>NC_073307.1:4065513-4365513 GCF_027595985.1 Sorex araneus
AGTGGATGAGGACTCCTTTCTCACCCCAACCTGTAACCAGAATTTTATATATGTGCCATTGTCACAGGCATGAGATGGTATCTCACTGTTGTTTTGATTTTCTCTAATTATGAATAAAAAAAATCTATTCCCCAAAACAAAAAGAAAACATTCATTCAAAAGGATATATTCATACCAATGTTCATCTTGGCACTTAGTACAACAGTCAAGATATGGAAACAACCAAATATCTAACTACAGATAAATGGATCAAAAGTCACATTCACACTAGAACTCTATTCAGCTCTATGGAAAAACAAAATCATGTAACTTGCAGCATAACTGATGGAGCAAGAGAACTTCAAGATGAGTGAAGTCAGTCAGAAAGAAAGGGGCAGATAAAGAATGATCTCTCATATAAGTGATACACAACAAGGTAGCAACAAAGATACAAAGGCAACCTAACAGGAAAAATGACCCACACTTTTGATTTGGGTGGCGGGAGGGTGGTGGGGATTGGATTCCTTGGGGGAGGGAGATGGGTATATTGGTGATGGGTGTGATGTTGTAATTATGTCCATGGGAAACTGTTATTAATATATCACTGTCACTGTATCACTGTATTACTGTCATCCTGTTGTTCATCGATTTGCTCGAGCAGGCACCAATAACCTCTCCATTAGTCCCTGTCGTGTCCTAGTGTAGCCCAACAGCATACTGGGGGCTCTTTCAGGGTCAGGGGAATGAGGACCATCATTGTTACTGTTTTTGGCATATCGAGTACACCACAGGAAGTTTGTCAGGCTCTGCCGTGCAGGCGGGATACTCTCAGTAGCTTGCCGGGATCTCCTAGAGGGATGGAGATTAAAAAAAAAAAAACTAATAACACTTCCATGAAGTGGGATAGAATATAAGCACATCATGGATGATCCCTGGACTCTGCCAGAGTGATCCCTGAGCACATCCAGGAAAAGTCCAAGAAATTCTTCACAGCCAGGGAAACAGTTCAATGGGCTACTTTGCGAGGCTCAGTTTAGATCCAGGAGGATATCCTGAGCACCTACAGCGATTAAGCCCCAAACACAGAGTCAGGAGTAACCCCCAGCACAGCCGCCTTTGTTATGGGCCAAAAACAAAAAAAATAAATAAAACACCTTCACAAAAATTTTCTGTAGTTACATGGTTTTTATACAGCAGTTTATTTTGCAGTTAGCATATTTCCTGGTATTTGGCAAACTCACCTCTTAAACTCCAATTCCGTGAATATAAATTTCATTTCAATAAAGCACTATTAGCATTAAAAAATATAAGTAAATAAATAAGTTAATAAATAAAATTAAAAATCCAAGACCTTCAATCTTTCAGTCATTCCTACCTAGTCATCTTTAAAACTAAAACCTTGTTTTCTTCTTTTGATAACCTCCAGTTACCAAGTCTGTATTCTCCCTTGAACACAATCTCACTAGCTTGTCTCCATCTATCTTTGCAAGCCTATATACCACTCTGGAGAAGCCTGTGTTCTTTCTACCCCTCCCATCTTTCTAAGTAAGTTTCATAATAAGCACATCAGATAGGGCACTTGCCCTGCATGCACCTAACCCAAGTACAAACCCAGCACCACAGATGGCCCTGGAGCACACCAAGAATGACCTGGGAGCACAGGAAGATTGATAGTATTATAAACCAAAATATTAAAAATAATAATAAAGAAAGAATCCTCCTTAGTGGCCACCATGACTCATCCCAGATGGCTGAAGTCAAGCAGAGCCCTACTCACAGTCCTCTTGGCAAATGATGGGCGCTGCATTCCTGAGAGCCACAGAGGGGCTCTGACACCCTGCTCTCCACCCCTACTTACTCCATCCCACAGCAGCTCAAGAGGAAAGCAGAGGGGGGGGGGTGAGGAAAGGAAACAAGTCCTCATGAGAACAATAGTATTAGTATTATGAAAAGATTTATCATGTTACAGAAGAATTGTAAATTATCTCTGTGTTATGTTTATATGTGTTCAGATAAAACTATTTATCACTGTCACTGTCACTGTCATCCCGTTGCTCATCGATTTGCTCAAGTGGGCAGCAGTAACGACTCCATTGTGAGACTTCTTGTTACTGATTTGGGCATATCGAATACTCCACGGGTAGCTTGCTAGGCTCTGCTGTGCGGGCAGGATACTCTCAGTAGCTTGCCGGGCTCTCCGAGAGGGACGGAGGAGTTGAACCCAGGTTGGCCTCATGCAAGGCAAATGCCTTACCTGCTGTGCTATCACTCCAGCCCTGGTAAAAGCTATTTACCAGGAAGTTAGATATCATCAGAAATTAAAGCAAATAATCAGATACTATAAGTGATGAGATGAAATCACCAAGAAGTGGCTGCTAAAATAATCAAGGATTCCCTAGCCAGTGCATGTTTAATACTTCACTTAGTTTTCTTTTTATTATTAGTTTTTGCTGCTTTTTGTAGTTTTGTTGCATTTGGTTTTGTTCCCTTTGTATTTAGTCAGGACATGGATGAAAGAAACTGACTTCCAATGATGTTATCCATTATGTCTTTTTCTAACCCTCTTCTGAGCAGTACTCAGGAAAGTCAGCAATCTCAAGTCCAAAACGGATAGGGCATAACCTGGAGATCAGCACTTGCTACTTTGCAAAGTGCTGCTCCCAATTGCCATTTGCAGTGTGACCTCCCCCAAACAGGGGTCACTGTAGAAGGCAGTCTGGTCAACACCTGTATCTGTGCTTTCATGCAGTTTTAGATCTCCCACGTGAAGACAGGTCTGCGCAGTGTTTGAGACTCAAAGCCTCCTTCCATGGCCTCTGGTCTCCTCTGAGTCTCAATCAAATGTCAGTTCTTGTTCACCTGGAAAAATCATGGGCTACAGAAAATTGAAAGGCAAATGATTCTTTTATGTCCACATGTTTTTGTTTGATGATGAATATTTTTTAAACCACAAGTTCCTGTTAATACTTTGATGTGATTCGTAAATGAAATATAATATAAAAGCATGAAACTGCAAATCTCTACAACTGAATCACATATTGAAAATCAGTGTAAATAGATCCTTCACACGTGGGTAAGGGGCGTGTCTGTGCGTGCACATATGCACTCAATTTGCCCTTGGAAAATAATAGTATAATTGTGGTTCTTTTCTGTTTTAAGTTTTTTAGAGACATCTTCTGGAAGGTGGGCAGTTGTGATCTCTCCCACATATGCTGCTAAGCTTCCAAAGAAAGAAATTAATCTAGTTCTGCAACTGCTTACTTTGTCTTTTGTAGATCCTGACCACCTTTGAGAGGAGCAGCTGTAGCTCGGCCTCAGTCACTGTGAAGAGACACGGAGTTGAGCCACCAGCAGCTCTGGCGCACCAACCACTCAGGACACAGTTAATGAGGTGGGGTCTGAGGGCTGGACTGCTGCCTGCTGTCAGCTAAGAATACGGCTCACGAGCTGCTCTGCCTGAGGACCATGTTGTCTTGACCAGTCTTCACGAGTCCTGAGCCCTGTCCTCACTGCTGCTGTCATAGCCTCTTCATCCTTGACAAGTGTAGCTCCACGTTAAAAACAAGTAGAGGGGCTGGAGTGATAGCACAGCAGGGAGGGCGTTTGCCTTGCACACAGCTGACCCGGGTTCGATCCCCAGCATCCCATAGGCCTCCGGGGCACTGCCAGGAGTAATTCCTGAGCATTGCTGGGTGTGACCCAAAGAGTAAAAAAAAAAAAAAAAAAAGTAGAGTTCTTTCTAAGTTTTCCATGCTTAATTAAATTAATTTATTAAGAATTTCTTAATTCTGGGGGCTGGAGCGATAGCACAGCGGGTAGGGCGTTTGCCTTGCACGCGGTCGACCCGGGTTCAAATCCCAGCATCCCATATGGTCCCCTGAGCACCGCGAGGGGTAATTCCTGAGTGCAGAGCCAGGAGTAACCCCTGTGCATCGCCAGGTGTGACCCAAAAAAGCAAAAAAAAAAAAAAAAAGAATTTCTTAATTCTTTTGTTCTCACATGGCTGAGGCGATTTCCCTTGTTGCCATTCATCTTATAGTCTGAGGTAGCTCATCTAGCAGTATGTTCAGCAAAGATTGCATTCTCTTCCCATTCACTTCAAATGAAATGTGATTTTCCGTCTTCCAGACATCTCAGTTTAGGCTGCTGTAAGAAAATATCATAAATGGAGTCACTGTCACTGTCATCCCGTTGCTCATCGATTTGTTCGAGTGGGCACCAGTAACGTCTCTCACTGTGAGACTCATTGTTACTGTGTTTGGCATATCCAATACACCACGGGTAGCTTTCCAGGCTCTGCCGTGCGGGCGCGATACTCTCCGTAGCTTGCCGGGCTCTCCGAGAGGGGTGGAGGAATCAAACACGGGTCGGCCGCGTGAAAGGCGAACGCCCTACCACTGTGCTATCGCTCCAGCCCCATAAACAGAGTACCTTAAACAAAATTTACTTCCCCACAGTTATGGTGCTAGAAAGTCTAGAACCAAACTCCAGTCCTGGTTGCTGGCGAAGACGCTCTGGACAGCTGGTTTCTTGCTGCTGTCCTCACGTGGTTTTTAAACACTGACGAGGGAAAGAGGTGGGAAGCCCCGGGTATCTCTTTCTACAAAGAATTAAACTAACAGGATCAGGGTTCTGGCATATGACCTCCAATTTTAAAGACATCTTTATTCCAAAAACAGTCACGTTTAGGGTCAGAATTTCAAACCTACAAATTTTGGGGTGATTATATTTAATCCACAATAGGGCACTCAGTTTGGAAATCTTTGTTCTTCATAAGCTATCTGTGGTTGCTCCTCGGGGGAAGAACTCTACCTTAATATTCTGAAGCAGCTCTCAAATAAACAAATTGCTAAATCAAATGAAAAGGCATGTAAAAAGAGCATGTAAAGAGAATTATCCTAGATAATTCTTTTCTCAAGAGTATTCCATGAAATGTGAATAGGGGTTCCTAAAAAAATTATGAAATGGGTCAGATAAATTTAAAAAACTAAACATGTTATTTTTTGCCTTTAGTTAGCTACTGAGTACATTAAACTTAACAGATTTCCAGAACATCTACAATACAAAAAAAATTTCATTTCCAGTAATAATGTTTCCCAAATCTGTTAAATAAAATACCCAAAGAAAATAATGGCCTAGATCCAGCTAATTATGATAATTTGTTAAGTTTTCTCATTCAAAAAATTTTAAGAATTTCCTAATATTCATAACCAAATTATATAGCATAGCATTAGCTTTCTATGGTTTAAGAAATAATATAACCCTAAGCAAGCTGAAGAACAGGAAGTTCTGCATCAGAGGTGCCTGTCCCTTACCTGTTCTTTTGTAACAAATCTATTGGATTAATTTTTTGTTGCATGGTTTCATAATATGGTGAAAATATAAAACCTATGAAGGATAAATCAAAATTATCTGATTTATACAATATCATTTACCACAAAAAATAGTTAAAACTATTCTCAAGGAACCTTGCTCACCCCAACCTCTCACTACAGCCCGGCAGTGACTCCTGCCTTGTGCCAGGACCACTGGGGGCCCTTATATGCTCTGCACTTCACCTCAAGTCAGGAACTTCAACCGTCTGATGTCAGCTCTAATTCTCAAAACCCAATTTTGGATCAGGTGGGATATGACAGTCGTAATTCATGGAAGGTTTACGTTCATCAATCTCAGCTAACCAAAGAGAATAACTAGTTGAAGACCCCTTGTCATACTCAAATAGCATTACGTGGTAAGGAAAATAATCTGAAAAACAGAGGTATTACCAGTAGCTCTCTGTTATAAACAATTGAACAACCCAGTTCATGAATAACTGAGAATCTCAATCTCCTCCATCAACACATAAAACTTGAAGAACAATGGGGAAAGAACCTCAACTTCTGTGTCAGACAGATACAGAAACCGGGGGAAATACTCAAGCATCAAAACCGAACCCTGTCTAAGAGGACCTGAAATCAACACTCATTGATTGGCAATATGAATTAATCAAGCACTGGCCAGTGAAATTAAGCAATCACTCAACAAGAAACTCAACCAATTCAAAGAACTGATTCAGAGGATGACACATTCCATACACACTGAATTGAAGGAACTAAAGAACCCCACAGCAAGCCACAGTAGCATAAATGCACATGGACAGGACTGTACAGATGAACTTAAAGTAGGCCAGATGAATAAGGACAAACCCGGGATGATCTCACTTTTATGTGAGATATAAAATAACTGGATGAGTAAGTGCTTTATTTTTTTTTTTGGTTTTTGGGTCACACCCGACGATGCACAGGGGTTACTCCTGGCCCTTCACTCAGGAATCACCCCTGGCAGTGCTCAGGGGACCATATGGGATGCTGGGATTAGAACCCAGGTCGGCCGTGTGCAAGGCAAACGCCCTACCCGCTGTGCTATCACTCCAGCCCCATGGATGAGTAAGTGCTTTAAAGGAGGGATGTCTAGATCATCCCTGGCCCAAAGTATTGGGTGAATATGGGCAGAGAGGGAAATAAAATGAGGGGGAAAGAAGAACTAGAAAGGAAGCAATGGGGATCAGGGCTCAAGGGCCTCCAAACACATCAGTGGTGTAAAGGAGTGGACTAGCTAATGATCCAAACCATAGGTCAACAACACTGAAAATCAGAGATCCAAATTTCAACAACTAAACATGAAAAATGTGCCTGTAAATGTGGCAGGCTGGGGGTGATGGGAAGGTAGGAAAGAACCTGGGAACTCTGGCGGAGGGATGCAGACACCAGTGGTGGGATTGGTACTGGAACGTAGTATGTCTAAAACTACTAGTAATAACTGTGTAAATCATGGTGCTTTGATACAATTAAACAAACAAAATAAAACTATCCTAGGGCCAAAGCGATAGTACAGTGGGTAGAGTGCTTGCCTTGCCTGTGGATGACCAGGATTGGATCCCCCACAACACATGTGGTAACCTGTGCCCCTCCAGGAGTGACCCCTGAGCACAGAGCCAGGTGTAAGCCCTGAGTACCAATGGGTGTGGCCCAAAATCCAAAAGAAAAAAAACTATTCTATCAGTTAGAATGGCACATATCAATGACACAAAGGTCCCAATGCAGCCATTGTCAGCAGGGCTGAGGTGAGAAAGAAACCCTCATCCACTGTCAATGAGAGAGTCATCTGGTTTAGCTTCTGTGGAAAGCAATGTGGAAACTCCAAAAAATAGGAACAGTAACTACTATATAGCCCAGCAATACCAACCCCTGGTATCTAGTCTCCAAACACAAAAATATTAATTTTAAGGGTCACATTAATTTTAGCATAGCAGGTAGGACATTTGCCTTGCACAAGGCAGACCCGGTTCGATTCCTCCACCCGTCTCAGAGAGCACGGCAAGCTATTGAGAGTATCTCGTACCCACGGCAGAGCCTGGCAAGCTCCCTGTTGCATATTCAATATGCCAAAAACAGTAACAACAAGTCTAAAATTCTAGATCTAAGCTATGAGGTATTGGTGCTAAACTATTTTTATAGTTACCTTTAAGTCTAGAATTTAATACTAAAATATACAAATAGGAAGTATATTTTTAAACACTGATGGGATTTTCCAATATTCATGTACCTTATATGTGTATTTCTTTATAAAGAATGTACATACAGTAAATGCCAAGCAAACAGAAAAACAAAACAGATGTTGGGACGAGCTGACTAATAATATACTGTAGGTGTGGAGAAAAGGCAGAGACAACCCCCCACCACCACCATGTCTATACAAAAATTAGAAAATGGCGGAGCAATTACTGAAATAAAATAAAAATTAAAATATGGGCACCTTAATGGTATTGGCAGAAACTGAAGCTGACACCATAATCTCAGCCACTTCAAAAGAACATAAATGGCCGGAATCTATTTATATGTATCTGTACATGACAAGTATATGTATGCTTTCATTTCTGCATAAATAACCAGTATTTTTAGTATTGTCTCTACTCCCTAAGTTTAATAATGAATTCACCAATATAAACTTCCAGCAACAAGAAAGGATAGATTAACAATTTCCCCTTGGTACGACCAACAGAAATTCTGTTCTTACCCAAAAATTGCAAGTGCTCTCCATTTTTGCAAATACACTTTTATATGACTTATCTACCATTGGATGTTATAAATAAAATTTAGTTTCTTCATTTTTCATAGTAAGCTGTCTAACTTCAACAGATAAGTCTTAGAACAAAAGGAACTCTACCCGACAAACTGCTGGGTTCACCAGCAAGCATGCAGTGTGTTTTATTCATCAAGATCTTCCTGTGGTGCTAAAGTTCAATTTCTAACCTAGGCGATGTGTTTCCACCAGTCTAAGTATATTTTACACCACCACATTTCTCTTTTCTCCAAGACTGGCTCATTTCTCAGCAAAAATTTTATCCCCACTCAGTGGGGGTGGGGGGGAGGGGGAAATCCCTGTAGTTTCCACCTGTTAAACATTTTCAATTTCCACAATTTCCTCTCAATAAAATGCTGACCAGAATTACAATAGTTCTGAGTGTCCTCACTGGTTCCATATTTAATGCTGAAATAACTTACCAATGATGTACTATTGCTTTTGATATTTATGTATTCTAAGTGCATTTACTACTGCCAAATTGGATGCAGCTGTAAGCCACAGTCTACCCCAGGTCTCTTTCCTGAGGAGTTTTCACAGAGCTTTCATTTCAGGCTGTGGATCCCAAGAGTCTCTTGCCTGTAGTTGGAGACATCAATTCTCTACAAAAACCACCTTGTCCCTCATCCTCTCAAAAGGTGAAACCCTAAGGTTATTACAAAATGTCCCTTTATACCGTCAAAACTACTATGTTTCTGCATCTATCATCACTCAAATCGCTGTTTCCAATGCGCCCCACCCCCACCCACCCAGTATATCAGATAGACAGCCTCAGGCCGGAGCTCAATCCTTTAGCACTTACAGAAATCCCTTTCTCTACCCATCCAGTTTCAACATTTGCCTATATTTTCCCTCTATAAATAGAGCTCATTTTCCCATCTGTAAACTATCTAGTTGTTTTTCTCTATTTTTTATCCGAAATTAGACCAAGTCATAAATGAAGGTCTTGAGACAGCCTTCTCAGCTACAAAAACGTCAAAAATCTAATACGGCATGTAGTGGGGAGAAGTTGTCTAGGTAAAGATAACCTAACTGTACCAGTGAACATTTCCGCTGACTCACTGTGATGCCTCGAATGGCGGCTCTCCAAAAGGTATTTCCATGTCCTAGAATCTGTGAATCTGATTTTGTAAAAAGCATCTTTGCAGACATAACCAAGTTACGAATGTCAAGACTGAATTATCTAAGACTGGAAATAGGGTCAAAATGGCCAAAAGAAAAAGTTCTGAACATTCTTGTAGCATCAACACAAAGAACACACAAAAACGGGCCTAAAATGAACATTCTACAAAGTGCTTCCCTAAGAAAATCTCCTGGAGACCAGCGTCATGGCCATGGGGAGTTTCAGCACTTAAAACACAGAGATACAGACCAGTTCTGGGCCAAGGAGTACTTCCTCTGTATGGGCGGAGTGGGGGAGAGAGACTGAAAGAGGAAAAGGTCCTGGCAAGTCACTACCATTATGTAAAATGCCAACCAAAGGCAGGGGCATGCTAAATACAAAGGATTTGCAGAACTTTAGTTTTGTCCCCCAGCTGCTGAGTCAAAACAGGTTTGTTTTGCAGTCATGTTGAACTCGGCCCACTGGGGTGCCAAACCTGACATAAGCTGGGGACAGCTGTTCCCACAGAGAGACCAAGCCAAAAAGGTTACAGTCTCAGCCAGCTCTGACAGTCCCACAGGGACTCACAGATGTGACCCTAAATAGGTTTGTATGAAGGTGCTAAGAACAAAAATTTTAGTGATTTGAGGGATTTTGTTGGAATCACACCTTGCAGTGCTTTGGGGCCATTCTAGTGCCCTGTAAGCACAAAGGTTGTTAGAAGCGTTCACCCAGCATTTGCTGAGTCAAAGAGCCTCGGGCTCCTTAAGCCTAACAAAGGAGAAGCCACCCCTGGCAAGGTGTAACCTAAAATAAAATCTTTAAAACAATCATTTTTTTATGCTTTATAATTTTTATTTTAGTCACCATGATTTATAATACCATCAATAAGAGGGTTTCACATATACAGTGTTCCAACACCACACCTTTTCCCAATGTCGGTCCCCTCACCCGCACCCCACCTTAAGATGTGTCCCCTGCCATCTCCCTAGCGGAGTAAACTCTTCTCTCTAGACCATGTATCAGGATGCCTTGGCCATTTGTTAAGCTGCTTGAAACGTTCACATTCTTAAAGAAAGCATCTGCATATTGGAGCTTCTAGCTAAGATGGAGTAACAGAGACCAGGTAAAACAATCATTTTTATTGTATATATCTTACATATATTAGAGTATTGCTTATAATATCAAACCAATACAGCAAAGTACCTGGCTATGAATCTATAAACAAAAAATCTACTGTATATACAATGAACTAGAAAAAAAGAAATAAGATAGAACGATCCCTTTAAAATAGTACCCAGGGGGCTGGAGCGATAGCACAGCGGGTAGGGCGTTTGCCTTGCACGCGGCTGACCCGGGTTCGAATCCCAGCATCCCATATGGTCCCCTGAGCACCGCCAGGGGTGATTCCTGAGTGCAGAGCCAGGAGTAACCCCTGTGCATCGCCGGGTGTGACCCAAAAAGCATAAAAAATAAATAAATAAAATAAAATGAAATAGTACCCAAAATTGAAACTGCAGTCATAGTACAGCAGGTAGGCCTTGCCTTGCACACAGGCAACCCAGCTTCAATCCCTGCCATCCATATTGTCCCCTGATTACAGCCAGGAATGATCCCTGAACACAGAGCCAAGAGAAGCACCTGAGCATTTCCAAGCATTGTGCCAAAACATAAACAAAAAAACAAAAAAACAAATAGTACCAAAACATCAGTAGCCTAGGAACTTAAAGAAAATTAAAGGAATTAAAGAAAATTAAAGGAACTCAATGGAAATTAAACGTAAAGGAAGTTGAAGACTTAAATTCCTCCTTCAGTTGCCGGAATTACTGCTGGCAAAACTACCATCTTACCCCATCATCATACAGGTACATGCAATCCCCATCAAAATTTGAATGGAATTCTTCAAGGACTTAGAATAAACACTCGTAAAACTTGTATGGAATCATAAAACTTCGCGGATAGCACAAGCAACTCTGAGAAATTATGAGAAAAAGAAGATAGTAGTTCTTGTATTACATATATAAACCTACAGGACTCAAAATTGTGTATTATTGGAATAGAGGGAGACTCTTAAACCAATGAAATAAATTGAGAGCTCAGAGACAAACTCTTTTAAGATATATGGATATATAACATATATTTGTACATGCAATGGATCAAGAGATCTATCTTCAACAAACGGTGTTCAGAAAAAAAAAACATGAAAAAAATGGAATTGGATCCCCTCTCATATCACACCAAAAGTTCATTCAAGATAGATTACACATCTTGAAATGAGACCAAAACCATAAAATACATTGAGGGAAACTCAGATGAAGATCTCAGGGACATAGACCTCAAAAGTATTTAGTGATGATTCAACTCCATCACTGAAGAAAACAAAGACTGAACAAGTAGAACTACGTCAGACCAAAGAGTTTTGCATAATGAAATGGGAACCTGCAGCAGTGGGGGATCCTTAACTCTGCAAGGGTTAAGGTACTTACTTGCTTTGCATGTGGCAAAGCTGGGTTCAACTCCAGACACCAAATATGCCAGGAGTGTTCCTGAGTACAGACCCAGGAGTAAGCCCTAAACACTGCTGGTTGTAACCTAAAAGCAAGGGGGAGGGGGTGATGAGAGGAGAGGCAAAAGGAGGGAAATTTTGTGTGTTCTGAAATTAACTGGGCTGTTAGTACTTAACTGCAACGTGACTGAGGTGACTAAGGTTGACTTAGTCAGGTGACTGCTTTTGGACTGGCCTGTGGACTTTGAGTGCACTGAAAAAAAAAATGTCATTCTCAGACATGTGATTTGAGATTATCTACAGTAGTCCTAGAAAACAAATGAGCCCATTATAAACATACAAAGCACAGTAAGAAAGCTAACACATCAGTACCCAGTAGAAAGGGAATGCAAATAAAAGAATCACAATCTCCTCACGTTCTGTTTCATTCCCTCAATTAATATGAAGTGTCTATTATTTTTTGGTACTAATCTCTAAGAACAACAGGTAAGAGGGATAAACCAGGGGCAGAGCTTGTCACGCCTGAATAGAATGGCCAAGCTTAGAGCTTCAGTAGACAAAACTAAAAGCAACTCCAATTTCTAAAGGAAAATAAATCTATGAAACGTCTTTTGACTAGATGGAAATCCTTATATTTATGTAAATTAATAACACATCTAATGTGTTTTCATACTTAGCATACAGCTTCAAAAATAAAGTAAAAGTACATTTGGTCAAATATATTTTGAACATTATTGCGTTTAAACCTTCCTAAAATGGTTGAAGTTTACAATCATAATGATCATAGCAATGAAATGTACCATTGCTTACTTAAGCTTACTTTTCTTCTTCAAACTCTTCACACACACTGAGTCAACTTTTTTCTTCAACTTCTACAGAACCAATTTGGAAATCCATGAGTTGGAATGCAACGTAAGGAGTCATTGCTTAATCCCAAATTGGGTATTAATAACAAGTACTACTGTGATTTGGACTGGAGTGATAGCACAGCGGGTAAGGTGTTTGCCTTGCACTTGGCCGACCTGTGTTCAATTCCTCTGTTCCTCTCAGAGAGCCTGGCAAGCTACCGAGAGTATCCCATCCACACGGCAGAGCCTGGCAAGCTTCCCCGTGGCGTATTCAATATGCCAAAAACAGTAACAACAAGTCTCACAATGGAAGTTGTTACTGGTGCCCGCTTGAGCCAATCGATGAACAATGGGATGACAGTGCTACAGGGCTACTACGATTTGATGTGAAAAAGATTTTCCAGGAGCCTTGCTCCGTACAAAACCTCACTTGATCTAATTTTTTTTTGGCTTTTTGGGTCACACCCAACGATGCTCAGGGGTTATCCTGGCTCTGCACTCAAGAAATACTCCTGGCAGTGCTGGGGGGCCATATGGGATGCCAGGGATCGAACCCCTTGGCCAGACACATGCAAGGGAAACACCCTATCTGCTGTACTATCGCTCTGGCCCCTTGATCTGTTTTTTTAAGTAAATAGAAACCCCCCTAAAAATTACAGATACCCTATTTTCTGTGAAGTCAGCTAAGAGTCTACATTTCTAAAAGCCTCCTGCCCTTCTCAGATAAGCTACCACAGACTGGGAAATGTTTGCCAGTGTCCCCACACCCCCCACACCCCCCACACCCCCACCACTTCCGTGCTTTTATCCTGGCTGGCTCATGGCAGAAGAGTGTCAAAAGGAACCAACTGTCAAATTAGCACAGATTTTGCAGGTTTTCTTACTGACCCACGGTGAAATCTAAATAAAAAACATGTTCTCTGTGGTTAGACTGTGCTCAGGTGACCAGACAGCGTTGCTAGGAAGGCAGCTGCTCGTTCTTGCCCTGCAGCCTGAACAGCTCGAGAGCAGACTGAACTCTGGGGATCCAGCTAAGATTCCCCATTCCCAGCAAGTTTCTCCTGACATGACATGCAAACCAACTTCCAGTAAGGAGTAATTATGGTATTGGTTGAAAAAACTTGCTGAAAGGGCAAGGAAAGAGAAAAAAAGACCCAAGATAAGCGCTAAACCATATGAGAACTCTATAAAGTAAAAATAATGCTGGATTTGAGCACCAAAAAATAGAGTTTTGTGTTGAACTCCACCACTCATTCAACCAAGATCCATTTATAAGTACCCACCGTCACCAAAATTGAACTAGATTCTGGGGAAACAGCATCTTAGCATGACCTAAGATGCTCATAAGGCAGGCAATAAATAAATAAATGAACATATTAGCACTGTGGCACTGTATACACTGTTGTCCCATTGTTCATCGATTTGCTCAAGCAAATCCAGTCAGTAATGTCTCCATTGTGAGACTTCTTGTTATTGGTTTTGGCATATCAAATACGCCATGGGTAGCTTGCCAGGCTCTGCTGTGCAGGCGGGATACTCTCGGTAGCTTGCCAGGCTCTCTGAGAGGGACAGAGGAATAGAACCCGGGTCAGCCCGTGCAAGGCAAACGCCCTACCTGCTGTGCTATTGCTCCAGAACATAACTATTCATGTATATATTATATATTCTATTCATGTATATATTTATATATACATAATTATATATACTTGTGTATATATTATGTGAATATAGTTTATTTATATATTAATCATCATCACTGTCATCCCACTGCTCATCGATTTGCTCAAGTGGGCACTAGTAACATCTCCATTATGAGACTTGTTGTTACTGCTTTTGGTATATCGAATATGCCACGGTAGCTTGCTGGGCTCTGCCATGCAGGCAAGATACTCTAGGTAGCTTACAGGGCTCTCCGAGAGGGGTGGAGGAATCGAATCCGGTTGGTCTCGTGCAAGGCAAAAGCCCTACCCGCTTTGCTTTCACTCCAGCCCATATTATTAATATACATAAGGTCTCTCAGAAAAAGCAGAGATAAAGATAAATAAATAATGATCAGTGAAGGAAAAGAGGAGTAAACCCTGTGAGACTCTAAGACATGTGGCAGCCCATGGAAAACTGCAGTGAGGCTGTCTTATACACAAGGACCAGGGAAGTCGTCTGGGACGAGTGACTGAATATGTTTCAGCATGTTGCAACGGCTCCTACTCTCTATGTGCCACAAGCTTTATTTCTTCAACATCCATTTGTAGATGAAACTTAATTTCCTGTGCTCTGCAGAGTAGATTTGGTCTGTGAAGTTCTGATTCAATTTATAAATACAAGAGTGACTTGAGAAGGTTCCAAGTTTTTGCTGAAATGAATCAAGTAACATCAACATGGAATTAAGAACCATCCTACCATCTCTCCCAAGCAAATCTCCCTGTTGAAGAATACAGACAGGTAAGGCTGCTGTGTCTCCACAGCCATCGCCGGTAGCTTCTTCTCTTGATGTGCAGAGAGAACCCTGGAATCCTAGACATGGACATATGTTTAACTCTATTGATGAAATTAGTGAGGAACCAATAAGTTGGATGCCTCCTCGTGCATAGAACAATTGAGAGACGGAGTTGAAGGTGAGATGCTACAATGAAACATAGCGAAAAGAGCCTGAGATGTATTCACAAGATTCCCACCAATTCAGTCCCAAGCAGCTCCAGAGACAGCAGAGATAGGATGAGGGCAGCAAGCAGAACCACCTACAAATAGCAGATCCCATATGATTGATGAGACGCTCTTGAGTGGTCCTCACGATAAAAAAATAAAAAGAAGAAAATTCAAAAGTAACGTTCTCTTTTCTTCATGTTTCAAGCTGATAGCAATCCCCCAATGGATAATTTTACTAAAGATTAAATAAATCCCATTTCCAACTGGTGTTAGTGAATCTTTCTGGCACTCCATTCAGCTTCCTCTTAGATCACTAGTGTGTGTGTGTGTGTGTGTGTGTGTGTGTGTGTGTGTGTCTCTCTGTCTGTCTGTCTCTCTCTCTCTCTCTCTCTCTCTCTCTTTCTCTCCTCTTCAATGTTTTCACAGATCCACTATTCACTAATCTAACACCTTAACAAACACAGCTGGCTTCAGATTTTATTTGTATCAATTACTTTTAGACCATATATTTTTAATTGGAGGAGAAAAAAAGGCAACTCTCAGAAAGAATGCTGATTGGAGGCAATCTTGGTTTTAAAATGCAGTCAAAACAACAATGAAGGGTAATAAGAATAGATATAGGTATAATACTAAATAAAATCATTATTTTTCTAAAAGGAGATAACACTTCTGGGTATCATTCAAAGAAATATATGCAGACCATTATTCATTGTAGCACATAGTATAATAGCTAAGATATGGAATCAACTGACATGTCAATGACATGTCAAGTGGATCGCGAAGATGTGGTATATATACACAATGGAATACTATGGAGCTGTAAGAAATGATGAAGTCATACAATTCACTGCAACATGGATGGAACTGGGAGATAGCATGTTAAATAAAGTAAGCAAGAAGAATAAGGATAAACACAAGATGTTGTCACTTATGTGTGGGATCCAGAATAATTGAAGAAGGAAATGCAATGTTTTAAAGGGTGGGGGAGGATGCCTTGGCCCAAGAGTAATAGGGAGGGAAAGGACAGAGAATGAAAGAAATCAAGTGAGGGGAAAAGAGCTAGAGAGAAAGTAACAGGGAGCAGGACTCAAGGGGGTTCTGAACTTCTAGATCACATTCTATGAGCCACTCGTTCCAAATTTGGGTTTAACAATAGGGACACTTTTATAAATGACAATAAATGACATAAACTAAATGACAATGATAATAAGTGACAATAAACTAAATGACAATAAATGACAATAAACTACATGACAATAATAAGTCATTTCGTTGCCCTTGTCTTAGTACCGCTACAAAATAATTATCTCAAAGTTATGTCACTACTGGACTAGCTGAGTAATAATCCACCATTTTCACTAATTTTTGCACAACTATTAGAGTTTTTCTGAAGCCAAATTCTAAACATCCACTGCTTCATCAATCTGAAGTATGTAGTTAAAAATAGAGGACAATTATTTTTATTTCTTTCAGGAGACAGCAATTGTATTTAGAGCTCTGTGTCCGGGGGTCATTCCTGGTCCTGCAGTGCCTGGGATCCAACTAGGGCCTGCCCTAGACCAAACATGTGCTCACAGCCTGCTAGCCCAAAGCTCCATGGCCCCAAGCAACATATTTTAATCATTCCGCAGTCCTCTTTCCTTTTGATAATGATTTGCTCCAGAGTTCAGTCCTGTGATTCCTCTTTTTTTAACTATAGATTTCTTTGTGCCATTTCATCCATTTCCATCGCTGAAATCCCCATCTGAATGTTGATTATTCACAGGCCTATTTCCTGCCCAGACTCCTAAGTCTGGTGCCTACTACAAATATTCCACAAAGGACATAAACAGGAAAATAATGAACTTACATTCGTGGAACAGCTCGGAATTGGCTCACTCTCTCATCCACTGCCCCCTCCCCAAGCTCACCTCTTCTTAAATTCTTCGTGGCTGCCCAGTTCTGCCCTCTACCAACCTCAAAAAACAGAAACGGGAGACTTAACATAGCGTCCTTGCATGGACACACATTTAGGCAGCTACAAGACACCTTAGATTCTTCTCAAAAGCATTTTGGAATCTGGGCCTAAGGAGGTAGCTCTGGGGGGTAGGGCACCTGCCGAGGACCTAAGCTTGACCCCGGCCTGGCACAGTCTGGAAACAGCACTGAGCCCCAGCAGCAAAACCAGGGGTCCCCAGTCGTGCCATATCAGGCCCACACTGCCCGGCCGTGAGTGGGGAAGCCTTTATTTTAAATATCTGCATTTTGGACCCGATCCTTTCTCTGGATCTTCCTTTCCACACCATAGCTCAGGCCTGCCGCCTCCTGTGGGCCTCTGCGAAGACCGTCCACCTCCATCTCCCCTGCATTTGCCTTCAGCAAGGTTATCTAGATGGAGGCGGGAGAACACACAATTATGTCCCAATATTTAGAATATTTCAATGACTACAATCACCCTCAGGAATATTCCAACCCTGGTCCTTCTTGACACTTGACAGCACCAATACTAGCCTGTGTATTTTTCCATGCGTGTAATACTCAGAAGGCAGGGCCTGGGGACCTGTTTCTCTCCAGAACATTCTACCTTTCTTCCTCACCTCAGCCTGGCGACAGGCAGCAGCATCACACGGTGTAGCTTGACATGACCTGGAGTCGTCTCTGCCGACCTTTCAGACGCCAACTCCCTGAAACCAGCAACCAGGACTTTTGCCCCCATAGCTCCAGCACGGAAATGCCGGGAATATAACACATTCTCAGAAGAGTTTGGTCAAATGCCCCCCCAAAAAAGTCAAATTAGTGCCCCCCTCCCCAAGTATCTTTAACGCCCCCCGCAAGTCTATGGTGTGGGTGCCTTGACCTGACTAAGGAAGCAGCGGTGTGCGATTGCTGCTCAGTTCCTGCATCTTCCTCCCCGCGGTCGCCAGTCACTCATTTACACCTGAAGAATTTCCCCCATTTCTCCTTCCTACAAGCACGTTTCTGACTGAAAGACGAATCAAGCTAACTAGAATAGAGACTATGTACAAGAGGTGTCTTTTTTTTTTTTTTTTTTTTTTTTTTTTTACTAGAATAGCCAAAGGAGACTGAAATTAGAAGTACCTTTGGAAGGAATTCCACGCAACCAGCAGCAAAGCCAGACGAGCGCTTTATACTCTAGACCACACTGCCGCCCTGTGGGCGCTTTTCTAAGGCAAAGAAGGGCCTTAAAAATAAATTCAATAATGCACAATTACAGAGTAGTGGTATCTGGATTTTATGTCCTTTACACTGAAGTCCATTCCCCAGTTACAATTATGATAGGATCAGTGTGGTGATTTCCTAAAACTGATTTCTTTTATGATGCCCACTTTTGTGGATTTCAAGAGGTCTTTTTTCCATTTACAAGTAAACAGTCTAAGGACGGGAGACTAGGCTGAGTGCATGCCTTCATGCAGGAGACCCCAGGGTCAATTCCTACCACCACACGGTCCCCACAAAGCACTGCCAGAGAGAGAACCCCAAGCAAGCACCAAGAGTGACCCCATAAAGGAAAGTCCCCCAAAACTGGAGAGCAGAAATAAACAGACACTTCTTCAAAGACATACCAAAAATCAATATGTATATGAAAAAAGTGTTCATCATCACTTATTATCACAAAAATGAAATCAAAATGACAATGAGATCATGTCTCTGACGCACCGGAACGGTATGTAGCAAGAAGTCCAAAATCAGTGTTGGCTGGGAAGTGGTTAAAAAAGAACCCTCATCCACTGTTGAATGGACTGTAGTTTCATTTGGCTTTTGTAAAAAACAGTACAGAGACATCTCAAAAACACAATAATAGAACTATTGTATGACCCCATGATCTGACTCCTAGGTATCTACCCCAAGAATACAAAAATACTCTTTTATAAATGTCTGCACACCTATCACAATGGCCGTGACCTGGGAAAAATACAAGTGCCCAGCAACAGATGAGTGGATTTTTAAAAAATCATGGAATATACACACAATGTAATACTCCTCAGCTACGAGAAAAGGCAAAATCTTGCAATTTGTTTCAACTTGGATATATGAAGAATGGCAGAAAAATAGTGATACCCTGATGTGGGGGAGCAGCGTTATAAGTATTTAACAATATTACCATAATACCTCAAAAACGATAAAAAGAAATATAAGAAACAGAGTCCCCATTTTTGCCTAATAACCTTTTCATTTGTTATTTTATTAACTTATTTCAATGTTCAAATTATGTATAATTATGTATAATTGTCATCAAATTTTATAGAGACCTATTATGTACATGTCTCACATAATAAATATTTTTAGAGAGTTGGAGGTAATTCCTAAATAAGTAACCCAGGAAAGGTTATGGCTGGAATGGTAGCACAGTGGGTAGGGCGTTTGCCTTGCACGCAGCTGACCGGGGTTTGATTCCTCCACCCCTCTCAGAGTATCCCGCCTGCATGGCAGAGCCTGGCAAGCTACCTGTGGTGTATTCGATATGCCAAAAACAGTAACAAGTCTCATGATGGAGACGTTACTGGTGCCCGCTGGAGCAAATCGATGAGCAGTGATGACAATGATCAGTAATACAGAAAAGGTCACGCCATCTCAGGGGTCAAACATATGGCTTGAATGGCAGAGCATCTGCCTTGCCTGTTTGAAGTCTTGGATCCTATTCCTGGCACCCCATGAGCTCCAACCACCCGTACACTGGGTGTGTCCCCCACAATAATACATTCTTCTGAACTTTTGTTCTGTCTTGGGGCCACGCCTGGTGGTGTTCAGGGATAACTCCTGGATCAGCACTCAGAGATAATCCCGTTAAATTTGAGATAATCTCGGTAAGCTTTGGGGACCATAGAGGAAGCCTGGGATTGAACCCACGTAGGCCAGGGGCAAGACAAGCACCCCATTGCTTGTCCTATCCCTCCAACTCCTCTTTTAATTTTTCTTTAAAGTAAATATCCTGAAATGATTTTTTCAAATGACTGTACTATAGCACCGTATCACTGTCGTCCTATTGTTCATTGATTTGCTCAAGCGGGCACCAGTAGTGTCTCCATAGTGAGACTTGTTGTGCATTGAATAACTATAGAATAACTGATTTTTAGTTAGAATAACTATAAATAACTAGGCTTTACAGACTTGAATTATTTAATTTCCTTATGATGAAATTATGATAATAAGAGAAAATTGTAATCTTTCAAAAATTACAAAGGAGTGCAGTTTCATTCACTATTTGCCAAGCTTAGGATTTAATTACAATTATTAAAAATTCAATACAAATGAATGACTGTTTTCTGCCCATATAGTTCTCCTGAAATATATTTTGAAAGAATAAAAATACATGGCATAGGCACTATACATTTTTTATTTCAGGATTTATTTAAACATGTGCTATATTTCTGACAGTGTCCAGGCATCATCGGGTGGCAGGAAGTGGTCTTAGCCTTCCATTTCTACAAAAGATTTTGTGCAATAACTGCTCCCCATCTACCATAATGCAAGTATCTGAAAGCTCTGCTTTTGAAATTCTGGAATCTCAGAAGTATTCAGATTTGTATGTTCTCTATTTCCTGACTAGTTCCCTTTGAAGTGGTTTGGGGATCCATGGTATTATTTGAGATGCCTGATTGTCTATAAATAGTTGCTATTTCCTTGATGTCTGTGAAGCTGCTTTCTTCCTCCCGACCTTCACCTAGGAACCTCTCCACAAAGTCACATACGTGTGTACGTTTCTGAGCATGCTGGTCCATGCACACAGTCCTTGTTTACTGATTTATCATACTCACAATATCAATGCAGCTAAATATTCTATATTCTCCTAGGTCAAGTTGCTGTATTTTCTGCACCCGCACAAATAAAAGTTGGAGTAGCATTTCATTTTTAATGATGGGCAGTGGAAGTACATGTACCAGCCACATGAGAAGTACATGACTTCCACATTTCTGTACTAGAATTATAAAGTTAATGCCTTGGTGATGATAAAAATAATAGAGTGCATTAAAAGGAGAAGTGAGCCATGGACACCTGCCAGCACCTTTTCCAATAAGAAAGACATATGTCACAAATTTAAGCCCGGGGCGGGGTGGGTGCGGGGGGGGGGGGACAAATTGCTAGCATGAGGAAAACTTTGGAACAAGAAGTAAATCAAGAATACTTTCTATTTTCTCCCTTGTCCATCTGAAAAGATACAGATGAAAGATCATGCTATGAGTCAAAAAAACTGGACTTCGGGGCTGGAGTGATAGCACAGCGGGTAGGGCGTTTGCCTTGCACGCGGCCGACCCGGGTTCAAATCCCAGCATCCCATATGGTCCCCTGAGCACCGCCAGGGGTGATTCCTGAGTGCATGAGCCAGGAGTGACCCCTGTGCATCGCCAGGTGTGACCCAAAAAGCAAAAAAAAAAAAACTGGACTTCAACTAGAATTTGTCACTAATTATACAACTTCAGCCAAGTCAACACTCCTCATACTGTTTCTTCTGCTGAAAATAAATGTAGTACAATTTTGTATGCCTAAAACTCTCCACCTTAGATAATTCAAAGCATTGTCCAGTTTTCAGTTTTCATAAATCAGAAACATATTTGAGTACAGCTAAAAAAAAAAAAAAAAGACCACTAAGGATGATTCATGGGGACTGGGTTGAGTTGGAATCATAGCCAATATCCTTATTCGTCAGGTACTAAACACAATCTTCTCTCAGTGGTGTGATGAGGCACTGGGCCATGCCAGGCTGTGCTCAGCACTTACCCCTGGCTCGGTGCTCAGGGATCACTCCTGACAATGACTATCGACGCTGGGCTTGAAACGAAAGTCATCAACATGCAAGGCAAGTACTTGAACCCCTTGACTATAACTCCAGCATGATATTTATTTTTTAAGGGGAACACCAGACATTTCTGAAATAATTGGCCACTGTTTTTCATCAAGAATGGAGAAAAGGGGGGATAGAGAGATGCGCATGGGCAACCTGGATTGACCCCTAGTACCACATATGGTCCCACAGCACTGCTGTGAGTGATCCCTGAGCACAGAACCAGGAGTAAATCCTGAGCAAAGTCTGGTGTGCTCCCCCCCAACTATCAAAAAAAAAAAAAAAAAGGAATTGAGAAGAAAAGTGAATAAGGAAAAAAAAAGAAAGTAAAAGAATTAGCCCAGGATAGGAATAATTTGAGAAAGGTGTGAAATGAGAGGGCTGGAGCTTGGAGAGTGAAGATTAAGAAGCACTTACATCTCAATTTTCATGGTATATGAAGGTAGCAATAAGCTAAGTGTACTAAGATTAAAATACGACATGTACAGATCGACATGTACAGGGCAAAATCTTCTGCCCCCGTGCCAGGCTGTCTTCACCGGGGCCCCTTGGAGGGAGGCAAGTTGAGTTTCCCTCCCCGCCCCAAGCAGAACCCTGGCAGCCAAAAACCTCTGGAACCAAGCCACAGCCGTGCTCAAGGTCACTCTCCACATACTTGGACAAGCCTCATCCATGAAGGAACCTGCAAAGAAATCCAGGTGTGCAGGACCCGGGGCTGAGATCTCCAAGCCTGCTCGGATCGGAACTGGGCCTCCACCACCCAGACCCCCAGTTTTCCAGTAGCTTGGCAGTCACACCCACAAACTGCCCCTGGTGCCATGTAATCTCATCAATGGCCAAGATCCAGAGACTATAAAACAAAGCACCTGGAAGAGAGCGATGCAGAATCTCACACGGCAGAGCCTGGCAAGCTACCCATCATGGTGTATTCGGTATGCCAAAAACAGTAACAATAATGAGCCTCATTCCCCTGACCCTGAACGCGACAGGGACTAATGGAGATATTACTGGCGCCCACCCGAGCAAATCCATGAGCAACAGGATGACAGTGATACAGTGATGTACAGATCGAGAGATAAATGTGTTTTGTGCTTATGCACAGTAGCAAAGCACGTGTGTTGCATGTGTGGGGTGCTGGGTTGATCCCCAGCACAGTAACAACATAATATGAAGTTTGTAAAATCAGAATCAAATGGGGTGGGGGGCCTAGCACTGGGAGAAATGTTAAGGGCACAAACTTACGTTAGTTGTGGTCCAATGACAACAGAGTGATTAGAGCCAACAGAGCACCTCATAAACTTCAGAGTTGTGTAGGCGCGCGTGTGTGGTCTGGAGAGAGAAGCTCCACTCTCCTTCCTTCCGCTTCCCCTGTCGCTTCTCACCCTGGATCAGAACAGTCTCGCTTATATCCCACCCCTCACAGAGAATCGTGTCAGAGAACAAGATCCAAAAATAAAGAAAGAAAAAGAAGAAAAAGAAAACAAGATCCAGTTCTGTTACTGCTTCCAAATAATAAAGAAAATATTTGCATGATTAGCTATTGTCCTGACAGAATAACTGATTTTTTTCCTTCCAACAAACAACTGCATTATATAACATAAGAATTATTCCATCACATAGGAACCTGAATGTTGAGTGAAACACGGGCACACAGTAAGTCCCAGAGAAACCAGCAAGAGTCCACACCAACCTTTCCTTTCCCCATCCTCTCAAGGTTTCAGTAGCATAAGGCAACAGATTCCTTCCATTAATTAATCTAGATCAAGTTACTCTTTGTGGGCTGGAGTGATAGCACAGAGGTAGGGCGTTCGCCTTGCACGCACCCAACCCGGGTTCGATTCCTTCGCCCCTCTCAGAGAGCCCAACAAGCTACGGAGACCATCTCGCCCACACGAAGTCTCACAATGAGAGACGTTACTGGTTCCCGCTCGCGAAAATAGATGGAGCAACGGGACAACAGTGACAGTGACAGTGACCAGTTATTCTTTGTAATACTGTTCTGTTTGGGGGTCCCACCTGGCAGTGTTTAGGGATCACCCCTAGTTCTGTGCTTAGAGACCAATGCAGAGCCTGGGCTTGAACCGAAAGAGGCACCTTCACAGCAAGCGCTTTACACACTGGACCATCTCTCCAGTCCCTAATTCAGTTTATCCCTAATATACAATCCCTACCTTTGCTTCTTCCTTACTGAAAACACTCAATACAGACAGATATGAATTTCTTTCTCTCTTTCTTCTTTTTATCAAGAAAAGCCATCTAATAATCTCTAGGAATTAAAAAAAGAAGAAGGTGAAATCTAAAAGGCTACAAGAAATTACTCATGCCTGGGCCAAGAAGACCTTGAGAGCTTTGTGAGTGAATGGGGAGACGACAGGCCGATGTAACTCTGCAGCAGTGAACCCCCGCAGACACATTCCTGGGAGAAGAGCAGGGGTGAGGGTCCCAAGGCTCCCGCTATCCACAGTGCCAACAGATCAGGAATGGACTTCCCATTTTCTCTCATACGTATTATTTCTGTGTATTATTTCACCCAGTCTAAAAATGCTGAGGGCCAAGAATAGAACTCAGTGGTAAAGCATTTTCTTGCATATATAAAGTCCTGGGTTCAATCCCCAGCACCACAAAAATAAAGTGGAAACCCTTTAGCTTAATCCTGAAAACAGGCTTCCAGTTCACGTTCTTTCCATTACACCACAAAACACAGATGGGTGCCTTTCCCATTGGACAAAATTCATGAAATATGTCTCAATTTGAGGAATTAAAACAAAAGGAAAATACATGTTAAACCAAGAAGAATGTAAGGGGAAAAAAGGCAATCCTCAAACTCAACAAATAAGTTTCCCTTGCAACATTCTGGAGAGCATTACAGTAATCTTCTCAACTCAACATTCCCTTTAATCATACTTTGTCTAATGTGAGGTTCTCTGCTCATGTGAAAGTTGTTAAGTACATTCAAGGTAGAATCAGTCCAGGGTCCCAATGCTTCTCAATAGTCCAATTAGCATACACATAAGGCCATTCCAACATGAAATAAAACATAATGATGCCCTCCCTGTGAAGACAAAATTACTTCAAAGAATCGCTACCAGGGGATTGCACGCGCGCTCGCATGCACGCACACACACACACACACATACACACACACACACACAATACTGAACAGGATGTTTTAATCTGGCATCAGGATAATAGCACCTTATATAAAGACAAAGGATATAGAGAAGTTACGGAAACTGTGTTTAGCACATATATTAAAACCCAGAGGAAATTCTACTATTAAATCTGTTCTTGTTACTGAGAAATTACATTCTCTAGCTCTCAGAAACTATTGATTGTAAGGCAGATTCTTGAAGGATCACCCAGAAGAAAAATTTAAAGGGGTAAAAGTTTAAGAATATTTAGGGCTTTTTGTTCAAAAACACAAAAATGAGGGGCTGAAGCTATAGTACGGCAGATAGGGCATTAGATTCCTGGGACTGCACACGGTCCACCAAGCACTGCTATAGTACAGTGGGTAGGGCATTTGCCTTGCACGCAGCCAACTGGGGTTTGATCCCTGGCACCCCTTATACTCAGTAGTGCCAGGAGTAATTTATTAGTGAGGAGCCAGGAGTAACTCCTGAGCATCTCTGAGTGCAACCCAAAAACGAAGAAATAAGAAAATAATTAAACATTTCATACTTCAACATCACTTTTTAGATCACAAAATAACTGAGTATTAGTACTTTTACTCTTTATCATAAAATACACTTTTAACTATTTGACTGTTTGACTACTACTGTCTTACTTTGGGAAAGGTGCACTCCTATATTATACCTTGGGTGGGATATAAATCAGATTTATTTCTTTTAGGGTGTGATGCTACACCTGTAATCAAATTATGCTGAATGTATAAATTGGTTCACCGTAACAGGGTCTGCCATGTGGGCACAATACTCTCAGTAGCTTGCCAGGCTCTCCGAGAGGAGTGGAGGAATCGAACATGGGTCGGCCGCATGAAAGGCGAACGCCCTACCACTGCTATCGCTCCAGCCTGATACTTAATTTTTTTAATTTACAAATATGTCTCTGGGTCAAGACCAAACTATTTAAAAGGATTATTATTTTACATAGTTGTGATTACCCAGAGACTCACAAAAGACTCACTTTTCTAATATCAATAGCCAAAAATAGACTAGAAACAAACACTTTAGGGGGGAAAAAACTGTTACAAACCTGATTAAGAGTTGATGAGGAAACATTCTTCACTATCCATTAAATTTAACATTAGATGTTGCTTCATTTTTGTAGAACTTTCATTATACAAAACCTATGCACTCAAAATCATGTGACTTAAACATAAAGTTCTACACATTTACACCAGACAGATTTTCTAACCCTTGATACCCAGGAAAACACTTCTGGTAACCTTACTTTTAAGAACCAATAATCTCTAAAATATTAAGTAACTTGCTATCTTGGAAAGAAACAACTTTCCTGCATCTATATGGCCTTGTAGGGAGTCCCCAGACTTATGCAGAGGCACGGAAATCACCTAATATCAACCCCAGTGGCCTACAGAGGGAACCTTGGGAAGCTAGACTACTCCAGATTATAGTCTGAATAGATGATGTGTTCTCCCGAACTGATGAATCCACTAAAACCAGTATGTTTTTTTTCCTGACTGGCAGTGACCAACTTTACTAACCTCTGCAAAAGAACCTGTGTGTCTCACAAGAAGGTGACACGTGGAGGAGGGTGGAGGTGTGACTCAGTGGTAGCACATATGCCTCACATCTCTGAGGTCCTGGGCTTGATGCTCTGCACCAACTGTTTAAAAAAGATAGAGACAAAGGAATTATCAATTTCTAAAACTATCAACCCACAATTATGGTGGTATTTGCTGACTTAGTTGACCTTACTTGTAGAAAAGCCTAGATAGTTCCAAAAAATATTATCAAAATGTCTTGTCCCATATTATCAAAATGTCTTGTCCCATGGAAATAGCTTTTCTAGGAAACCTAAAATATAAAAATTTGGATTCTTCCTTTAGATCTAATAAGAGAAGCAATAGACTGATTAGTAAAGTCCTCAGAGAGAAAGAAAGAAAGAAAGAAAGAAAGAAAGAAAGAAAGAAAGAAAGAAAGAAAGAAAGAAAGAGAGAGAGAGAGAGAGAGAGAAAGGAAGGAAGGAAGGAAGGAAGGAAGGAAGAAAGAAAGAAAGAAAGAAAGAAAGAAAGAAAGAAAGAAAGAAAGAAAGAAAGAAAGAAAGAAAGAAAGAAAGAAAGAAAGAAAGAAAGAAAGAGGAGAGTGTGTTGTGTGTGTAGTCTAAGCTGCTAAACCAGTATAACTTAAATATATTCACATTCTAAGCCTATGATAACAAGGGGAAAAAGATGCTGTCTGATAAAGAAAAAGCATTAAAGAATTTATCCGATTTTCACAATCCTTCAGGAAGAAAGTTGGAAAAGCAGGGCTGGAACAACAGTATAGCAAGTAAGGCATTTGCCTTGCATGTGATCAACCCAAGTTCAATCCCCGGTTTCCCGTATGGTCCCCCAAGAACCGCCAGGAGTAATTCCTGACTGCAGAGCCACGAGTAACCCCTGAGAATTGTCAGGTGTGGCCCCAAAGGGGAAAAGAAGTTTGGAAAAATGTATCCCAAGGTCATTCATTGCTGTGTTGCTTGCAACAGAAAGCCTGTATTTGTTAAGGAAAAATACTGGTTATTGGAGCACATACTTTTTCACCCTTGATTTGTATTGTAAATCGCATCTGTAATTTTTTTAATGAAATAGTAACATTATAGAAATTAGCTAGAGTCTTTTGGTTTTGTTCTACATAGGCAAGAAGTATTTATTTTCTTCAAATGGAAGTAACTTCTATTTCCTATTCTTTTCCACTGTCCCACCACCGACCCAGAAAGGAGTGTAAAAAGGCTTGGCGCCTGGCTGAAGACCATGGCTTTCGGGGGACTGTTAGGCACTGATTATCACTCCGCAAAAGCAGCCCAGCAGATGTCACATTCTTCCTTGCCACTATGCTGAATATGTAGAGCAATGACAAGACCAGGTACTGCACAGGACAGGGGCTAGGACAAACCCCCAACTCTTGAAACCACCAAAGTTCTAGGTCCAATTCATGGGCCCCAGCCTTCCTTTCACTTGTCTGGGGGAGGGTCTCCCTCTTCTGACCTCTTCTCAGAGACTTTCTCTACCGCATCTCCATCCATGAAGACCCTTAATCTATCTCCTCGACAGACCCTGGATTTTAGAAGTCAGTCCTGGACAAAGGACCATCTCCTGTAAACAACTTTCCGTATTGCTACAACTTCCCAAGACAAAGAACTTCAGAGCTGCCAGTGCTCTAATAAAATGAGGATGGGAAGGAAAATTACATTTAAAAATAAGTCAAAAATATGAAAAGTCACAATATTTTGATAGGCTATTGCAGATTTTTCATAAAGGAGACTTATGTATAGTAGCATTTCATGCACCATCTTTGCACAGTTCTGATACTTTCACCACTTTAAAAAATATAGACCCATGACTATTTCTCTGCACTCAGTATAATTTAAATATAGTTATAACTCTAAATTTCTTTAGAGTATGCTAAAATGGGCAGGAGAGACGGCACAGTGGGTAGAGCACTTGTCTTGCATGCAGTCAGCCTGGGGTCAAAATCCTAAGCCACATGGTCTCTATGGCACCTGCAGGAGTGACCCCTGAGTACAGAGGCAGGAGTAAACCCAGAGCATCGCCAAGTATGAGCCCCCCAAACAACCAACAACAACAAATACGCTAAAATCAACCCACGAAATCATCTGAGCTAGGGGATGTTGAGTTCTGAGAACTTATCAGTATCCATGATAAATGTATTCATGACTGCTTTATCTCTTTCTGAACATTTTGACATATTTTCTTTTCCTTGAGATGTTCATGAATGCATATTTTTAAAACATATAAACAAACTCAAATAAATTGTCTTAATATTTTAATTTTTCTTTAGTTATCTTCCCCTTATACTGCTAATTTTACAAATTTATGCAAGGGAGTATTTTAAATAAAATTTAAAATAGTTTTTTAACTTTTAATACAGTTTTTTAAGCAAGGTAAATTTTATTGAAATTTATTTGGAAAGCTATGAGGGGAAAGTAAGGGAGAAGTGTGTGTTGGGAGAGAACTCGGGGAGCCAGAACGATAGTACAGTGGGTAGGGCACTTGCCTTGCACATGATCCTCGGCATCCCATAAGGCTCCCTGAGCACCACCAGGAGTGACTCTAAGGCCACACCTAGTGGTGCTGAGGGAATCATATGGTGTCAGGAAGCAAACCCAGGTCAGTACATGCTAGGTATGTGCCATAACTGCTGACTATCTCCTGGCCCCATATATCAGTTTCTTTTGTTTTTGTTTGTTTGTTTGTTTGTTTTGCTCTTGGGGGCCACACCCACACCCACTGGTACCCAGGGATCACTCCTGGTAGGGCTCCTGAGACCATATGCAGTCCTGGGAACAGAACCTGGTTGGCTGCAAGGCAAACGCCTTACCCGCTCACACTATCCCTCTGGCCCTAGCCCATATATCAGATTTTTATACCTTATACTTTCAAGAATGCACCATAAAATATTCATAGCTATGTAATTGTGGATAAATGGAATACAAAAAATGAATTTTCCCAAAACATTTAGAAAAAATATGTGTGTGCATGACATTTCTGACAAGGCTATTGTGACACAACGGTATGATGATGCAGCTGTTCCCATGTAGAGATTTTTAAATACAGTCTCAGAAACTATTAAATTTTCATCTGTTTCTGTTAACAAGTAATGTGTGAAACAGACATATTCTTCCCATTCTGACATCTTTCCGAAGCCTTGAACCCCACCCTGTTATAGATCCTCAACCCCTGGGGTAATGAGCAGGGATTAAGTGCGGGCCTGGATTGAGGCGGGGTCGAGAATGGGTTGAGGATGAGGGATGGAGGGAGGTTAGGCATCTTCTGGCAGACAAATTAGATGTGACCAGAAGTTCTATGTTTATCACACTTTTCATCTCACCGAGTTCCATCCGTCACTTGAGCAAAGTACTTGCTCATTCTCTGAGAATTCACTTATATCTTGAACAGTCTGCAAAATTTACAGTAGACAAACGCCTTTAAAATAATGAATAGAACTGTCTGAATAAAAATGCTGCTTCATCTGTTTTACATTTGAACATCCAAGGAACTCAACTTTGGATACCTTTAATTTTTAGAAATTTGCTAATTAAGTGCTTGATTAATTGGATATATATTACATATATATTGAAATGAGACATGTGGAATGCTTGAAGCCAAATATGAGTATTCATGGGAAATATTCTATTTCCCAGTGGTTACATTAATTACCAGTGATTTTTTTTCTACTTTCAAAGTAATTCTTACCTAAAATATTCTACAAAGAAGTTCCAATTACTAAGAAAATTCAGCCAGTAATCAAATTCCCAACACAAAAATTTCTGAAGTCAGAAAGTCTCAGAAGAGGATTCTACAAAACATTTTAAAAATGATTATTACCAATATTCAAACTCCCCAAAACGAAAGAAAGAATACTTTCAAATTCATTCCAAGAAGCTAGTATTACCCTGATACCATAATCAATCACTCCTGGTGGTTCTTGGGGGACCATATGGGAAGCCACGGATTGAACCCAGGTCGGCAGTGTGCAAGGCAAACTCCCTCCCTGCTGTGCTATCACACTGGCCCCCTGTGCTATCACTCAAGGGCTGGAGTGATAGCACAGCAGGTAGGGCGTTTGCCTTGCACGCAGCCGACCCGGGTTCGATCCCCAGCATCCCATATGGTCCCCTGAGCACTGCCAGGAGTAACTCCTGAGTGCAAAGCCAGGAGTAACCCCTGTGCATCGCCGGGTGAGACCCAAAAAGCAAAAAAAAAAAAAAAAGGTAACAAGTAACAATGGAGACGTTACTGGTGCCTGCTCGAGCAAATGGATGAGCAACAAGATGACAGTGATACAGTGATACTACAATCAAATATGGATGTCACAAGAAAAAGATAAATGCAAACCAGTAATCCTGATGAATATATATACAAAAATTATCAACAATATACTAACAAACCAAAATCCAGAATGCATCAAAATAATTATACACCATTATCAAGCTGGATTTACCTTAGGATACAGAAATAGTTCACTATATAGAAACCAATAAATTTAATAAACCACATCAATAAAAAATGAAAATCATATGATAATTTCAATAAATGCAGAAAAATCTTTTGAAAATATCATTTAATGATTTAAAAATGTCTTCAAGACTCTGGGGCTGGAGCGAAAGCACAGCGGGTAGGGTGTTTGCCTTGCATGCGGCCGACCTGGGTTCAATTCCCAGCATCCCATATGGTCCCCTGAGCAAAACCAGGGGTGATTCCTGAGTGCAGAGCCAGCTGTGACCCAAAAAGGAAAAAAAATCTTTAAGACTGAACAATCAAGGAGCATACATTAAGACTGAGTTATCAAGACAATATACAACAAAACCATTAGTATTTTCAAATGGAGATAAACCGAAAGTAATACTTCTAAGATCTGAAGGAGATCTTAGAACTGAAAGCAATACTTCTGGTATAACTCACGGTTTCCCATTCTTACCCCTATTCAATACAATCCTGGAAGTCTATAGCCAGAACAACTAGAGAAGACAATAAAATAAAGTACATCCAAATAGAAACACAAAACAAGGAAACAGCCAGTATAAAATTATGGCAAACCATTGGCCTTAGGTTATAGAACTCAAATTGCCAAGTCGTGTGAGGAAGGGGTTGGGAGAAATGAAGAGACAGACTACAGATGACAAAGGGACAGTGGTGGAGGGTCTTGGGCACTTCGATAGTGGTTGCATGCAGTAACTTTGTACATTGCAACCATAAATATTAACATTACTATATTACCTAAACTGCATTTTAGATTTTATTTTTTTTCTATCCAGATATGAATTTATTTGAAGCAAGTTTTATTAATAACCTTCTCAGGCAGTATTATAAATCTTACCTGGAGACTTAGAAAAGAAACAATAAGAACTATCTAGATAAACCATAGTGAAGATAATTAGAGTAAACACATCTTTTTAGTTTATTAATCTTGGATAGTATTTGAAGCTAACTGCATTTTAGATTTTAAAACAAAAATAAAATTTAATTTAAATAAATAAAAGGTATCCAAGTCAAGAAGGAAAACGCAAAGCTGTCATTATTTGCTAACGATATAATGTTATTTGTAGAAATCTCATTGACTAAATTATTGTAATTAATCAGTATTCACAAAAGTGACTGTCACTGTCGTCCCATCCTGTTGTTCATCAATTTGCTCGAGCGGGCACTAGTAACGTCTCCATTGTGTGACTTGTTGTTACTGTTTTTGGCATATCTAATACGCCACAGGGAGCTCGCAAAGCTCTGCCGTGCGGGCGGGATACTCTCGGTAGCTTGCCGGGCTCTCCGAGAGGGGCGGAGGGATTGAACCCAGGTCAGCCGAGTGCAAGGCAAATGCCCTACCCACTGTGCTACCGCTCCAGTGACAGGTTACAAAACCATGTACAGAAATCAGTGATATTCCTGTGCAATAATGACAGAAAATTAGGAAAAAGGTAAAAGTAATCCACTCACAATAGCTTTAAAAATAAATATTAGAGGGGCTGGAGTAATAGCACGGTGGGTAGGGCATTTGCCTTGCATGCAGCCAACCTGGATTCGATTCCCAGAATCCCATATGGTCCCCCGAGCACTGCCAGGAGTAATTCCTGAGTGCATGAGCCAGGAGTAAACCCTGTGCATCATTGGGTGTGATCCAAAAAGAAAAAAAAAAAAAGGTATTAGCTCTCTGCTCTCTGGGTGAAGAGAACTTCACTAGGGAGCAGGGGGTGGATTGAGTTTCCCTCCCCACCCCAAGCAGAGCCCTGAGAGCCAAAAACCTCTGGAACCCAGGCACAGCCATGCTCAAGGCCACTCTCCACATGCTCGGAAAAGCCTCACCCATGAAAGAACCGGCAGAGGAACCCAGTTGTGTGGCACCCATGGCTGAGCTCTCCAAGCCTGCTTGGATCAGGATTTGATTTCGGGATTGAGCCTCCTCCACCCAGCGCCCAGTTTTCCAGTAGCTTGGCAGTCACACCCACAAACTCCCTCTACCCCCTTGGCCATGTAATCTCATCAACGGCCAAGATCCAGAGACTATAAAACAAAGCTCCCAGAAAAGAGCGATGCAATTTTTCCTGGAGCTTTATTTTTTCTTTATTCTTATTTTATTTTATTTTTTAAATATTTTTATTTTTTTCTTTTATTTTTTTCTTTATTTATTTTTATTTTCTTTTTTCTTTTTTTTCTTTTTTTTTATTTCCTGCATGGCAGAGCCTGGCAAGCTACCCTTAACGTATTTGATATGTCAAAAACAGTAACAACAATGTGCTCTTCATGTTCCTGAAGTGAGCAGATGCCATTGAGCTACACTAGCACGTGACAGGGACAAATGAAGACATTAGTGGTGCCCGCTTGAGCAAATCAATGAACAATAGGATGACAGTGATACAGTGATACAGCTCTCTGGGAAGTGTCGAATTATTTAAATCAATTTGCATGTGGTCTATAAAATATATAAGGTAAAATTTAAACGAAGGAAGTCAAAATTCTGTAATTAAAAAATAGGAAAAAAATGCTGAAAATCATCAATGATATAAACAGATATAAAACCATCCATATTCATGTACCCAAACAATTTTGTTAAAATGGCATAAAGCCATCTACAGAGTCAACCCAATTCCCATCAAATACCACAGGAGTTCTTCAGAAAAATAAACAACCTTGAAATGTATGTGGAACCACAAAAGACCCTAAGTAGCACAAACAAACCGGAGAGGAAAGAGAGTCAAAAGTGTCACACTTACTGAATTTAAAACATATTACAAAACTGCCATAGTAAAACACTATGATATCTGCAAAAAATAAAAATAAAATGAAATAAAAATAGAACAATGAAACAGAAAAGAAAGCCCGCCCCACCCACTGCCCGGCAAAAAATAAAATAAAAACCTGTATATGGGTCAACTTATATTCAACAAGGGAGCCAAGAACATCCAATGAGAAAATGACAATTTTTTTCAACAAACAGAGCTAGGAAAATACATGCAAAATAATGAAAGTGGATCCCTATCTCATACCTGTCACAAAAATCAACTGTGAAATGAATGAAACATAAAAGACATGATTCTGCAAAATTCCTGGGGAGAAACCTAAGGAGATTGCTTGTTAATATGGTCTCAGCAGTCACCAGGTGTGACCCTGGGTGCCCCCGAGCACAGCAGGTCTGAGGATCACAGTATCCTGGGGCTCTAGTATTGAACTAGAGATAGTATTGAACTAAGAACTCCAGTTGGCCGGGAGTCGTCCCCAGACCTCCAGAACCCTGCTTAGAAAGCACCCCTCGCCCAGATTTTTCTTATCAGAAGGAAAAAAAATGTAACTATGTCTGGCGATGGGATTAACTATTTTTATTGTGGTTATCATTTCACAGTATGTACAAATATTTAATAGTTTGCATACCTAAAGCTGTACTCATACCTGAATTTTCTTTGTTGTTGTTGTTAGGTTTTGTTTTCATTTTTGGGCTACAGCAGCAATGGTTAGGACTTAGTCCGAGCTGGTTCAGGAGCCATATGGGAAACGGGATGAAGCCTGGATCAGCTGCATGCAAGGCAAGCACCCTACCCGCTGGCCTCGGATATCTGAATTTTCTTTTTTTCCAAATTTTATTTTATTAAAGTACCATGAGTTAAAAAGTTATTCATAGTTAGGTTTTGACAGACAGTGTTTCATCATTTTGGTTTTAAAGTTTGGGCCTTGTGATTTCAGTGCTGTTGACTCTGTGGTTTGGATATTTAGCTCCATCATTCTTTAACACCACTGACGGACCTGAGTCCCCTTGGCCCCTGCCCCCACTGCTTCTCTTCTATCTCTTCTCTCCTCCCCTTCACTCTATTTTTTTCCTTCTCCCTATACTCTGGGGCTAAGGATGATCTAGGCATCCCTCCTTTAAACCATTGCATTTCCTCATCCACTTACTCTACATATAAGTGATATCATTCTTGTTTGACAGCAAGTAAATCTCTTAGTGATATATATCACTAGGTTGATAAATATTGCTAAATCACTGTATTACTGTCACTGTCATCCCATTGCTCATTGATTTACTTGAGCGGGCACCAGTAACATCTCCATTGTGAGATTTGTTCTTACTGTGTTTGGCATATTGGATACGCCACAGGTAGCTTGCCAGGCTTTGCTGTGCGGGCGAGATACTCTTGGTAGCTTGCCGGGCTCTCCGAGAAGGGTGGAGGAATTGAACCTGCGTTGGCTGCATGCAAGGCAAATGCCCTACCGCTGTGCTATTGCTCCAGCCCATGTAGAGGTGAGTCTAATATTAATATTAGTTAATATTAATATATAATAATTAGAGATTAATATTTAGAAGCTACGTTAAAACCTGATAGGTTTACTTCATTTTGAGGGAAATTTTGCAGAGGAAACTCACAGAGATTTATGTAGCTGAGGAAAATCAGCAAACACCCTACCCGCTGTGCTATCACTCCACCCATCACTAGATATATATCAGAAAATACATCCATAAAAAGTTTTGGATCACTCCAGGGATGTTAAAACTTTTATGGATGTATTTTCTGATGTATATTTAGTGATGGGTGGAGTGATAGCACAGCGGGTTGGGCATTTGCCTTGCACGAGGCCAGCCCAGGTTCAATTCCTCCATCCCTCTTGGAGAACCTGGAAAGCTACCAAGAGTATCCCACCCATACGGCAGAGCCTGACAAGCCACCCATGGCGTATTTGATATGCCAAAAACAGTAACAGCAAGTCCCACAATGGAGACGTTACTGGTGCTCGCTCGAGCAAATCGATGAGCAATCGGATGACAGTGATACAGTGACAGTGAAATACATATACAGGCAATGTTTTTCTAACACAGTGCCAAAAACACAAACAAAAACCAAACAAAAAAGTGGAATTTCATCAAATTTGAAAGCTTCTGCACAGCAAATTACACAAGGTGAGTGATATTGTATCAGAGAAAACTTTTGCAAACTACACATCAGGTGAGATTTTATATGGAAGCTGAAGAGATAGTACAGCAGGTAAGGTGCTTGCTGCATGAAGCTGACTCAAGTTCCTCCCCCAGCATCCCATATGGTCCTGAGCCCCACCAGGAGAGATCCTAAGCATAACTCCTGAGCATTGCCAGGTGTGAAGCAAAAGTAAAACAAAAACAACCACAAAAAGATTTTATATACCTCCAAAACAAGTAACACTACAAAAATTTAAAATACAATCCAATGGGGAAAATTGAGCAGAAGATTGCAATAAAATATGCAGACAGTTTTTCCAAAGAAGTCATCAAAAGACCCAGGGCAAAAGAAAAGATGTTCATCACAATAATCGGGAAAGTACAAATTAAAAACCACAGACACAGGTGATAGTGAGGATATAATACAATGGGACACTTACTCCACTGTGCACTCTTGGTGGCAATATAAATTAATTCAACCATTATGGATGACTATATAAAATTATTTTTTAAAACCACATTAACAGATTTACCATATGATTCAAAAATTCCACCTCAGGTTATTAAATTTAAAATAGGAAATTAAAATAGGAGATTGATGAAATATATATACATATATATACGCATATATATATATATATATATATATATATATATATATACATACGGCAGAGAATCTCTTGCCCGAACGCCTGGCTGCCTTCCCCGGGGCTTCTCTCCCCACCCTGAGCAGAGCTCCTGGCGGCTGAAGACCACCCAAACCTGGCTACAGCCATGCCCGAGGCCCTTCTCCACACATTCGGACAGGCCTCACGCATGAAGGTATCGACAGAGGAACCCAGGTGTGTGTAATTCCATCAACAGCCAACATCCAGAGATTTAAAAGCAAGCTCCCAGAAGAGAGAGGCCACAAAGCGGCTCGCGGTATCTTTAGCCTTCTTCTCCCTCTGGGAGAAACTGGCAAGCTTCTGAGAGTTTCCTGCCCACATGGGACAGCCTTGCAAGCTTCCCATGGTGTATTCATATGCAAAATCCAGTAACAAGCTGGATCTCATTCCCCTGACCCTGAAAGAGTCTCCAGTGCAACATCCTTTGGAGGGCCAAGTCGAGAGAGACTTCTAAAATCTCAGAGAAAGGACAAATGGAGAGGTTACTGAGCCTGCTCAAGAAATCGACGATTAACGGGGATTTCATGATTCATGACATACATACATGCAAAACATTAGTTTCGACAGACAAAATTTTTAAATAGCCTAACAACATCTAAATAAAAAGGCATACAAAAACAATGGAGTACTTATTAGAAAGGATGAAATTTTGCACTGTGCTGCAATTGAATAGAGAACATTCTGCTAAGTGAAACAAGTTAGAATATAAAAGAAATACCAGATGATCTCACACACGAAATATAATGAAACAAGGAAAGGGATTATTCAATCCCCTATGCAAACAGCCCAGAGACAGGATCACTGAAACTGAGAACTGAGGAAGCTGAGGTGGTAAAGTGGCAATGTAAGATAGAATTCTGCATCATTATAAACTCAATACCTCAAACAAAACAATTTTAAGTAGCCCAAAAGTCCATCAATAGATTAACAGGTTACAAATATGTCCCACATATATTCACATTAGTCATGAGAAAGGAGGAAATTCTGCCATGTGCAGCAACATGGATAGACCTTGAGCACTTTACATCAAGTGATAGAAGTCAAAGATAAACACTGTGTCTGCTCATGTATGGAATCAAAAATGTTGACCTGTCACACTCCACAGTATCAGGGAGTAAAATAATGATTAACAGAGTATCGAGTTGGAAGGTAAGACAGAGTTTTTAAAGATAGAAACTTAACAAATAGTAAATAATCATAGAGATTTAATGCACAGTACAATGATTATCTTAATATGTGATAAAATTCCAGTGACAACCATTACAATACACAAATGCATAAACAGCTAACATTTACAAAAGGTAAAATTTATCAAGTCAAAATAAAAAAGACTTACATGTGGAAAAATAAACCAGTTTGGTTGACACATGAGTAGATGCAGAAAATCACTAAGAAAAACATCATGATTACGTGTGTTATTAGGTATCCATATTTGTGTATATTGCATATTTTAAATGATACCTTTCTTAAAGTGGGCTCCTAGTTCTTTAGAACAGAACTTCTTAAACATTTTTCATTTTCATTCCCTTTTCATGCATAAATGTTGACACAACTTACAGGTATACAGGGATATTAAATAGGTATACAAATCAAACAATTACTGATAATCATAAAGACATTTACCTTAAAACAAATTTTTAAGATTTTCCACAAGCCCCACATTTAGACTCCCATATGAGGTTGCAACCGTCTGTTTAAGAAGCTAGGATTTAAAACAACAGCAAAATCTACCTTTGAGCTACTATAAAAGTCAGTAAGTATATCCATAGTTCTGTATGGAAACTATTTCTCCTGAATGAAGGATTTGGTGATTTGCCTTCAGGGAGTTCTTTGTATATCATCTGTTTTCAATTTCTTCTTGGGTTTCATGCCCCAGTGAGTATATGTACGTGCTTGTGCTTGGGTAAAACACATTCCGAACTAACCCAAACATATCATTGCAAATTCATTTGAATATGAATATGCATCCACATTATTTCCAAATAAAACTGTTATATGGAAAAAAAGTAAAAGAATACTGAAAACTAAAGAGACCATCATAAAATATAGCTTAAATTTACAATTCAACATATTGGGTTTAAATTCATCACCGTAGAACTAAAAGAACTGAAATGCAAAAGTGTGTCCAATCTGTATAGAATTAGCATGAATCACTGGCATTTAACTTGGAGTACTTAGCATTACTTTACAAAACATCACTAAGTCTTCCTAAATGCCTGGCTCTATTCTGGCTGGTCGGTTCGGGAGAGAGTGATGTACAAAAGGGGCCAAGTGTTGGCCCTGAAGATTCTTGGCCCCGGAGCAAATAGACAAAGTGGGTCAATGAGTACATAAATTTAGATGATGATAATTTCCTTAAAGAAAAATAAATCTGGGGCTGGAGCAAGACAAATGTACAGTGTACCATTGTACAGTGGGTAGGGCATTTGCCTTGCATGTAGCCAACCCAGGTTCAATCCTCATTATCCCATATGGTCACCTAAGCACCTCCAGGAGTGATCCCTCAGCACAGAGCCAAGTGTAAGCCCTAAACACCACCCTGTGTGGGCTCCCTGACCCCCAAATAAAGGAGTCTGAGTGAGTAATTCCAATGAGATGGCACAGTAACAATACGTGAGCTGAGATCTGACTGAAGTGAAAGCTAGCCAGAGGGGGAAAGTATGCCAAATAGTAGAGGGGAACAAATAGACAGGTTCTGAAGGAGGAAAGCATACATGTCCAAGGGTCCACTAGGCCAATGTGGTTAGTGGAGAGAGAGAGGGGGTAAATAATGGTATCAGAGAATGAAGCAAGAACAGAATGATGCCTTCCTTAGAAAGAGGAAGAAGCAGCAAAGAAGCAGGAGTCAGAAAAATAGTTAAGCACCATGGAAGCCAAGAGAAGAATACCCAGAAGGAAGAATTGTTGCTAAGAGACTTACTAAACTGATGACCAGGTATTAGCCTGAAGATCTGTCAAGCCGGGAGCCAGAGAGTACAGTGAGCAGAGGGTTTGCCTTGCTGCAGCCAACCCAGGTGATTTCCTGGACCCCACCAGGAGTGATCTCTGAGCACAGAGCCAGGAGGAAGCCCTGAGAATCAAAATAGACTCTATTAAGTTTATTTCACTCAGCGCAATGCCCTCCAAACCACTGGCTAGACTCATGAGGAAAAAACAAAAGCGCTCAAATAAATCGGATCAGAAACAAAATGGGTGAAATTACAACAGAACCCCATGAAATCCAAATATCATGAGAACTTACTATGATCAACCAGAGAACCTAGTAAAAATGGACAGATTACTAGAAATATGGAATCTCCCAAAACTGAATGAGGAGGAAGATGTAGTAGACAGTCTGAACAGGCCAATCACAACTGAAACCAAGTAAGAATTTCTTTTTTTTTTTTTTTGCTTTTTTTGGGTCACACCCAGCGATGCTCAGGGGTTACTTCTGGCTTTGCACTCAGGAACTACTCCTGGCGGTGCTTGGGGGACCATATGGGATGCCGGGGATCGAACCCGGGTCAGCCGCGTGCAAGGCAAATGCCCTACCCGCTGTGCTATCGCTCCGGCCCCTTTTTTTTAATTTTTTTTCTTATTTTTTTTAATAATTTCTTATTCAACATTATATTAGAAGTTTTGACAAGGACAATAAGGTAAGAAAGGAATATCAAAGGGATACAAATTGGAAAAGAATAAGTCAAATTATCTCTAATTACAGATGACATGATGACATACATTGAAAACTCTAATGAGTCTACACAAAAGCCCCCAGAAACAATAAATTAATGCAGCAAAGTGGCCATCTACAAAGTCAGTACAAAAAAATGGTAGCACTCCTATGTAAAAAATAAATCAGAGGAGAGATCAAAGACCCTCGCCCATTTAAAATAGTGCTCAAAAACACCAAGTACCTAGGAATCAACTTAACAGAAGAGGTAAAGGATCTATAGCATGGACACTTTAAAACACTTCAAAAGACCTTAGGAAATGGAAAAACATTCCATGCTCATGGATTGGAAGAATCAACATTATCAAAATGACCATCTTACCTAAAATACTGTCAATTCAATGTAATTCCTATCCAAACTTAGACAACATTCTTCAAGGACTTAGAACAGTCAACTACCAAGCTTGTGTAAAATCATAAACAATCCCACATAGCCAAAACCATACTGAAAAACAAGAAACTCGGAGGCATCTCACTAATTGGAATCTATACTATAAAGCCACGGTAATCAAAACATCATGGTACTGGAATAAATAAAGACCCTCTGACAGATAGGTCACAATAGAATATCCACGGATAAGCCCCTATATCCATGCTCAGCTGATTTTTGACAACAGAGCCAAGAGCATGACACGGGATAAAGACAGCCTTTACAACTAATGGTATTGGAATTAGAATTAGAGAACCACATGCAAGAAATTAAAGCTGGATCCATATCTCACACAATATACAAATGTCAACTCAAAGTGGATCAAAGACCTTGAGATCAGACCTGAATCTATAAAGCACACTGAGGAAAAATTAGGCAGAATTCTACAACACCCAGACCTCAAAGGAGTCTTCAACAATATGCCATTGGCAAAGGCTGAGAATCAAAACTAAACAGATGGTATTACATCAAACATCAAAAAGTTTCTGTATGGCAAAAGAACTGGGCTAAAATTAAACAACAAAAAATAACTGAACAGGAGGAAATACTCACACTCAGCACATCAGATAAGGGTGGATGTCTAGGATCTATAAAGTACTCACAAAGATCAAGAAAAAAAAATATCTGAAAGCCCCATCAAAAAATGGGGAGAGGAGGGGCTGGAGGAATAGCACAGCGGGTAGGGCGTTTGCCTTGCATGCGGCCAACCCGGGGTTCGATTCCCAGCATCCCATATGGTCCCCTGAGCATCGCCAGGGATGATTCCTGAGTGCAGAGCCAGGAGTAACCCCTGTGCATCGCCGGGTGTGACCCAAAAAGCAAAAAAAAAAAAAAAAAAAAAAAAAAATGGGGAGAGGAAATGAACAGTCACTTCTCTGAGGAAGGCCAATGGATGGCCAAGAGGCATACGAAAATAAATACTCATCATCACTTATTATTAGGGAAATCCAAATCAAAACAATGAGATGTCATCTTACACCAATAAGAATGGCACATATCAAAAACAATGGGAACAGTTTCTGTTAGTGGGGATATGGTGAAAAAGGAACCCTCATCCACAGTTGATGAGAATGTTTTCTAGTACAACCCTTATGGAAAACAGTAGGGATATTATTCAGTAAATTCAAAATTCATCTCACAAATGAACCAGAAATCCCACTTTTGAGTATCTAATCCCCAAGAGAGAAAAACATTCATTCAGAAGAACATATGTAAACATTATTCACTGCAACGCAGTACAATAGCTAAGATTATGGATCAGAAAAATGTGGTATAAATACACAATAGAATACTCACAGCTATAAAAAATAACGAAATCATGCACTTTGCTTCAACATGGATGGAACTGGAAGAGACTATGTTAAATTAAATAAGCCAGAAGAAGAAGGATAAACACTGCATGACATGTCTTACATGTGGCATTTAGAATTACCAGATAAAGGAGTACAATGGCTTAAGGTGGGATACTCAGATTAACCTTGGTCCTAGAATATAAGGAAAGGAAGGAAAGAAAGAGTGGAGGGAACAGGGAGGATAGATGAGAGGCTATGGGGTCAGGTCAGGGAAGCCAGGTATAATGGTGATGTTTAAGAATGACACAGCAAAGTATCCAAAGAGATGTGCCAAGGGAAGATGACCAAAGGCTCCCAGTGAAAATAGACTCAACTAGAAAAACCCCAAGATACATTAGTCCTCAAAATGATGAAAGTTAAAGATAGAGGGGTCAGAGCAATAGTACAGCAGGTAGGGTCCTTACCCTGCTTGTGGCCCACCTGGATTGGGTCCCTGGTGATCCCCTGAGCACCTCTGGGTGTGGCCCCAAATAAATATCAAAAACAAAAGTCAAAGAGAGAGACAGAATATTGAAAGTAGCAAGGTCACAAGAACTTATATACAAAGGAAAGCCCCTAATATTTGCAACAGATTTAGCAAATGAGACTTTGTAAGCCTGAAGAGACTGCCTCCATAGCACAAAATCTCAACAAAATGGATACCTCACAAAGAAAATACTATCCAGCTCAATTTTCATTCATATTCAAAGGAATGGTACAGAGATCCATGAACAGCCAACAGCTTAGGGAATTAATAATCTTGAAGTCAGTTTTGTAAGAAACACTAGTAGAGTTCCTTTAAGGGACAGGACAAACTTCCCAACATGTGGCATTGAGAACGGCACTCACTAATGGTGCATATGGCTGCCCCCACTAAATTAAGGAAAGCTATGTTTACTCCTAGCTTGCTAAGGGGTTTTATACATTCTTAATAATAAATTAACATCTCATTTACATTGATTGTTCTATGTCTGATCAGTTCTTTTTTACACCCAGAGATTTTTATTGCAATCTTTTACTTATTGGTGGAGACACTTACACAGTATCTATAATATATTCTTGTATCAAACCAATTATTCCTTTCTCTTGATGAAACACTTTATACTTTTACAAGTCATATTTCCCATCTAAATTTTGTTAATTCTCTTTACTCTTACTAAATTTTACATTTTTATGTTTTTGACTGTTTCATAGAAACTGATACATTTGCATAGAATTTTTAAAAAGCTTTATTTATGAAAATATTATAACTACTGCAATAAGATACAAGTACAAAATAAAATTTAACACAACATATTTTGAAATAAAGATAACAATAATATTTATCAATTGTAGTCCTGTTGATCTTCGATTTGCTCGAGTGGGCGCCAGTAACATCTCCATTTGTCCCTGTCGTGAGCTAGTACAGCCCAGTGATATCTGCTTGCTCCAGGAACAGGAAGTGCCTCAAATCATTCATTCAGGGATTTGATGAAGAAATCTGACCATTTAGTTAGTGGGCGGCCACGAGGTCTTCTGACATCCCGTGGAATCCAGTCGGTAACAGCTCTAGTCCAGTGGCCGTTTCTGAATCGCATTACATGACTGGCCCATCTGATTTTTGATACCTTGGCAAATGAGACAGCATCCCTGATTTTTGACCGTCGACGGAGGTCAGAACTCCGGATTCCTTTTCTCACTTGAGTGAGACATGATATTCCTAGCATAGCTCTTTCAATTCCTCTTTGGGATACCCTAATAGCATTCTCATCCTTTTTGCGTCGGGCCCAGGTCTCTGAGGCATATGTTAGTGCAAGAAGAATGGTGGAATCGAAAAGATGTGCCTGGAGCCGGAGGTTCTTCGTTCTCTTAACCACCTCTTCGACGCTCTTGAATGCATTCCACGCTGCTCTCTTCCTCCTGCGCAGTTCTGGCACCAAGTCGTTCCTCATGTTGATTTCTCAACCCAGGTACACATAGCTGCTGCATTCGGAGATGTTCATTCCATTGAGAGCAAATGGAGCTTCAGGGACCATTTCGTTTTTCATGAACATCGTCTTGTTAAGATTCAGCTGCAATCCGACCTTTCCACACTCGTGGTTGAAGTCATCCAACATTTGTGCCGCTTGGCTAATGTTTGGTGTTATGAGAATGATGTCATCAGCGAAGCAGAGGTGGTGTAATTGCCAACCATCTATCTTCACTCCCATTCCTTCCCATTCCAGTAGGCGCATGATGTTCTCAAGGGCGGCACTGAAGAGTTTCGGTGAAATGGTATCACCCTGCTGCACCCCTCTCTTTACATCAATGATCACTTCCTTGTAGAATGGTGAGATCCTGGACAACTATTCGAGCAAGCCAGGTTCCAAAGGGGATTCAGCATGACAGACCATATCCACACAGTGACCAAACTCATTGAAGTTTCAAGAGAGTTCAGATGCCACTCTGTCTAATGTTCATCAACTTAAAGAAGGCCTTCGATTCTGTTGAGACTGAGGTGGTCATTGAAGCCCTAGCCAAACAGGGTGTTCAAACTCACTATATCAAAATCCTCCGAGGACTGTATTGTGGATTCACCACCAGGATCTCACCATTCTACAAGGAAGTGATCATTGATGTAATCTTTATTTTATAGTAAAAATATTTGGATGTGCTTAACACAACACCTTGGACATAGAGCATATAATAATTAAGTACTACCATTTTATAGGTGATACAATTGAGCTTAAAAAACTAACTTGCTCAAGATTAATTAGATGGTGACATGAGACATCAGACATGAGACATTAGTCATAATTTTCTCTCTAATGTACATTATATACTTGTTGGCTTATTTCTAATACCTGATCCTCCTTTCAATATTCCTATCATCCTGGGACATTAAAGGGACACCAGCCCAGTCAATGCAGTACACAGCAATAACACCCCAATCACATGCTATTTTCCACAGTCACTGGGAGAGGACTCTGCTTAGCCATGTGAATCCATTTCAGGAAACACACTACATCCAGGCCTGTCCCCTATAGTTCCTGATTTTCCTTAGCTACATAAATCTCTGTGAGTTTCCTCTGCAAAATTTTTCTCAAAATGAAGTAAACCTACCAGGTTTTAACATCATTTCTAAGTTAATCTCTGGATTAATATTAGACTTACCTCTACATGGGCTGGAGTGATAGCACAGCGGTAGGACATTTACCTTGCATGCAGCCAACCTAGTTTTGATTCCTTCGCCCCTCTCCTTGGAGAGCCCGGCAAGCTACCGAGAGTATCTCACCCACACGATGGAGCCTGGCAAGCTCCCCATGACATATCTGATATGCCAAACACAGTAACAACAAATCTCCCAGTGGAGAAGTTACTGGTGCCCGCTAGAACAAATTGATGAGCAACGGGATGACAGTGACAGCGACAATGACCTCTACATATGATTCACAGAAGGAAAATATCCTCTTACCGAGAAGGCTCAAAGTAGTTCAGGAACAGAGAAGTCTGAAGAAATCCAGAGCCTCTTGAATCCCAAGTATCTATTCACCTCATTCCTAGGGTACAAGTACTCAGAAATAGGGCAGTAGAATCTTTCCACTATACACTGACAATATTTATCTTATCACAAGAGACTTTACTTTTAATTTCCAGAACAACAGACTTTATTATTATTAACTGAAGTGCGACTTGAAACATGGAAGTAAAATTAAGAAGTTATTGTCTTTCATAAGACTTAACATATCCAGTGTGATTTAAAGTCCTTAAGTTCTAGCCCTATTTTAATATACCCTTATTATTATTATTATTTTAAGATAATAGAGTGGTATGACAGGGTTTGCAATATTAAACAAAGTGTGTTGTTCTATTTTTGAAAATACATGCTGGTGTTTTGAAAATAGACTTCTAAGTTTTCTAAATTTTCTAAATGAACTTAGCATTTCTAAATGAATTTCTAAATGAATCTGACATTTCTAAATGAATCTTCTAAATGAATTCAGTATCTGAAAACTTCTGAGTTGAGTATTACAGAGATGGTCCCAAAGCTCAATGAAGGTCTCAATGGCAGTGAACTTTAGCACATGTGCATGACACAAAAACTAAACTTTGCTCTCAAGATCTCAAAGATGATCACAATTGCTTTCTTCTGCATACCTCTAGAAATTAAATACTTTGTTTTCTAGATAGTCCTTCTCAAAGTCATACAAAGATTCAAATTTGAGACTTCATCTCAAGAAAACTTGCACGTTATTCCAGAGTGCCCTTATTTTTTCAGAATATTAAATGCTTCTGGTCAGTGCCAAAAGTTTACCACTTTGTGCCTCCATTAGAGAAAATTGTGGCTTAATAATAGGAAGTCCTCACTTAACCTCAATAGGTTCATGGAAACAGCAGCTTCAAGTGAAATTAAGTATAATGAAACCAATTTCACACTAATTGATATAAACAGGAGAGGTAAATTCCTGTGGCAGGTTTCCAGTTGCAAAAACATCACCAAACTTAAGTGAAGACCCAAATAATTCTAATATTCAATGGCCACTTGTATTCACTCATTTTCTGACTCACTGATTCCAGCTCAAGGTCACAGATAGAGAAGTGGAGAGAGTCACTGTGTGCACTGGGAGATGTGCAGGGTGGAAATCAGAATCCACGGAGAAAAATCAAAATGTGGGAAGAATACGTATGACCGCGCACATGCATGTACACACACACACACTCCACAGCCAGGAATTAATTCCTTTTTTTTTTTTTTTTTTTTTTTTTTTGCTTTTTGGGTCACACACGGCGATGCTCAGGTAATTCCTGAGTGCAGTAATTCCTCTGCACTCAGGAATTACTCCTGGTGGTGCTTGGGGGACCATATGGGATGCTGGGAATTGAACCCAGGTCGGCCATGTGTAAGGCAAATGCCCTACCCACGGTGCTATCACTCCAGCCCCAGGAATTAATTATTTATCAACATGATAACAACGAGATTGAACAAAATGGCTTGGTTCTAATACCTGATGTAAAAGTGAAATGGGTAGGCATGTCCTCAGCAAATAATAAATGTTGAACAAAGAGTTCGGTCTTCATTACTACCAACATTGTCAATATAGTCTTTTAAAAAATTAAAATTAAATTTCCATTAGAAACACACAAACCCCGTTGGCCAAATCTGAAAGTCAAAACTGGTACAAAGAAAATTTTCCAAGTTTTTGGAAGGTCATTATTAACAAAAGGACTTAACTATTTTTGGCACTATCCCTTGAAACAACTTGAAAGACAAAATAAGCAAAAATGTGACGCCTATAACTAAGGGTGCCCAGTCAGTCAGTTCATTGCCAAAATAATTCTGTTGCCTTTCATGTTTGAAGAATTTTCCTTTGATTAAACTCTCTTGAAGTATAGGGCTCTGTAGTGCTCTAAAGCCAAGACAGAACATGGGAGAACAAAAGGGTAGGGGGTTTCCACGGTCAGGGCTTCAGGAAGTGGTGGACAGACTTGCTCAATATAGAATTCATTTCTCAAGAAGCCCTAGAATCTAACAACCAAAATAAGTGGGCAATAACATAGTGAAAAGATCAATCTGGAAGACACCAATCAGATATTTCTTTTTCCTAGCACAAACAAGTGCATTACTTTATATTTTAATTCTCTGATTAACTCTCTGAATTTTCTGCTTGCTTATACACACAGTAAATTTTATCAACCTAAACAACTGACAAGTCAATCTCTTATCATTAATACTATGATAATAACTATTGGGGAGTTTAAAATTTACCTCCATCCACTAACACCCAAGAACTGTAGAAATAAGTACCAGGAGGTTGACTCCATGGCTTCGAGGCTGGCCTCACGTTCCGGGGAAAGGTCAACTCAGAGAAGCGATCACCAACTACATTGTAGTCAAAGGCCATGTGGGGGAAGGGAGTTGCGGGCTGAATGAGGGCTAGAGACTGAGCACAGCGGCCACTCAACACCTTTATTGCAAACCACAACAGCTAATTAGAGAGAGAAAACAGAAGGGAATGCCTTGCCACAGTGGCAGGGTGGGGTGGGGGGGAGATGGGATTGGGGAGGGTGGGAGGGACACTGGGTTTACGGGTGGTGGAGAATGGGCACTGGTGAAGGGATGGGTTCCCAAACTTTGTATGAGGGAAGTATAAGCACAAAAGTGTATAAATCTGTAACTGTACCCTCACGGTGATTCTCTAATTAAAAATAAATAAATTAAAAAAATAAAAAATAAAAAAAATAAAAATAAAAATAAAAAAATTTACCTCCATCCAGCAGGAACCACAGAGCTGAGAAAGCTTATGGGATATCTGTTTTTTAAAAAGTCAAAGAAAGAAAATTCTTTCATAAACTCATAGTTAAATAATCAAACTCTCAGGCAGCTTACATTGTAAACACACACTAAAGTCAGTCAGTGGGCCTGCCAGCTCATGATTCCAGTTCTTGAAGGGCAGGGGTAAGAAAGTGAGGAAGAAGAATATGAGATGGGGCCGGAGTGATAGTTCAGCAGGTAGGGCATTTGCCTTGCACACGGCCAACCGGGGTTGGATCCCCAGCATCCCATACGGTCCCCCAAGCACTGTCTGGAGTAATTCCTGAGTGCAGAGCCAGGAGTGAACATTGCCAGTGTGGCTGAAAAAAAAAATTGTGTGTATATATATATGTATACATATGAAAGTAAGATTTATTTCTGGAACCATACTAGCATCATTAATTTACAGAAAATTAAAATACATACCATGGACTGGAGTGATGGCACAGCGGGTAGGGCATTTGCCTTGCACGCGGCCGACATGGTTCGTGTCCTCCGTCCCTCTCGGAGAAACCAGCAAGCTACCAAGAGTATCATGCCTGCATGACAGAGCCTGGCAAGCTACAATGGCATATCGATATGCCAAAAACAGTAACAAGTCTCACAATGGAGGCATTACTGATGACCACGTGAACAAACTGATGAAAAATGGGATGACAGTGCTACAGTTCAGTGCTACGATGGCCTAAAGGAAGTTGGTGATGAGCAAAATACCTTCCTGATAAGCCTCTTTCTAAATAAAACCCTGTTTCTCTTTTTAAAGTACTGAAAATTCTCTCTCTCTTTCTCTCAACCTCACTCTCTCTCTAACACACACACACACACACACACACACACACACACACACACACACACACACACACACACCATTTTCTCAGTTAGCTGCAATCCTATTTAATAAAAAATAATCACTATCATCTATTGGTACCAGACTAAATTTTTCCCAAACTTTAATTCATTTCAGTCTCACAATATCCTCAAGAAGATAAATATTATTTCCTTCCTCCACAGATGACTTGAAAACTGAATTTAAAGAGGTTAAACAACTTACTCAGATTTGCCAGTAATTTGCAAAGGTGAGATTTAGATGCAGGTGTTTCTGGTCTCAAAGCCACTCCTAACTCTAAGTTAACATAAGGAACTATGCTCTCACAAACCGATGCTCTCTCATGTCTTATGCTTCTTTCTTTCATAATTTCTCATCATCCTAATTCCAAGTGGCCGAGTTTCAGAGGAAATAAAAAGATTATATCCATTTTAAAAAAAAAATTCTAAAGATTTGGGGCCGGAGCGATAGCACAGCGGGTAGGGTGTTTGCCTTGCACGCGGCCGACCCGGGTTCGATCCCCGGCATCCCATATGGTCCCCCAAGCACTGCCAGGAGTAATTTCTGAGTGCAAAGCCAGGAGTAACCCCTGAGCATTGCTGGGTGTGACCCAAAAAAAAAGCAAAAAAAAAAAAAATTCTAAAGATTTATCATGATACCTGAAATTTATTTAATACCTAATATAACTGCAATACAGATAACAAATGTAAACCAAAATGCAAATAACAGAACTCCTAGCCAGTCTAAAAACAAATCCTTAGAAAGTGGAAATCAGGTTCTTGGTCCTCAAATGGTCCTCAAACTTGAGTGCCTATCAGAATCGCTTTAAAAGGTTGCCAAACTCACTGCTGGATAATGCCCTGTTATAAAGTCAACATCTCTGCCATGGAGCTTTTACAGAAGGTTCCTAGATGTTGCTGATACAGCTGTCTTGGGTACACAGTTTAAGAATCACTACAGAGGGCCAGGAAGATAGCTCAGAGAGCTAGAGCATATGCTTTGCATGCAGGAGGCCCCAGTTCCATCCTTGGCACTTCAAGATCTCTGGAGTACTGAGAATTTTTGGCTCTGCCAAAAAAACAACAGCTAAAAGAACCACAGCTATAGAATATCGGAGGTAAACTCAAACAGGATATCTTTCCAGAAGCTGCTCATATAGTAGCTAAATACACTTTTAAGTACTAATTTGAAAAATAATAATCCTCATCTCAAAACATGTCATGCTCCACCAGGAGTTAAAGGGAGATAGGGGATGGTTCATTTAGTCAAGAATAAAAAGAACTAAAATCCAGAAGCTTGGATTTCTTTGGGCATGAGTGTGTTTTTGGTTGTACTGTGTTTACTCTTGGAAAAATGTGGCATCCCATTTTTACTCTCAAAGGGTTTTAAATGCTTATTAAAAGTGTCGTTTGAAATCAAATAGCTCTTTAAAGGCTGTATTTTCATGATTTGATTGTAAATGAATGAAAAGCATATGCATGAAGTCACACATGGTTTTAAAGAATTACAGGCAAAAGTGTCTAACAAGACACTCGAAGAGTTTACCAAATTCAATTGTTCGAAAGAAAAACTCACAAGAAAATGAAAAAACTGATGCTTTATTCTAGAGGGTCAACATACCTATATGCAAATAAATACATTAAAATTTATATTATGTATCTACTTTTGTCATTTCTGAGAGTTAATATATATATAATCCTTAGCAGTTTTCAAGTTTAAGCTAACCACTTCAATTCACGATTATAAAACAGAAATTGGATTCTGAAATAGCTTTAGACAAGATAAACAGTCATTTGTCTCCAACCATGGTTGAAATTCAGCCCCTAAGATAGCTATTGTATTACATTCGTGGCTTATTTACATATACAAATCACAGGTGGTGAAGAGTTATTCTAGATCTGAGCCAGTTATTTTTCTTCTGAGATTTGTTTTCCCCTGCCCGTAACCCACCCAAGCAGTATTCTAGAATACTTCCCTAAGTTTGGCATAGACGGCACTCAAAGGCATGATCCACTTGGCATTGTATTTCAAAAAAAAATAAAATTAAACACAAGAGAAAGAAAAAAGTTTAAGGCTAGCAGTTTCCAAAGGCATGGGAGGCAAATAGGAGGAAATGTAAATAGTAAAGAGAGTAACCACGCTTGACTTTCGAAGGAAAAGACCAGGACGGAAATGCAGACTGCTAGGAAGCAGCGCCAGCTTCTGGGCTACACCGGAATGGGAGACACACCCGCTCCATAACCAGGTCCTCGGCCTCCCATGCGGCAGGGAGGGAGGAACCTCTGCTGCCATTCTTCCACTACTCATCTATTCCTTCTGCTTATCCTTCATGTTGACTCTTTCCAAAAACCTGTCTGTTATTAAGGTTACTATCTTGTTAAAGTTTTCAAAAGAGCCCAATTTTACTGATAATCATGTCTTTAAGGTTTTGTTTGCTTTTACTTTTCTCTTATTTCCTATCATTTTTCCTTCTGTATTATTTTCCAGGCTTTATGATTTGAGTAACTAATACATTGTTAATTTTTTGTAATTTATGTTAATTTATTGATACATACTTGACCTAAATCTGCATTACTATTGCTTATATTCCAGCAGTCACATACATGGAATTTTATTAATTCTTTAACGAATGCATCTTGGGTTGGAGCGATAGCACAAAGGGTAAGGTGTTTGCCTTGCACGCGGCCGACCAAGTTTCGATTCCTCCGCCCCTCCCGGAGAGACCGGCAAGCTACTGAGAGTATCTCGCCCACACAGAAGAGCCTGGCAAGCTACCCATGGCGAATTCAATATGCCAAAAACAAGACGTTACTGGTGCATGATCAAGCAAATCGATGAGAAACAGGATGACAGTGATACAGTGAAGGAATGCATCTTAAACTATAAATCTGTCTCTGATCACTGCTATAACTGCATATCACTAATTTTCAAATGCACTAGTTTAATTATCATTTATCATTATTCCAATTTACATTTTTAACTTTTGTTTACTTAGAATTATTTCATAGGTTCCAAATGTTGTTCATTTCTTGATTATTAAAAATATTAATTTCAGGATTTGGGTTGAGTTTTTTTTTTATTTTTTTTGTTCTTTTTTTTTTTTTTTTTGAGCCATACCCGTTGCAACCATACCATTGAAGCGCAAAGATTACTCCTGTCTGTCCCTCTCCACTCAGGAATTACTCAGCCCTATGGGGTGCTGGGAATAGAACCAGGATCAGCCATGTGCAAGGCAAACACCCTACCTTCTGTACTATTGCTCCAGCCCTGATTTGCTAACAGAATTTTTAAAAAACATTTTACTGTACCGAATTGGAGCCCACACTTTGCACGGAGGTGCAGAAAGTGCTGGCTCAATCCCCAGCTCTGCATGTTCCTTTAGTCACCTGCAGGAGCAAGCCCCAAGCACTGAGCCAAAAGAATCCCCTGAGCATCACTGACAGCTAAAAGAGAAAAATTCTTAATCACTTTAATGTGTTACTCATATACTCTAAGCACATCATGGATAAGGAATATCTTGATTAAATCTTTATTAAACCAGCTGAACAATTTTTATATATGCTCCATGTTGTTTTTCTTGGATTAAAAAAAAAAATGTGATGCAGACAAAAGCTACAATATGTCAAAGACTGCCGATAACAGAGGCCTAACAACTGATCTCACATTTGTGGCCTCCGAACTATTGAACAATCAGTTATTAGTATTTTAGTATTAGTATTTTAATTTCAGTAATAGTATGAGCATTTAGGCACCAAGTTTGCAATGATTAGGTGGGAGGAGGCTAATCAAGCAGCACTCAGGGTACAAGAAGGCTGCTTCTAGTGGCATTTGTTTTGGTGAGTCTGTTGATATAGTACTGCTTGGACAGTACTGCTGGTGGTACTTGGGGCCAGCAGAACCACACCCGGTGGCCCCATGGGGAGGGCATGAAGTGGCAGGAATCAAACTTAGGTCCTTGCATATGGAAGGTATGTGCTGCTGACACCTCTCTAGCCCTTGCAGTAATTTGTGGCTTTTTAAAGAAATTTTATTAAATCACCATGAGATAAACAGTTACAAAGCTGCCCATGATTGGGTTTCAGTCATACAGTGTTCCAACGCCCTTCCCTTCACTGGTGTACATTTCCCACCACCAATGTCCCCAGTTTCCCTCCTTCCACACCCCACACCATCCCTAGTCCACCTCTATACCATTCTCTCCTCTCTCTCCTCTCTCTCCTCTCTCCTCTCTCCTCTCTCTCTCTCTCTCTCTCTCTCTCTCTCTCTCTCTCTCTCTCTCTCTCTCTCTCTCTCTTTTCTTGGTCATTATAGTTCAGAAAACAGTATGAGAATTCCCCAAAAAACTAGAAGTTGAGCTTCCATATGACCCAACAATATCAATTTTGGGAATATATTTCCGCTCCCCCCCCAAAAAAAAATACAGCAGAAAGGCCATCTGCACTTCTATGTTAATTGCAGCTTTATTCACAACAGGCAGAATCTGGAAACAACACGAGTGCCGAGAACAGACAACCAGATAAAGAAACTGGCATATCTACACAATGAATACCATATCTTTTTTTAATGCAGCACTCAAAATATAATTTGTCTAGAAAATAATCCTATATTATTTCCTTGAGTTTCTTGAAAATGTTGCCCAATTATACCTTGATTTAGTTTGACAAATCTGATGCATTTTAATTTTCCTGTGCTTTAAAATAGTTGAGAACCTGTAACTTTTTAAATTTTTTATTAGTGAATCACAGTGATGTAGTTACAGACTTACAAACTTTCATGCTTGTGCTTCAGTCATACAATGCTTGAGTAGCCATCCCTCCACCAGTGCCTATTCTCCACCACCGATGACCCCAGTATCTCTCCCGCCCTCCACCCCCCACCATGAGAACCTGTAGCTTTTTAAACTGAATCTAGAGCTAGTGATTTTACTTGAATAGGTCACAGGGTTTATCGCTTCAAATCAATTTTTACAGATTCATGGTGGTCTCTTTTAATATTCAGTTGTATCTCATTTCATTTTTCTTGAGTTAAAATTCTAAATATTAGTACTGCATTATTGTTATATTTCTTCCATTGTGTTTTAAACAGCTTTTACTATTTAAAAGCAATCTTGGCTGTTCTTTAAAATGCCTCTTGTTAAAATGTTATCTAAATCTCAGGAGAGAGAGAGGAGAGGAGGGAGCGGCTGAGTGTTTTTATTCAGGAGGCCTGCGTTTTGATCCCCTGAACCACATGGTCACCCAAAAGAAAATTCAAAAGAAATCTACTCTACATTAGGCACTGGTTAATCTTCATTCTTGAGATTGCATTAGTAAGGAAATTTGAAGGAAAAACAATCACCTCTCATTACATTTCCCACATTTTCACCATTTCAGATTGGACTTATTCTTACAGTTTTAAAAGCTTCAAACGCCTGATTTAAATTTAGTGTGGAGTACTTACTGCATTACAGTTACTGCTTATTGATTGCTTATTAAAGTATTGATTGGGGGATTTTCATCAGTTGATCATTCATATTGATCATATTCATCAACTGGAATATTTTGATTTTCATCTTTTCTTTACAGTGAAGCTAATTTTTCTGGTCATATTCTAGGATTTCTTGATCAAGATTGCCCTCTTCTGACAATGAAATGCAGTTTCTTTAAACAGATGACATTTCTTTTTTCATTTCTGTATTCAGTCCCCACTTCAGAATTGCTGACATGAACTAAGTCCTAGATCATCATTCAACATTTCAGTCTTCAGTATTGAGACTATTTCTGGTAAAAATTCAAAGTTGTGTATTTATACTCATCTGATTTTTGTTTTCCTCTCTCCCACCCTGGCCATATTCAGAGGGAATCCACTGGTAACGTGTTTAAATTTTCTATTAAAATGCTATAATTTCCATTTAAGGCAAATCTAAATTTGTGATATATCTCTTAGTATAGTGTACGTAAGGGTTATGTATTGTTTTTGTAGGTTACTTAGGTCAACTGGGTTTCAGCGGAGGTAGCAACCTGGTGAGACAGTGCTACTGACTTCCTGTTAACTCACCTCAGTCTCCTGAGGGAAGTGCCTGGGCATCAGGAAACAGTTTTTCCCCAACGTGCGCAGACACATTGCACACCAGGTCTGGGCAGACATGGGGCAAAGGATGACAGGCGAGTGGAGAAACCACTCTTGGAGACAGCTGATGGCTGCTCACTTTATTGCCAAGTACACACATATTTTGCAGAGGGTCTCTGCCTAAGAAGATGGTCCAATCACATAAAGTTTAGCACTACTGACCTATCTCACCTTTCCAACTCTGCTTTGCTCTGGCCCAATCCCAATTAGGGCTAGATGCTGCAGTTAGGAATGACTCACTAAGCACAGGTGACAATTCTTAGTAAAATGCCCATAGCTCCCTACTGGGTCACTATGCTTGTCAAATGCACCCAGACACTCCCTACTGGCTCACTATGCAGGGACAGGTCTATCTGCTCTGGCGTCTGTTGCCACGCTCCATAGAGGGGGTTGGACATTACCCAAAGTGTGGCCCAAGGACCTGACCAGCCTGGATACTAACATTCCACTGTGACTACAGAGGGCGGCCTGAGCTGCTCCTGAGCTCCTCCTGACCTGTAGGGCATGGGAGCGGGTCCCCACCACTTGCCTTTGTCATGGACTTTTACCTCAGCTGGACCTTCTTTCAAGAGGTCCAGCCATCTGGGCCGATGCTGGCAGTCTTCATTTCTGTCTATCATGTCTTTCGACTGGTGAAAGATCATTCCTTTAATCCATATTGTTACCTGCCTTCTGCATGTCTTCTTCAGTGCCTTACTGTTCTTGGTTCATTTTATAGTTATCAGATTAGGAAAGGCTTGTAGAGAGGTTAAGATTTGAGTAGGAGGTTGTCCATATGCTTGATCTAACTCAAAATTTCTATTATTTCTTTAAGTATTTCCTCCTCTTATTTCTCTTATCTCTCAGAATACATATTTTATGTGCATTAGACTCTTGGGTTCTCCTTAATTTTGGGTGTGGAGAAGAAGTTTGAGCAACACCCAGCACTGCTCAGGGAATCATGTGATGGGGGGAGAGGATCCAACTGGGATAAGTTACATTGGAGGCAAGTGCCTTAAACCCTTCACTATCTCTGGCTCTGCTTACTTTTTTATAGGGCCCTAGGGGCAACTCTCAATAACAATTTTCAGGTCTGTGCCAAGGTGCTTATCAGGTAGTTCTTTGATGCCATGCTCATACCTGGCAATGCTCAAAAACCATGCTATGTGCCAGAATTAAATTTAAGACCTCATACATTTCCATGCATGTGCTCCACATATTTGAGTAATATTCCTGGCCCCAATTACATTTATATAATTTTTCATTTATATTTCTTTACTATTTCTTGCCTTGTGTAGAGCCAACCCAAGTTCCATGTCTGGCACCAAATATGATCTCTAAGCACTGCCAGAAGTGCTATAGAGAGCTTGAGAGATATTACAAAGATTAAGGTGCTTTCTTTGCAAGCAGCTGACCCAGGTACAATCCCAGCATTGCATATGGTCTCCTAAACACTACCAGAGGTGATCCATGAGCACAGAGCCAGGAATAATCCCTGAGCACTTCTGAGTATGGCTAAAAAACCAAACATGAGAACATAGAGCCAGATATGGTCCAAACACCACCACCCCAAATAAAAGAGAACATTTAAAAAAAAAACACCAAATCAGTAATTTGTCATTCAACAGAAAATCTGAAGAAATACAAATGGCCACGGATATTTCCTGCATCTTTCCCATCGAGAATTAGAATACAGGATAATTCCTCTCACCCTGACAAGTTTTATGACTGACCGCTCTGATGAATGGATCAGAAATGTGATGCTGGGCCAGTTTCCAGGCCCAAAGCAAACAGAAGCTCCTACTTCCTGTCTATTTGAACACTGTGGGAGTAGCAGCACCACGTTAGCTTCAACTTCCTGATACTGGCATGTTGTGAGAAATCCAGGCTGTCATTTGAACAGCTCCATGAAGAGAGATGCCTGACTAGTTCCCTGCTATTCCCAACACCTAACATGGACAGAAAGTCACTAAGGACACCTATCCTGGTGAGTCACCTAATGAGGTGACTCCAGCCATAAATGAGACCTTATTTAAATACGTGAGAAACCCCATGTCAGAACTGACTACACAGCCCACTGAATAATGAGAGATAATTACCTAACTTGAAACTATAGTATAAAACTATAGTGAACAAAACAGCATGATACTGGAATAAAGACAGATTCTGTGATTAATGGATTAGATTTGAGTACCCCAAAACAAATTCCCATCTACAGTAAACAAAATTTTACAAATGGATCTATCTACTTAAAGTGGAGTAAAGATATCCTCTTCAGGGACTGGAGATAGTACTGTGGGCAGGGTGTTTTACAAAGGGTTGGCCTGGGTTCTATCCCCGGCATTCCATATGGTTCCCTGAGCAATGCCAAAAGTAAATCCTGAATGCAGAGCCAGGAGTAACCCTTGAGCATCCCCAAAACCAAAACAAACAAAAAGGAAAAGATAGCCCCTTCAATAAATGGAAAAGATGGATAACTACATAAAGGGGGGAGGGGGAGCAGCAGGATCCTTATCTCACATCTTACACAAAAGACAATTCAAAGTGGACCAAAAATCTTGAGATCAAACGAGAATCTATAAAGTACAATGAGAAAAAGAACATTTCAAGATTTGACCCTCAACAATCGTTTCAATTATGATTCCAATGACATAAACAACAGCAACAAAACTAAACAAATGGGACTGCATCAAAGTGAGAGTTTCTGCATGACAAAAGAAACACAGGTTAACAGTAAAAGACACCCAGTCAAATGTGAGAAAATATTTTCACTCAACAATCAGATAAAAGTTAAATATCCAAGATATAAACAACACCCCCCAAAAAAAAAAATCCCTGAAAACCCTATCCAAAAATGAGGGGAGGAGTAAATAGCAGACACTTCTCTGAAGACAAGTGACTAATAGGCACATGAAAAATTGCTCATCATTTATCAGGGAAATCTAAATTAATGCAACAATGGGATAGCATCACCAGTGATAATGGATAAAAAAATACAGTGAGTAGAGCATTTGCTTGGCACACAGTCAATCCAGGCTCAATCCCCAGCACCCATATGGTCCCCTGAACTTGACAGGAGTGATCCCTGAGTTCTGCACAAAGCCAGAACTAAGCCCTGAGCACACTGGGTGTGGCCCCACAAAAAAAAAAGCTGGAAATAATTGCATTGGTGGGGTTGTGGTAAAAATAGGCCCCTTATCCATTGCTAGTGAGAATGTTGGGCCTTTCAACTCTTGTGTAAAATACTATAGAGATTTCTCAGAAAAGAAAGACCAGAGTTGCCATATGACCCAGCAATTCCACTTTTTGTAATCTACTCACAAGACACAAAACTGATTATTCAAAAGTACATATTCATTGCAACACCTAGCATAAGAACTGGGATATAGAATCAACCTAGTTGTCCAATAATGGGTGAGTTATTAATGAAGGTATGGTACAAATACAAAATGGAATCCTATGCACCTGCAAGGAAGAATGAAAGCATGCAAATCTGCTGCAATCTGGATAAAACTGGAGGGTCTTATGTTAAGCAAAGACAAGAGAAGAGCAAATATTGGATAATCTCACTTATTTATGGTATACAGAATAACAGAGAAGAGAATGCAAGGTGAAAAAGGGGAGATACACTGATAACCCTGATCCCTAGACTAGAAGAGAAAAATATAGCCAAGGAGAAAAATCAAGGGGGGAAGAAAAGACTTATAGGAGGTAATAGGGAGGGCCTCCAATGTCGCGCGCCGCTTCGTCCAGCGAAGAAACACGCAACTCGGAGATCCTTTTGGCTGCGATTTATTTAGGAACTTTCTCATGCGTTAGAGAAGAAATCAGGAAAGGGGACGTGGAGTAAGGCGGAAAAAGGGACGCATGAGGGAGAACCCACTAGCTAGGTGACCTCCCCCCTTATATACCTCTCGCTGCCTGCTTATGCCCACGTGTCCGCATCTGATAGGTTAGTCACAGCTTATGGGCGTGGCAAGACATCCTGTTTCCTTATTAGGAGTTGTTTTCGAAGCACACAGGTGTTGATTACAAAGAGCGCTACAAAGCATGGTCCCATGGTGGCTCTCCACACTCCAACATATTGGTTGTGTAGAGCTGTTGTGTATCTATATATATGAAACACAGAACTTAAAAATTCAAAAGCACAAAATCCAAACTAAAACAAACAAATTTAAAACTGTGCCTGTCAAGAAGGCAAGCTGGTGGTGAGGGGGGGTGTGGAAGCTGATACTGGTGATAGGATTATTCTTGGTATCCCTGAAACTCAACTATAAATAACTCCATAACTGCAGTGTCTTAATGATTTAAAATATTTTTAAAACGTTATGTTTGGGATGTTTATTATAGTAAGCAACACAAATAGCATTTTTCTACAGTCTCTATGTAATTTTCAAGTCAATTTCTATAGACCTGCATTGTAGGAGTAGCCTTCACCACAGGCAACCTTTAAATATGAATAAGTTAATATTTCAAATTCAGTTTCTCATTCACACTAGTCACATTTTCAAGGTCTAACAGTCACAATTAGTGGTTACCGCACTATAGAGAGATTGCAGAACATTTTTACTATCACAGAAGTTCTGTCAAAGAAAGAGTGCTACTATTGAGCAACACAAAGCTCTGCCCAGCTGCAAAAGCATGTGCTTGAGAGGAAATACTTTGAAAATGTAGTCTGTCTGCTCATACATAAAACCAACTCAAAGCATAATTCTAGGATCTACATCTAACATAACTGAGGAAAGAAAAGGAAAATTATGCAAATATAGTGCAAACAAGCAAATCGAGATTGGTTTGACTTCTCCACACTTAATTTTTGAAGCATGAGTCTTTAAAAAAGAAAACTTGGGGTCTAGAGAGATAGTACAGCAGATAGAGTGCTTGCCTTGCATATGGCCAACCTGGGTTCAATCTGTGACACCAAATATGGTTACCTGAGTTGTACCAAGAGTGATCCCTGAGCACAGAGCCAGGAGTAAGCTCTGAATACCACTGGGTGTAGCCCAAACAAACTTGTTTACCAAACATATTCCTCCATAAGTAACTGGTCTAATTTTGTCACTGAATATAGAAGAAATTTTTAGAAAGAATAATCTCAAGCTTAAAAGTCACAAAGCCCAGACACGTATGTTACTATAACTGAGTAGGACATTATGCAGAATTCATAAAAGCGTTTGCTTGACATAGGATCATTAAGATAAATCAACTGGAAAAGAACAAGGTTCTTGTACCTTGGCATCGAGCCATTAAAAATGTTGCTTTTCATTATGAGACTCCCTCTGTTCCTTGTGGAAAATTCTGAATTTACATGAATGTATATGTCTACATGCAAGAACTACAGAGAAAGAATTCACAGTAAGGCACACAAACTAGTTATGAACATACATAGACAAGGGTATGTCTTTAGACAGAGGAACTTAAAATCTCATCTTCCTAAATGCTTTTGGAGAAATTTGAATAAATGTTTAGTTTTCTAAGTACAGATCACAATTTCAAGAGGTGATATTAAAGTCAAACAAGAGTGTAAGGTAAAAGGTATATTTCATTTAACTTTGTGTGAATCCAAAAGGAACTCCTGCCTGTTCACCAATTTTCCCCCCCTCAGGAATGTGTTCTCCAAACTCTGACAACAGCATCAAGTACCAAGGGGTGGAAATGAATGATGGTGAAGGATGAAAGCTAACTACAAGTGACTTAAGGACAACAATCACTTTGTGCACCAAAAGCACAAATATTAACACTATCTCAATAATACTGATATTTAATACTTATCTCTATCTACTAATTATCCTCAGCCACCAAATGGTTTTATAAGGGACTTGTGCTTTTTATTTTTATTTTGGGGGTGGGACACGCACTTTTAACTACATTTTAAAATATCCAGATAAAAACAATATTGCAAAAAAGTTTCAAATTTGGCACTGTGACTACCAGAACTAAAACTAAGAAATATTTCTCAGTATTAAAAAATTATGATACTCTGATGAGAAGCCACTTTCATTTCATAATTTATTTACTACGTGGGGCAGAAATGGGGAAAGGATACAATGGAGGCCTCAATTCCTTCTCTAAAAAGGCTCAGAGAAAGTCTAAAACTAATCTCTGAGTATTTTCGGTGTGGGGAGAGTGGCTGGAGTCACATGAGACAGTGCTCAGCAGTTACAACTGCCTCAGGAATTAAGGGATCATGTGGTACCAGGAACTAAACCTGAGCCCATTATGCAAACATGTGCTCAGCCCTTGAGCTATCTCCCTGCACTGGAAGAAACTATTCTCATTTACAAGCAGAGGAACAGTTCCTGCAGTGACCAAGGCATACCAGGTTACTGCGAGGAAATGAGCTGTGAAGAATAATTCTGTGTCTGTCGCTATAGGTCTTTTATAATTCTAGCTGAACATCAGACTCAAATACTCAGACCTTTTCCCATGTTTCTCTCTTGCCTACTGAAATAAGTATATGTGACAGCCAACAGAATTACCCAGAACTAAAAAATTCTCTGTGCTTGAGCTGTACATGGAAAAATTTCAGCCTAAAGGACAGAATTTGAACTAGCTGACTAAGCTGATGAAAACTAAAATTTTAAAGAAAACCACACTGTAAACACTGAATTAAAAACAATGAATTAAATGTGTGCTTATTTATACACATACAAGTTTCTGTTGTGTACATGTATTACTGTATGTTACAAATTTACGTAGATCAGAGAGGTCCGTATCTTAAAATACATCTACCAATAGTTTACAAAGTATCCCACAAAAGTTACTATCCTTTCCTACAGAAGATGCTGGGTGCAAGTCCGTGACAGTGAATTCGGATTTCACTATTTCAGATTTTGTGCTGTCCTCAGCAGTGCTTGGGGGTGCAGTCAGGTGCTCGGGGGTCCGCCCAGGACTGAGCCAGGGGCTCCACCCTTTGAGCGAGTCTTCTGGCCCACGGTAGTTTTCCCTCTGGACAAAGAAAAGCTCTTTCAGGAGCAGGGACTTCGCGCAAAGGGCTCCGGCGGACCCCCGGGGGGCCAGGGCAGCCCCGGACAGCCCCAGGTTTCCCAAGGCCGCGGGGAGGGCCGGTGGTCGCCAGCAGGAAGGGGCAGGAAAGAGAGAGAACGCAGAGGCGGGGGGAGGGGAAGAAAGCGAACAGCCCTTCCTCACACCGCAGAGACGCGCGGGCGGGCGGGCGGTGAGCCTGGGAACCGTCCGTGCGTGAACCGGCAACGCACCTGCCGGCGCAGCCCGCGGGGGAGCCCCCAGCAGGGGAGCCCCCAGCCCGGGCTCCGAGCGGGGCGAGACCCCGGGGGTGGGAGCGCGGGGTGGGGGGGAGGGGGCGCCTGCGCGCCGGCCCAGCGCCATTTGCATCGAATTTAGCGCGTTAGCGGGAACCACAGCCGGGCTAATGCTCCGTGACGCGCCAGTGTCATGAGCGCGGATTCCTGCCCCGCCGCGCCCCGGCCGCGTGACGCCGCTGACGCGCGTGTAATCGGCGCCGCGCGTGGAGAAGCCGCCGGCTGCGGCCTTATCGCTTCCCGGGGCGCGGCGCTGGCGGCCGGGCCAGGCGGCCTCTCCTCGGGGGCCTGGGCCGCAGGCACCGAGCCGAACCCGAACCCGAACCCGAACCGAACCCGATTCTCCCCCCTGAACCTGAGCAGCCCCCGGGGCAAGCGCCTGGCGGTGCGCGAGCCTCGGGCCAGAGCCGGCCTGACTGGGGGCCACGTCGGGGGCCCCATTTCCCCTCAGGATCGGAAGCCGGGGCCCAAAGGGCGCGAGTTTATGTCACGGGCACCCGAACTAACCTTCGAGAAGCCCAGCGGGCACCCGCCCAAGTCGCCAACACGGTCCGACGACGCCCCGAAACGCTGTCAGCAGCCTCCGCACGCTGCGCGGGCCGCCTTTATAGGGAGAGGTCACGTGGCGCGGTCACGTGGTGGCGGGAAGCCAGCACGTGGCCAACACGTGGGCGCGCTGGAGAGTCGCGTGCTGCCCGCGAGGCGCGCTAAGGAAGAGCGCGGGGACCCGTGTTGGCGGCCGCGGAACGGAGGGGCCGCGCGGGTGCCAGAGCACGGGGCCCAGGCACGCTCGGCGGGTCCCCGTCCCCTCCTGAGGCGGCGCAGGACGCTGCTCCCCGGGCCGCGTCACGCTGTGCCCGCCGGCCAGAGGCTGGAGAGAGGTGACGGGCTGGCAGAGACGCCCCCGCTGTGGGTGACACGGCCCGCCTGGGGCCGCCGGCGTGGGGTCCCCGGGGTCCACCGGGAGTGCTCCCTGAGCACCGCCAGATGTGTCCCCACCACCCCACCCCCGAAAAACCTGGACCCGATTGTTTGACGAGGCGTTACTCGACCTTCCGACCCGATCGAATAACGACCCTCGCCCCTAGGAAGGCTGCGGCAGCGGGGCTTTCCCCCGCCACCCTGCCCTGTGCGGCCACGGGACAGAGGGGGAGGCCGCCCCACCCCCGCCACCCTGACACGAGGAACACAATCAACACGCGCTGTCCTCGCCTAGGGCAGGTGAGAGGAATCCAAGGACTAGCGAGGACAGAGACAGAGAAGCGACCGGTAGCAGTGACACCCACCTGTCTGCTGTGTACGGTGTCCCCACACACGCTGTCAACACCCATCAGCCAACAGGGAATCAATGGCTATGCAGTCGCAACGGCTCTGTACAGTCATGGGCTGGAGCGAAGCACAGCCGTAGGGCGTTTGCCTTTCACGCCACCCACCCGTGTTCGACTCCATCGCCCCTCTCGGAGAGCCTGGCAAGCTACCCGTGGCGTATTGGATGTGCCAAAAACAGGAACAAATAAGTCTCACAATGGAGAGATGTTACTGGTGCCCGCTCGAACAAATCGATGAGCAATGGGATGACAGTCATACCTGACAGAACAATCTCTCAATTATGCTTGTGGTCGAATATTCTTGAACTTTCAGTAACTTTCATGTCTTTCAGTGCAACTTATTTTGGGGCTGATGTTTACACAGAAAGAGTTCTGTGAATAGCCCTAAACTGTATCGTAGTGAGGGAGGAGGAGAGAGAAAGAAAGATGTGAGGCCGAAGTGGAGCCATGACAGGTTCCACTTTAAGACTGAAACTCAGCAGGCCTAAGTCTCGGTTTCCCCTATCAGAAAGTCCCGGCTTCTCAGAAAACAGTATCACTCTGGGAAGGTAAACCGCCCTGTAGGAGCAGCCTATCAGAGTAGGGGGTCTGGGCAGTGGCGCTCAGGCAAGCAGAGAGGGCGAGGGAGTCGAGGACTGACAAGTCCAAGCTGACAAGGACCAGAATTGGAAACATATTGCCAGTTCCTAGAAAAAATAGTGTTTTGTAACCAAACCCTATATAAGCTGCTTAGAATTCGGAGTTGGATCCTTGTCAAGACTCCACTGGCTTGGATGAGACTCGGACCCTAGCTCGAGTTAACAATAAAGGGGTCTTGCATTTACGCGCTCTTGGGTCTGGTGTGGTCAATGTGTGAGCAAAACTCCCGTCGGGGAATGAGAGAAAGAGAGAGAGAGATGAAAAGTGCCTGCCATAGAGGCAGGGGGAGGGGAGGCAAGAAAGAAACTGGGGACAGTGCTAGTGGGAAATGTACTCTGGAGAAGGGACAGGTGTTAGAATATTATATGACTGAAATCCAACCATGTACAATTTTGTAACTATGTATCTCACTATGATTCAATAGTAAATAAATAAATAAAAGCCTCCTTATGTTAGTCAGGATTCTCCAGAGAAACAGAACCAATAGATAATATGTTAGGGGAGGTTTATTTTTTCTGGAACTTGACTTTGTTATTATGAAAAGTGAAAAGCCCTAGGATCTGCTGTCTGCAAAGTGGAGACCCAAAAAAGTTGGTGGGGATTCACTGATGTCAGCCCTCTTTTTTGTCTACCAATCTAAATGCCAATATCTTCCAGAGACATCTGATGGATACATCCAGAAATGTTTTACCAGCTAGGTGGAAACCCCTAGGTCTGATCAGGCTAACACATAAAAGTAAGCATCACACTCATTATATCATGTTAAATGCAATGATGTATAAGGAAGTTCTGCAATCCTAAATGAAATCGTTAAGATGTCAGACCCAAGGGGCCAGAGCAGTGATACAGCAGGTAGGGTGTTAGCCTTGTAGGTGGCTGGCCTGGACTTGATCCCCAGCATCCCATACCATACGGTCCCAGAGCACAGCCAGGAGTGATTCTTGAGTGTAGTAATCCCTGAGCATCTCCAGGTGTGGCCCCAAAACCAAACAAAATAAATTAATAAAATGTCAGACCTCTACACAGATTTCTTAAAAGTGAAGCATGCTGACAGGGGAAGTGCAGTGTGTTGTCGCGTGCAAAGGAGCTGTTACTTGCTGTTTTAAATTTTTTGAGTGATTAGGAATTAGGGTCAATCTTAAACATTTACAATCTGTTACTGTATAACATATATAGCTATAGATTTCACATATGTATGAATAATGATTTGCATTATATCCTAGCTTATCTTATATCTTATCGTATCATATAGGACTAGAGCTATAGCACAGGGACTGGAGTGATAGCACAGCGGGTAGGGCGTTTGCTTGCATGTAGCCGGCCCAGGTTCAATTCCTCCGTCCCTCTCAGAGAAACCGGCAAGCTACTGAGAATATCCTGCCTGCATGGCAGAGCCTGGCAAGCTCCCCGTGGTGTATTCTATATGCCAAAAACAGTAACAACAAGTCTCACAATGGAGATGTTACTGGTGCCCGCTCGAGCAAATCAATGAACGGGACGACAGTGCTACAGTGCTTATCATATACTATAGATTCACACAGTGGTTCATATGGTTCATATATGCAGGTTCTGCATCCACAGATTCAACTAACCACAGATAGTTGCACAACTCTTTCTTGCCATTACTTGTCACCACTCCTGTAAATAACACAGGGTAACGACTATTTACATTATATTGAATAATAGAAGCAATTTAGAGATCATTTGTACAGAGGATGCACATAGGTTGTAAACAAATATTATGCCATTTCATATGAGATATAAGTATCTGCAGGTTTGGGTATCCACAAGAGTCCTGGGACCAAATTCCCAGATACTGTGGGACAACTGTATTTGTTCTCTATTAATATCTTGTCATACAAAGCACCTGAGTTCAGAACTAAATTTTGGGTATTAAGAAGGAGAGTGTAATTTCATTTCAGCAATTCAAAGTAGCAGCCAAGACTGACTGAGGACCAGTTTTAAGAGAAAATAAAACTCCCACTTCCTGTCTTACAACCAGGAAGCTGGTGAGATTTCACTGCTCCCTCATTTGAGTCTTGATTTCATTGGGATCATGAGACTCAATGGATAAAGAAAGCTAGAAACTGTTTTCCTCTGTATGTCTGCCAATACTTCGGTGGCAAGAAGACCTTTGTTGGTAGGTAGGCCTCTATAGAGTTGTCAGAACTTCTAGGACGATGTGGGGGATGTGACAAATGTTTACGGGACTCAGCAGCCTCAACACTTCCAGTGTTCATGAGGTACTGAGATTGTGTCCGTTGCTTAAGCACAGGTGACACAGCCCTGAAAAAGGAAGACAGAGCTCACCTTCCCTAAAATAAAAATAAATGATCACAGTTATTACAAAACTAAATAACTTGTGTTGGCCAGGATGTGGAGTTAGGACTTTGATGCAGCGCTGGTGGGCATGGAAAAAAACGGGTACAAAAAATGTGAAAGCTGGATCATATTCTGTGTCTGACTTTTTGTGAGCCACTATATGGTTTTTTCCGTGCCCACCAGCGCTGCACCAGAGTCCTAACTCCACATCCTGACCAACACAAGTTATTTAGCTTTGTAATAAGTATGACCATTTATTTTTATTTATTGGTTTCTGAATCACACCTAGTCATGCTCAGCAATCACTCCTGGCAGTCATAAGGGGACTGGGCATCAGTTGAGATTGTGAGTCAGATGTGAGCCAGGCTCAGAACCAGGCTGGCACGTGCAAGTCAAGCACCTTAACTCCTGTACTATCTCTCCAACTTATTTTTGAATCTTATCTGTTTTATTAGAAGTCTTTATATGAAATTTTTATGAAGTCTAATTATGAAACTTAAAAGTAGAAATTATAAAGGTAATACAATCTGGTTTAAATTTTATTTATTACTATGTCTCAAAATATTGTGTACACTAAAGATTTAGCATTAATATTAATGATGTTAAGGAATACAGTGACTAAATATGCCCTGCAATATTTTTACTTCAACATGCTGCAATGTCACTGAGTTCTAGTGACTGTCATCTGTTTTTGCTTTAGGTCCACACCTGGCAGTGCTTGGGGGTCACTCCCTGTGGTGCTCAGAGGATGAGGCGGGTACCAAAGCGAGGGCACAGTGCAAAGCCCGCACTCAGCCGACTGAGCCATCTTTCTGGCCCAAGTGATGATCTTTTGAAAAGTTCCTTGAACAGATCCATATGGAAAAAACTATTGCATTGACTATAAAATTCTAGGGTGCATCTTTAAATTTCATCTACCATTTTTCTATTAAAGCACATGAAGTATATTTTCATCTTTCTGATATCAGTCTGTTTCCTGGAAACTGAATCAGAAGGTACTACTTTTTCTTATTATTACCAAATAGTTTCAAAACTCACTAAAACTTCCTGCAAGCAAGCATGAGAGTCCACTCGGCTCCCTTCCCGTTAAGGCATTTCTTAGCATCTCTCACCGCCCCTGCCTCTTGCTCTGCCTCTCAGTCTTAAAGAAGTTCCTGAGCATTGTGCGCTTGAATCTGAACCAGGTCCAGTTATGGATGGAGCACGGAGATCCACTAACAGGCCCCCTGAGAAACCTCTTGAAGCTTATTGTGCCCAAAGACCCCTCTTGCCTCCGAAAAGGACCAACACTGGGCTCTGAAAAGCTTCCTGAAACTTGCCAGACTCCTTCCTCCTGCTGTCCCACTTCCCATCATTTCCTGCCAACTTATTTCCCTAATCAGCTCTGTGCAAACCACTGACCTCAGCCTCAGAGCAAGACAAGTTTGTTTCTTCATTTGTTGGCTTTGAGACAAGGCTGCCATCTCCTCAGTTAATAGCTGAATGAACCTGTTTTATCATACCAACTCATCTATTGACTAGATGGGGCACCCAAACTTGGGTTCAGTATCAAGAGGATACTAAAATAAAGTTTAGTTCCCAATTTTTTAACAGTTTAAGAAAACCTGTACCTGATATCCTTTCATTGTTTTTTACAATTAAAAATAATCACACAACAAGGAAAACATCTCCAAAAATCCATTTTCCAAAGGCTTTGTTCAGAGTGGGGGGCTCCTTTTGAAAAGAAATGACTTTCTCTTTCATTGTTAAATGTCACTTCAAGTTAGGGGATTCATTAAGTGTGTTTGATTTTTTTCTAAATATCTGCTGGGTAGCATACTACTGACAGCCACTTGTCATCATAGCTAAGGATAACAAATTTGGAACATTTGTCCTTTTTTACTTTAAGTTGAACAACTCATGGATATTTTGCTATAAGAAGTGCAGTGAAATGTTTATGGTTACAAAAGATTTCCACGGTCTCATGTCATACAAAATCTATTTATTTCTTTTGTTTCCATAAAACTAAGGACCTCAGTATATTCTGTATCCTGGAAAAGACAGTAGGATTGGACTCGGGATAGGATTAACGCAGGATTAAATTAGCATTGTCAAACTGGTGGGAGTCACAGGAGTACTAACGCACGAATGTGAGCAAGTGTTCCTGCCCTTCCATCCTTCGAGATGGAACCTGAGATGTGACTTTGTGCTTCTGTCTATCACAAGGAGACAGATGTTTCCTGCTCTTGAGTCTGGACAGCCTTGTACCATGTCGTGGCCAGTGGGTCAGGAACTGCAGATACATGCAGATGTGCACACATACAGCTCAAGCCTCAGCCTCTAGATGCTGCCTGCTTCTGAGCCGGCCTTTGCAACGGAGCCACCAGGATTTCATAATCATACACGCCCCTGGGTCCTTCCCTGCAGAGATGCTGAACCACTAGGTCCAGGTACATTTGTATCAAGTGACAGGAGCAGTGCTAATTTGGGAGGTCCTCAGCTAACAGTTGGGGAAACCCCAAGAGTCTAGATGATTGAGAAGTCTCAACTTCCAGCCTCAGATAAGAATGAATCAAAGGGGCCAGAGCGATAATACAGTGGGGAGGGCTGACCCGGGTTCAATCCATGGCATCCCATATGCCATGGATTGAACATGCATGGAATCCAAGCACCACCAGGTGCATGGAATCCAAGCACCACCAGGAGTAATTCCTGAATGAAGAGCCAGAAGTAACCCCTCAGCATCGCTGGATGTGACCCAAAAAGAAAAAAAAAATGAATGAATTAGAAATTACTGATTAGCTAGTGTTCATTTATAGCCTAAAATGTGTGCCTCCTTTCCTGACTTCCAGACTTCCTGGGGGCTCCCAAGCAGTGCTCAGGGGGCCCGTACCGTACTGGTAAGTAGTCAGCCAACTTGGAGAGATTCTGACTTCTAACTCCCACGTCCTAAAACTCCCTTCAGGACTAGCAGGTGGGGAATTTTCCAGAAGCCAGACTCTTTGGTCAAAGGCTTGACAGGCTAGTAGGAGGAGATGCCCAGGGACTTGCATGGGTGCAAGATGGTCAAGCCCAGAGTACAGCATGGCCCCACTATACATGAGCCAAAGAAGAGAGATGTGAGCATCCAGGAGCTGTGATGGAGTGGCCGCACGGCCTCAGAGTGTGAAGGGAAGGGGGAGCATGGGGTCCCTGAAATCACAGTACTCAAGATTCTCTTAACTTGGTTTTATCTGTCCCTATGCCCTACACTGGCCTTATCTGTCCCTGTACCCTACACTGGCTTTCTCTGTCCCCTTACTGTACACTGGCCTTATCTGTCCCTGTACCCTACACTGGCTTTATCTGTCCCTGTACCCTACACTGGTCTTATCTGTCTGTCCCTGTACCCTAACACAATTTTTTTTTAACAAAGCGATTCCAAAGACCCATCCACTCCAGCTTTTATGCCACCATTATCAATGCATAACAATAACAAAAAGCACATTTTCAAAATACATTTCCTTGGCTTTCAACCCAGGGCTGAGGCCCCAGGTGACCTGAATACGGATGGGTCAAAGCCAGGGTTTGAACATCCTCTTCTCTAAACGTTTTTCCAAGCTAAAAGCCATCGATCATGTGTTGTCACAGAGCTTCTCAGGGGAGAGTTCTTAAGTCTGCCTACCAGACGGATGACAAGGGAATAAGTACGGAGGGGCCAGCTGTGTCTGCTCTTTTCGGGAGAAGGCAACGTCCTCAGCCCAGCAGAATTCCTCTGGGGTCTCCTTGGCCAGAATTGGTCCCATGACCAATGGCAGCCACATGGGAGGCTGGAAAAGCTGGGACAAGGCTGTCGTATCCAGTCAACACGCAACTCTGAGGGCTGGCACAACAGCAGCTTCAAAGTCAGGATCCCGTCTAGGAAACAAGGGCAGATGCACAGCTGAACCATTCACAGTGTCTACCTAGGCGGGGAAGGAAGCCAGCCAGTGCTGAGTGTCACTGGGGGAAAGTTCTAGAACAAGCGTTTCCATGTTTTAACAAAATCTCATTCAACATAAAAGCCCAAACTCCCCCGTAAACAAAGTTCTTTGCTTTCATTGTCTGCTCTCTGTACTCTAGATTTTTCCAGGGAAAGTCATGCCTGACCCTATTCTAAAGCAACTGCTTTTTAAACGTTTCCATTCAGCGTCGTTTTAATTGCTCAAAACTGAAGTCTTCAAGATTGTCTCAGAATGTATTCTAGCTTCTTTTACTTTTCTGAGGTCCTTTGTTCTCTTTAGCTTATTTCTGGCAGTCAGAGAAAAACAATTATGTAAATTTTGAGCATAATATTTTAATGCATTAGAGATATGAATGAAAGGAGCCAAATCCCTTTCTTTTTATTCTAAAGACTTTAGGATATTTTTTTAAATAACAGAAACAACAAAAGCCCACTTAAGACCCCTCCCCCCACACACACAATGCAGCTGTTATGTGGTATTTGGTGATTAGCCCTAGAGACTGGGGCATTAAGATTCTTTTTGTTCTCATTTTTAAAGGAAATTAAATGTGAAGAGGAATGTTAATACCATGCACAAGAGACAGCCTAGAGCACAGAGCTGGGGAGCTACCCTGTGGGGTGGGGTTTGGGGGGAATATCCACTCCATGCTTGGGGGCTCTCAGCTGATAAGCCGGAAGTGGTGACCACCAACCTCTGAGAACTGCCGTGACAGTCCTTAGAATCTGAGAAAGGGAAAACAAGAAACCTGCTATTGGAACCAGCTTTTATTCAGATCCGTTTGGCTCACTTGGTTGGTGGCCTACCTGTGCAGTGTCCTCTCCAACACTGAGCATGTGCAGTGTCCTCTCCAACACTGAGCACGTGCAGTGTCCTCTCCAACACAGCACCAGCCTCCTAGTCACTCTCATTCTCTGTATCGCCCCTGCTTGAAAAATAACGTATTGTTCCTTAGAAACACAAATTCCTACATGCCGTCGCCAGGAGAAACATCACTGGCTCAACGTGATGCTGAGCCTTCTCAGGTGTTCAGGAGAGTCTGGCCGACCTGGCCCCCAAGGCAGTGAACCTGGGCATCCTAAATGAGAGTTACTTGGACCGTCACTACCAGGAACAGCCGCCTCACTCCCACCCCACCGGTGGCGACCCAGCAGCTGAATCTTCTCCGTCTGTGCAGAAGGGGGCAGCAGGTGAGGATGGCATCCCACTCCTGCTCTCCCTCCACTGGGAACTCAGGTAAGGGAGCCCAGGGGCAGAAGTCAGGGGCGGTGCAAAGCCAGCCAGTCCGCAGGGTCAGGGGCAGGGGACAGTGCCTTGCAGGCCTTATCAGTGCCCTCTCTCCCCAGGGTTTACCCAAATGCTTAACCCAACACACCCCATTGATAAAAACAGAGAGCCAGGTTGTAGCTGGCCCCGCTGGGCTAGAGAGCACTGCTTCTCTGTCACTGCTTCTCCGTCCTTTTTCTTATGTTATCAAGGACATGCCACCGACCCTTGTGATACACAGAGACACGAATTTAATTAACCTCACTGGGTCTGTCTGGGTTTTCTTGTGAACAGAATAAACTTAGGGTGTCAGTAGACAGAGGACAGAATTACCCGTGTACTCTTCCCTTTTTCTTTTCCCTTTTTTTACCGCAAACACGCAGTTTATCACACACTCCACAGAATACGTGTTCCTGTCCCGGGAGTGATGAGTTTCCGTCAGAGGGCTCTCGTGTTCGGGGGACTCGGAGGTTAGAGAGTTTGGACTGTGCAGGGGTCTATGTCCCTCACCCCATGTGGCTTAGGAGGCAACTCTACCCTTGATTTTATCACTCGGCAGCTCAGCACTGTTTTCTACACATTCGCTGTTGCCTAAATCTGCTTTACTTCCTGCCACTATGATTTAGTGAATTCTACCATTTATCCTTCCATCATAAAGCACCCAGCTTCTGTTGTAGATGCCTCAATGTTTCATCACCTTCCTCGGCTTCCCCAGCCATCATCTGTGGATGAGCTCAGCTGTCAGCCGCCCGGAGTCGGTCACTGTTATCCAGCCAAGCCCCTGATAACACCCCACCTTACACCGAGTCCCCATTTTTCATGAGTCTTCGAGTCAATACTTAATGCTGGCTTCACTTTTATTTTCTTGCCTGTTCTTGATATTATTCTAAAAAAAATTTTTTTGTTTGATTTTGGTTTGGGGGGCCTTACCTTCTAGTGCTCCAGGGCTCCTCCCGAGTCTCTCTGTGCGTGGGGGTCACTCCTAACAGTGCTCAGGGCACCAGGGACTCCTGAATGCAAAGCACACAGTGCTCAGGGCACCAGGGACTCCTGAATGCAAAGCACACAGTGCTCAGCTCACGAGCTTTCTCCATCTCCCCTGAACTGCAATGTATTTTATTCAACCTCCTCCCCTCAAAAAATGCATCAGAGCCTTAACTATCTCACATATGACTTTAGGAAGACATTGTCATGTGACTGTCCTTTCGCTTTGACCCACATTATTGTTTAACTCTCGTCTTGAAATATTACTCTACAACTAATTTATATTTCAATGATCATTCTAAAACTTTTTTCTTCTCCTTTTGCAAATATTTCTCACCATACAAGTTACTGTTATAAGCATGTAACAAAATGGCACATGGAAAGTTCAAAGCACAAAGCCTGGCACATTAAGCAGGAGGCGCACCGTGATTGTTAGGTTTGGGTTGCGTGTTCAAGACCAACCTCATTCCCTCCCCTTTGCTCCTTACAACCAGCAGGTGCCCTGCTTGCATATCTGCTCGCCAGGGTCACACTTCTTTAGCTGTGTCATCACACTGCTTGCAGGAGCACATGCACTAGGACCCTCTCATGGAACTCAAAGCGCACACTTGCCCCTTGCTGGGTGCAGGACAGCCCAGCGCAGGGGGCCCACGGGCGAGACAGAACCGGGCCGGGGCTTCCCTTGGAACGCACAGGCCGCCGTCTTGGCTTGAGTTGCTGCCGTTGGCTCTGCACTCTGCCTACCATCCCCTGGGTGAGACGGGCAGCCAGCGCGGTTGGAAGGCAGAGTGAGGTCAGCGTTCCCCAGCGTGTCTGTGGACACGTTGCTTCTCCTCACAGAGGCAGATTGTCCAACCCTCTCAGCGCTGGCGCAGGGCCGAAATCAAGGTCCATGGTAAAATTTTCCGTGTTTCCTTCTTGAGTTCCTCGAACCCTAAGGCGGCTTCTGTGTTAACGCAGCCCTGTCAACCACAGCCCTTAGGACTTGTCTATAGGGAGGCCACCTTTCACTGGGGTCCACGCCTGGGAGTTAGGGGGGCAGGAGATGCTATAAAAAAAACTTAGATCCCAGATTATCAGAGCAAGGCTGAGTGGAGGAGGGATTAAGATCTAGCAGGAATATAACCAGAGGTTTCTGGGTGCTCTAAGAAATACAGCCCACACGTGAAAGAGGCCCAGTGGGCAAATACTTCTCTACTTTTCGAGCCAACCTACTCCTGGATACATATGTGCTAATAAAAATATACCATATGTGGAAAGCATGACTTCCGAATTTTCCCTGATAAAGCACTTGAACGCTGACTTCCAGGAGATAGACATAATTGCTCCCCTCTTGGATGGCAACAAAACTCAAGTATGTGGTCTTGATTATCACAGTGGAAGAGAGAACTGACAGATTTGAAACCTCCTACTTCTGCCAAGAGGATTGCACTTTTTCTTTCCCTCCTTCCATTAAAAAAATATCATTTTTTCCATTTGCTTTTCCAGCTGATGAAGAGATAAAAGTGGCACTGAGATTTCCAAGACCGCTTGGCAGGAGCGGTCTGGTGAAAGGGTTGGATATTCTGAAGATTGGTTTGGGCACATTTTTATGAAACAGGAAGAGGAAAAATAAAAGGACTGTGTCTATCGATTCACAGATTAGAGACACGTCCAACCTGCGGGCGTGTGGTGATCCCTGGGCACTTTGCTTCCTTCTCCATCTCTCCAGATCGGCCAGTGGGTGGCCAGTCCCAAAGGCCCAGACCATCGGGTCTCAGCCTGTCCCTGGAGAGGGGGCCGGGGGTCTAGATTCAGAAAAGACAAACCCATGCCAGAACGCAAAGGAACTGCTTGGATCACATTTTCACCACAGTGGTGTTAATCTTGATTCTCATCTTCACAGCCTCATCTTGATGGTATGTTTTTATGGTTTTGAAAGGACATATGTTTTCTCAGTGCCAAGTATGTTCAAATGCTGCTTTTCCAGAATACTCTATGGACATTAAAAACATCCAAGGTTTTTATGTAAAATGCATTTTTTCCACATGCCATGTTTTACAGTGAGGTCTCCTAGTAGCTAACAATGGAAACTCCAAGTTAATTTACCATCAAGGGAATTCATGGGGAAAGCTGCAGAAGGAAGCTTAGAAAGTGGTCATGAACGGAAGGACGGTCACAGAGGACTCTGCCAAGGTCAGAGCACTTGAATATTCTAGAGAAAACACTTCCTCTGCCCGGGAGACCCCCAAGAGCTACCTCTCCAGATACACGCCACTCCTGTCACCTCACGTCCGTTCACCGAGCAAGTACACATGTTTCTCTTCGAAACTTTGCTTCTCTCCCCACACACTCAGCATCCCAGTGGGAGTTTCTGAGTTTGTCAAGCTGAGGTGCCACATCACACCTGAGTTCTTTGGGGGTCAGAGACGGATATTCCAGATATTCGTTTTTCTCTTTTCTTTTTGGTTTTTGGGCCACAGCAGGTGTTGCCCAGGGCTCACTCCTGGCAGGCCCAGGAGCCCAGTGGAGGGCTAAGGATCAAATCCAGGTCAGGTGCATGCAAGGCAAGTGCCCACCTGCTGAACTACCACTCCAACACTCTGCTGCAGAGACATATTCTACGGTGCACTTCAACCTCCGTAGATGTAACAGAAAGGAACTGTCCCTAAAGAAAAAGTCAGTTCATGAGAAGCCAGCAATTCATATATGAACTACAACCTCTACTTTTTCCTGCCAACATAGCTATCCAAGTACCCTCACACCACCTGCTAAAGACATGCGTGTGTGGGGGGGAGGGGTGTGGTGAGAGAGGGGTGCCTGGGGCCATGTCTGGCATGCTTCCCCAGGCTTGTCCTGGAGTGAGGCTGGGTTTAAGGGGCCAAGTGGTGCTCAGGATCGAATCCAGACCTCCTGTTTGCAAAGCACAGGCTCAGTTTATGAAGCTCTCTCCTGCCCCCTAGAGATTTTTTTAAATTTCGCATCCATTAGTGAGTAAGCTCCCCACAAGTAAAATGGTAACGCACTCTCCATTTTCTTTTTTTTTTTTTGTGAGAAGTGGTAAGTATTCTTTATTTAATGTTATACGTACATCACATTAAAATACTTTTCAGTAAGTGAAAGGCAACATTTTTAGATACAGGGAATTTTTAATTAAATCGGCATAATTAAGTAAAAGATATAAGGTCACTGCCAATGAATCTTATCAGGCTAAGAAACACAACCTAAGAAGACAGTGATACCCTCAATCTTTAGATATTAATATAGCCAATTCTATGAATCTGAATAGAAAACTATTCTCCCAGATATCACTCTCCATTTTCTTCTTCTTAACTTTTCCCCAGGGGCTGAAGAAACAGTACAGCCCACAGGATACCTGCTGGCACACAGCCGACCCAAACTTCAAACAGAGTTTTCCCCTGGTTAGTTCCATCATCTATTTTAACTATTTTTGTGTCGAGTTTCTTCTGCTGTATTTCCACTTGCCTGACTGGTAAGATCTATATTTATCATGTACCATCTCTTTACAGTGCTGGATTTTCAAGGCCAGATGATGCAAGATTATTCATCATGTGTAGCCTGACTGCAGATCCGAAGTGCTGACCTCACCTCCAGAATCGTCTCACACGTCTCCTCTCGAATGTTCCCCTCAGGGAGCCTTGAGAGGCTCGAGATGTTACCTTGCCTCCATCTCATCCTCCAAAATGAGTAACTGCAGCTTCTATCATGTCCCTGTGACCAGCACCACCATGGTTGGTGGTTAAGAATACTACAGAGGTACTAGGAAAGATTTGAGTTTATGGGTGGACTAAGGATGCATTATTTTCCCACTGAAAAACTCACTAAGAAACACAGTTTAAGAATTATTAGGGTTCAGTCAGGAAAAAGGCCAGTGTTTTCTCTCCTCCATCACAATCATTGGACTGGAAGGGAAGAGTACTGGAAAACAAACCAATTAAGGATAAAAAGTAACCATCAACGGCCTGGGCTCAATCCTTATCAAGACGACAAACACGCGTATACACGGTGACACATAAATACGAAGACCAAAAAATTATTTTTATTGAATAAAGTTCATTCAGGGCTTAAACAGACCATCAGGATATTTTAGATTATAACAGCTGAGCGATCAATAGCTGGCTGCAAGAAAGAAGAGAGTTTGTAGTTCCAATGTAAAAAAACAAAATCTAATTGCTACAGATGTCCAGTTCCTGCCATCTCGCTATGTTTCTTGGTTAGTGGATTTAAGCCCTTTTTTTTGTTACCAAGGGGCGATAGAGAGACTCACTGTTTATACTGTTGATTATACTATACTACGAAAAAAGTTTGAAAAAATTATGAGACAGAAGCATAAATACAATATAAAAAAGACAAGATTTTAAAAGTGTGTTGTAGGAATAGTAACTACAGTAAGTGGAAAAGATACATTAAAACCAACAGAGTGTTACACTAGCTCCAAACAATTCATAAGGCAGACCAAACTGTGCTAGTTAAGGAAACGGGTCTGTTTTTTTGGGATGAGTGTACAGATAAGAGGCCACCACAGAGAGATGCCAATGGCAGCCCGTGGTCCTTCCGGGTCTTCAGTGACGTGTCAGCCGCCGGGGGTCCCGGCTTAGGCCTTCTCCAGAGACTTGTAGTATTCCACCAGCACCGTCCAGGCCTTGGGTGCCATGAAACCTTCTGGAGGTTTCTGCCCTTCTCGGGCGAGCTTGCGCATCCGTGTTCCAGAAATAAACTCAAAGTCTTCATGGCTGAGTGAGAAAAAAAAAAAATTAAATTATGTCACGATTTGAGGAAGTCAGAGTAAAGGGTCGGAGAGACAGTAGAAGGGCTGAAGGCACTTGGCGTGGTTGTGGCTGACCCCGGTTTGATCCCTGGTACCGTGTATGGTTCCCTGACCACCAGCTGGGTGTGGCTCCAAAACCAACAAAATGAATTTTAAAAAGTCTACGTTCCTTCTCTCCAAGGAAGACAAGGTAGACAAGCTAAACAGAAAAAAAAAAATTTTAGCAAGAATCTGGTTTGGTGGGAGGACACAGATGTAAATATCAACTTGGTTTCCGATGGTCACTGAGCAAAAAAAAGAAAACGAAAGTAACCACACTTGGAGAACTCTAGCTTTTTAGAAATGAGCATCATTGTAGTGGACCCTTGTAACTGTAATCCACACAGATCTGCACGCGGCTGTAAGAAATACCATCGACCAACCTGCCGGTGCCTTCCCCCTTCCCCGACGGCGCTGCCAACAGAGGCCGGTCTCACGGGCCCTCAGAGGCTGGGATCCAAGCCAGAGCTACACTTGCAGGCTCGTACTCGCTCACCCAAATCCCCTCCCTACCCCCCAGTAATGATGGCCCAGCACCCCCGATGGGGGCAGCCGGAGCGCACAGCACTGCCGCTCCACGGTTGGATCCACCGTTGAACACGCTGGTCCAGTTGGCCGAGCATCCCCAGGAGCTGCCCCTCAGGATGGGGCTCCCTCCCAGAACACGCGGCCCCCCGCCACACAGGGCCGAGGGCCAGCGCTGTGCCCTGAGGCCGGCACCGGGCCCGGCTGGCCAGAATGCCCAGGCCCGGCCCCCGAGGAATATTTAAAAGATGATGAGCCGCTCCTGGCAGTGTGCAGGGCCGACTGACTGCGCTGAGTCACTCCCGCCGGTGCTGAGGCTTGGGGGGACATCGGGGTGCAGGGGATGGACCCCCCAATGCTGCATACAAGGCAAGTATTATTGCTGGTATTATTGCTGTGCCCCTCCCCCCTCTCCATTTTTTTTAGAAGTAAAAGAAGCTCTGGACTCTACTTGCGAGCCCACGGGAAGCCGCCAGACGAGGGAAAGATCACTGCAGAGAGGATCTTGGGTTTCTACCTGCAAAGCAACGTGGAGGGGGTCGGCCAGTCACACCCAGCACACCCCAGTCTCCGCACACCTGAGGGAGACAGACATGTGTCTGCTGCCTTCCCTGCGTCCCCAAACAGTCATGGCTGATGGAGGCAGTGTCTGTTCTTCACACAGGGCAAGGTGGAGGGGGGTGGGGGGCAGCAACACAGCATGTGGCCGACTCTGGGGTCCTGTGAGGCCAGCACGCCACCCCGGCGGGCACGCGGACCCCATGTGGCTGCACTGACTCGCCGCAGAGGGCCGGGACACTTGGCCCCGTGCTGAGGCCGTTCCTTCTCCCCGCCCATCTGCCGAGTCAGGCCACACGTGGCCGTCAGAGGCCTGGCAGCAGCTGCCCAGGCGCGGAGCTGGGTCAGAGGGCCCTGCCCGCTGCCTTTTGAAGATTCGGATGCAATTAGACCCATTTCCAAAGAATGCTAGCAGGACGATAAGCAGAAACGCAAATGGTTTCTTCCCCCACGGCACTAAAAATAGTGGCAATTTAGAGGCAAGGCTAAGAAAACTATTTTGGGTCTAAATTAACTTGAGAAAGCTTATGTACTGCATAGCTTCACCAAAACGCAGAGTCCTTCGGAATGAGATTTAAAATCGTCTCTTCAAAATCAGTCACTTGTAGCTTTCTGCCAGCAGTAAAAAAAAAAAAAAAAAAAACCCGAACTGGCATATGTGAGAAAAGTTAACAATCATTTTGTTGAAACTAGTGCTCGACTGAAATACATGGAAAACCTCATTATCTAGCATCTGATGAACCCCAACCTGGATTCCTACTGTGTTCCTTCCCGCGCCCTGCTCTGATCAATACAAACGGCGGGAAAGCGACTAGCAGACACAGAAAGAATAAAGTTCCAGGGCTGCCCTTCAATGTCTTTTTAAAACAATTCTAAAGTTGTTTGATTGATTCCGTCCAGCATCTGAACCAACCCCACCACCATTAGCCCTGAAGGCTCTTTACAGACAGTCCCGTTGTCTTCACCCAGGAGGGTCTCGGAACGTATCACCTAGCTCAGGTGGGAAGATGGGTCCCTGCCGCGCGCAAGGGCCAGGCTTCAGATGCTCTATAAAGAACATGACACACAAAATTTGGGGTCTCCGACCTTGCCAGGGGCAGGGGGTCCCCGTGCCTCAGTGGGGGACAGCACATCACTGTCCATCTGCTTCTGGCGGAAGCCTCTTGCTAGCTAACTCCAGAGCAGACCCCGATTCTCAGGAAGCGAATCCCAGGAGCCCCGGGGCCCACCGTGCCTGGGACTCGCCCCCCACTCAGCCTAATACGAGGCGCACAGCAGGCTCCCGCCGCTCCATCCCTGTGGCCGGCCAGGGGTCCAGGGACGCAAGTGTGCGTTCCCGGGCGGGCAGGAAGCAGCAGCCCCCTGCGCCCTAGAACACGGCCAGGCAGAACCAGCGCCGGGAGCCACTGTCGCATCCCATGGGGCACCACTGCCGCAGGAAACGACTGCGTTCCGTGAGCCGCGAGCTCTCCGCTCCCGACTCTGCTCAAACACACGTGCCCTCATTTACCCAGAAACCAGGACTCTGGCGCCCCCACGCCCCAGCCCCAAACAGGAACGGAACAAGCTTCTGAAGTCATGTACAGAAAAAGAAAAACAGCCCGTTTTTGACTTTTTAATAATGAAATAATTTAAGGGACATCGATAAAAGTCTCCGAACAGGCCAGTGTTGCCACAAACCACTGAGGCTTCGCAGCAGAGGTGACTGTGCCCCCAGCGCGGGGACAAGCCCCAGGGGTCAAGGACAAGGTCAAGGGAAAAAAATGCTTGAATCAAGAAACTCTTGATCTTGTTATCGAAAGTCAATCTCCCTCCTACCCCCCACGGCCCCCAAGGGCAGGAGAAAGAAGCACAAGTGAAGAGCAAGACAGGGAGCAACACGCTCCTCACGGAAGCAGCTGCTGGAGGAAGAAGCCAAAAAACGAAACCAAAACAAATTCAGTGTTTTTCAGGAACAGGCGGGTGCCACCTGCCTCAGTTTACCGAAGAGACCGCATTGGGAGGGCAGGCTCTCCAGAACCAGAACCCACACAGGCGCTGTCAGAACCCAGTCACAGCCCAGACTGCCACACACAGAACCGACACGCACACAGCAGAAAGCGGAGAGCGATGGGACTCCAGTGCTCCCTCCATACTACTTCATATGTGTGCTCATACACACACTAGTCCATGCAGAGTTTTGAATGTTTGCTGAAACGAACGAGACAATGTGCCAGATGTTCAGTGAGGCCCTGGCAGACGGGAATACAGGAACTGCTCGAAGTGGCGCGGGTGCAGCCGGGCCCGGCCGGGGCGGAGAGGTGCCGGCCCTCGCTCCAGCGCCAGGGGCCCGCGTCACAAAACGGAACAACTCTCTAGCTTATTCGTCACAGTTTACATAACAGTCATGTTAACGTCCATGGGACACACACACACACACACACACACACACACACACACACACACACAGATCTTTTCTGTAGTCCTCACAAGATGCCTACACACCCCCCGTCCCCGCCACTGTCCCTCCGCCTCTCCCCGTCTGGTCTTCCTCCCCCCTCCCCACCCCCAACACTGTTTCATAGCTGGGGGTCTGTATTCCAATGCCAAGGGTTCGGACCCTCTTTTGAAAAACAATATGCAACGCCTAGAAACTAGAAGAGTCCTTGGGAATTTCAAACCCCTAACCAGGCTCATTAAGAAACCAACCAAAAGACACTTCTGCCGTCGAGCAACAGAAACACTTGTGCATTGCTCTGACCCTTAGAGAGGAAAACAAAGATTTTTTCCACAGAAATATTCTAGTGTGATGATGGGGCTTAGACGTCCTGGAAGAGAGCAGGAAAGTGATAAGAGACTTGAGTGTCGGCACAAAGGCAAAACAAGAAAAATCGGAATTCACGAGTCTTAGTACAGAAAGGGAACACTAGCTTCGGAACCTCAGGCGAGCGTTTCTTAACCTTTTCCTGCTTCTCTACGGCGCCTTTGTCTTACCAGCTTGCCCGCACGTTTCCTGCCCTGGTCGCCAATTGGCAATTTTCACGCGCTGCCCCCTGGAGTCTCCGGGCTCCTGGGTGGGTACGTCCCAGCCTAAACAGCCGTCGCACAAGGCTACTGACAGCAGAACCGTAAGATGCTCTCAAGACCTTTCTCCACGACTCCACACCATGATGCCGAAACAGGATGGCAGTTAATTCTTCAGGTATGACTGGGATTACTAATCAATGGCCCGGGATAGCGAACAACGATCTGAGTGGGCCTCATGTAAGCACCGGAGCCCTGATTTTATTCATTATTTGTCTGTTTGTTTGAGAGCTCTGGGGCCATATCCAAGAGTTGGCCAGACAGTACGAAACTTAAAGAAGCCTCGGGTAGGAGAGCGAGCACAGGGTGCCTTCTCTGGGTGACTCCCCCGATCACCAGCACCAGCTCCACCAGGGGAGGGGGGGGGTCCTGTTACCACTAGCTGGGGACAAAAGGGGGTAGGGAGGGAGGGAAAGAGAAGGAAGAGAGAGGGAGAGGGAGGAAGGGAAGAAGGGAGGGAGGGAGAGAGGAGAAAGAAAGGGAGGGAGGAAGGGAGGGAGAGAGAGAGGGAGGGAGGGATCGAGAGAGACAGAGAGGGGGGAAGAGGAAGGGAGGGGGAGGGAGGGAGGGAGGGAGGGAGAGGAAAGGAGGGAGGGAGAAAGGAGAAAGAAAGGGAGGGAGGAAGGGAGAGAGAGGGAGGGAGGGATAGAGAGAGACAGGGGGGAAGAGGAAGGGAGAGGGAGGGGAAGAGAGGGAGGGAGGAGAGGAAAGGAGGGAGGGAAGGAGAGAGGAGAAAGAGAGGGAGGAAGGGAGGGAGAGAGAGGGAGGGATGGAGAGGAGGGGAAGAGGAAGGGAGAGAGGGAGGGAGAGAGAGGGAGGGAGGGGGAGGAAAGGAGGGAGGGAGGGAGAGAGGAGAAAGAAAGGGAGGGAGGGAGGGAGAGAGAGGGAGGGAGGGAGGGAGGGAGGGAGAAAGAGGGAGGGAGGGATAGAGAGACGGGGGAAGAGGAAGGGAGAGGGAGGGGGAGAGAGGGAGGGAGGGAGAGAGAGGGAGGGATGGAGAGGAGGGGAAAAGGAAGGGAGAGAGGGAGGGAGAGAGGGAGGGAGGGAGAGGAAAGGAGGAAGGGAGGGAGAGAGGAAAAAGAAAGGGAGGGAGGGAGGGAGGGAGGGAGAGAGAGAGGGAGGGAGGGAGGGAGGGAGGGAGGGAGAAAGAGGGAGGGAGGGATAGAGAGACGGGGGAAGAGGAAGGGAGAGGGAGGGGGAGAGAGGGAGGGAGGGAGAGAGAGGGAGGGAGGAAGGGAGGGAGAGAGAGAGGGAGGGAGGGATAGAGAGAGAGACAGGGGGGAAGAGGAAGGGAGAGGGAGGGGGAGAGAGGGAGGGAGGAGAGGAAAGGAGGGAGGAAGGGAGGGAGAGAGAGGGAGGGATGGAGAGGAGGGGAAGAGGAAGGGAGAGAGGGAGGGAGAGAGAGGGAGGGAGGGAGAGGAAAGGAGGGAGGGAGGGAGGGAGGGAGGGAGGGAGGGAGGGAGGGAGGGAGGGAGGGAGGGAGGGAGGGAGGGAGAGAGGAGAAAGAGAGGGAGGGAGGAAGGGAGGAAGAGAGAGACAGAGAGACGGGTGTCTCCATCATCCAATGACAGGAGGCCGCACTCTGGGGGACGGCAGTGCCGCACGCACGCAGGCGCCAGGCAGCCTCCCTCCACCGGCTCCTGCACTATGTCCTCCGGTCAAGTGCTCTTTCAACCATCTGGATCTTAACGTGTATTTTTCTACTCAACTACAGAAGATCTACTGCAGGAAGAAAAATAAAATTACTAAGAGGATCACTGAGTTATCTCTCAAAGTTTGTAACATCTGAGGGAAAGGGCTTTAATCTTTTGGTTTTAGCTCTAAAACTAAATCTCCTTGAGTCACTATTATAGCTAAAATAAACTTAGCTTCCTAAGTGTAAGCAGATGATTTTTAATCATAATTCCTATCAATGATATCTTGCCTGAATCTTCCTGAAGTTTTCTTTTTCTCCCCAAGCCTTGTCTTACACTGGTATTTAATCAAATCAAAAGCTACAGAATCATTAATTACATAAAAGTTGGCATTGAGTAACGTCCATTAATCAAACACAAGACAGCCTCATGTGTACATAATTAATAACTGTGTTTTCTCACTACATCAAAGGCTATCGCCTTTCCACAAAATTTTAATCACCTTCCAACATACTCCCATCAACTTAATTGTATTTGAACAGAAATATGAAAAATTAAAAAAAAAAAAACGAGGCAGTTTTAAAGCTTCCCAAGTTACAATTTATTAAGATTTGGTAACTCAAAAAAAATTCCAAGAAAATGAGCTAGTCATGCAACTAATTCATCGTTGGAAAATCTTATGAGAACTGATGTAATTATTTAGCTTTGGAATGATTAAAAGAGAAACTCAGAGCAATACCGCGCAGATTTAACAAAACATGAAAGTTATCAAGGGCTCCCCAGCCCGTCCGTCAACTACATGCAGATGGGCCAGTCCTGCGTGACTCGGTCAGAGGGGCCTGCACACGGCCCTCGGGAACGGGGCAGATCGACACAGGAAGCAGGGCAGATCCATCAGCGTGGAAGGGCGCCCTGGGCTCGGGGCTCGGCCCAGGCTCTGAGGGACGCGCTGCCCCCCTCTCTGCCCGGTCAGGCCCGAGCGGCCCGTCCAGCGGAAAAGCAGAGAGGCTGATGGGGGGGTGGGAGGCCGAGGCAGCGGGCCAGCCTCCAGCTCTGCGGCTGCCGTTTCCAGGGGTGCGACGCGGGCAAGCCTCAGACCCCCACAGCAGGCCGACCTCTCGTCAACCCCAGGAGGACAGGTCTGAATCAGACGCCCTTTTACTCCCCTTACTACTGAATTTACGTTCTGGGTTTCCATGGCCTTTGGTGGCGTCCGAGTTCAAAGTACGCTGTAACTGCGTGTCTTTGCCCTCAAACTCTTTGATGCCTCTAAGGCAGCCCTTCGGTGGGACAGCGCCCACGACGGCACCCAGGGCTTGCTGGCATCGACACGACACTGCAACATGCGTAGGACTCTAAAGATGCACACACACTCGTGTTCACAAGCACACACGGATGTGCGTATACGCAGCGAGTTGGCCGCCTCAGACCCGGACTTGATACAAGGGTGAAAGGTCCTAGTCTGTCGCAAATTCTCCCCTTGATGTTTTTCAGAATCCACTGGAATCTGGGTCACATTTTGGATTTTCAAAAGAAAATAGAATTCTGGAAAATCCCTGTATTGAATCCATAGCTGGGCCCGGGGAACTGACTGCCTGTGAGGTCTGTCAGTCCGTCTGCTCCCCTCAGTTCTCCCTGGGTTTTAGCGACCATGACACACTCAGAAAAGCTATTGGCACCATCCTCCAAAACTCGTGCTTTCCCCAAAACCGTTTACGCCGGTGGGCTAGAGGACAACTACCCCTTGACTCTACCCTCAATAACGGTCGTTCTTCACACAGCGTCAGCCTGCATCGATGACCTGAGATGACCCTAAGCTTGATATTCCGTTTTCGGATGGGGAGGAGTCGGGAAAGGGTGTTGGGTCGCGCCACAGTGCTCAAGGTCTACTCAGAAATGTCCCACAGTGCTCTGGGGAGCACATGTGGTGCCCGGGACTCCAGCTGGGGTCAGCTGGGTGCACAGCAAGAGCTTTAACCCGACCCGTGAACTATCTCTCTGGCGCCAAATATTCTTTATTTTATTTACTTATTTGGGGGCCTGGGGGTCCTACGGAGTTGTGCTCAGAGATCGCTCCTGGCAAGGCTCGGGACCACCTGGGGACTGAACCAAGGCAAGCTGAGCACCCTACCCGGATGCTCTGATGGGTGGAGAGTTTCTCTTAGCTCTTGTCCTCGGCATCACAGAATGACACAGGACCAGGGTCACGGTCTTCCACAGAGACAAGAGCCCACGGGCATTTAAGTAAAGTCAGAACACAGGGGTCGCCGCCCGCCCTGCTGCCCTTCGGGGCTCTGCCAGTGTGTGCCCTGCTGGCTACTCCTCAATAAACCAAGACGGGGACAGTGCCCGCTGCGGACGGCTGCTGAGGGCAACCGTGATTGGACACCTGCAAGGCAGCAGCGCCTGACACGGCTCCATGGAGACTCAGCGGTCACTAAGCTCGCTCCAGGCCCCTGGGCTTCCACAGGCAACACCAACCGTCCTCGAACCCTTGGCCCCGGAGTTCCTCAAACCCCCAAACTCCATCCTCATCCCGCTCACTCTTGGCATGGCTGGGGAACTCAGCCCCTTGGCCGTAAAGCCTTCCTCTGAAGTGGGTGTCGCAAACCCCGCGCCACCCCTCTGGAGAAGCTCTCCCAGGAGGCCTAGGGGCAGAGCACGGGGCGGGGTGGCCCGGGACGTGGTGGAGAATGTCCCACTTACTGTTCCGAGTCATAGTAGTCCATGCGCTTCTTCTTCTTGTTGTAAGCCGCCACTCGGAAGGGAACGATCTCCAGCGTGATGAGGCCAGGGGCCATGGTCAGCACTTTGGCGCCGTGAGTGGGCTCATAGAGGTCCTTCCCGGTTTCCGGGTGAGGCACGCCAGCCGGATCCCGTCCAACTATGTAAAAATTGGCTCCTGCAACCATCCGCGCCCTACAGTGCCACTGGACCTAGAAGGGAAGCCGGCATGTTAGCGGGCCATGCTCCGGGGAGCCGTCCTGGCCAGCACTGACCGGCGGATACGGACGGCCAGTTCCCAGCAGCAGGAAATGTCCACGAGACGTGCGGCATCCTAGGGAAGCCAGAGCGGGAAAATGCAACCCCTCCCACGACTGCAGAAAACAGAACCAGTCGAAACCAGCAGATGCGGGTGCACGGCAACTTATGGTTTTCACTTCAAAAACGGTGTACACATGATCTGACACAATGATCAGAGATCACTTATGTACCGTTCAAAAATCTCGTCGATGCGAAGTGAAGCTAGTGACTGGTCCTTCGGGGTAAGCAGATGGGCGGGCTCCCAGGGGCTTCCACGGAAAGGGTGAAGCCTGTTTCCTTCAGTCCTGCCGAGTACGGCCAACAAAAGGAATCGCATAGACTTAAATCAATGGCTCTCTACGCGATACAGTGAAATGTCACCCACAATCCAGTTAACTAACACGTCCATCAACCCGGTGGGGTGTGACGACAGATCCCCGCTCCTGGCACACGTCAAGCACACAAGAAGTATTTGGGGGCTGGGGGAGGAGCAGAAGGGGGACAAGAGAGGCTGAGGCCGCCCCAGCTGTGCAGGGACTGACCACACGCAAGGCTGCCCTCTGTACCGCCCCTCTCTGGCCCGGAAGGATTCCTTTCCTTTCCTGGAGTCTGAGGCCACGGGCAGCTGTGTGACGCGTCTTCCCTGACGCACTCCCGTGTATGCTGAGTCCCGGGGGCGTTTCTGCTCCAGACCCACTTGTGATCACCCTCCGTGAACTCTGCAGAGCTGGATGGACACGTCGGCTCTATGTTCTTCCTGGGGTTATTCCTCAACGGGTCCAACAAAACTAGTGGGTGAAAATAATTTAACCCATGTGACTGCTTCAACCCGCTGGCACAGGAAACCCAGATGCCAGGCACCAACCAGCCACAGTGGCTGGTGAGAGAGAGGCAAGGTACTGGTTAGGACCAAACCCTGGTGCATCCAAGCAGTGACAACTGGTGAACACAAACATCAGTCTCACGACAATGCCAGGGTTCCCGGGAGCTCTGCAGGCACCTGGGACAGCACCTGGTCCTCAACCGCGGGCTGCCACCGGCGCCGCTGGCTTCCTCTGGGGAACAGCCCCTGACCGCCCAGCTGCAGCCATGGCGGCGCGGTCAAGGGTTCCGAAGGAGAATCTGTACACCCTGACAAGCAGGCGCGCTGCCGGGAGGAGGGGCGGCTTCCTACCCGGCAGGCTGAGGACAAGAGTGTTTTTACATCTTTATGCCAGTGGCTAGCACATCTGGAACACTCGCGCACACGGAAGACATACAGGAGGACACCTGCACATTTGTCACAGGCCTCTAAGAAACCTGTAAACGGCCGACCTTGCAACCAATGACTTACTTTCTGCTTTATTTAAATCTATGCGACAAGCAACAAATGGCCGTAGTGCTTCTTTTCTGACTATATCATTTGGGGCTGGAGCGACAGCACAGCGGGTAGGGCGTTTGCCTTGCACGCAGCCATCCCGGGTTCGATTCCCAGCATCCCATAGGGTCCCCCGAGCACCGCCAGGAGTCATTCCTGAGTGTAGAGCCAGGAGTAACTGGCTGGATCATGACTGTGCATCGCTGCATGTGACCCAAAAATTAAAAACAACAAACAAACAAAAACTGACTATATCATTTAATTCGTACTTGTCAGACACTGCTTTTGGCCTAACAACTCTTGGCCCCATCTCGGTAAGCATGGAAGACAGAAACCTCCTTCCAGGGGACGAAGATGCCCTTGTGTCCTTTGTCACAGACAGATAATACAGGCCTTGAGAAAAAGGCTGGCACTTTGTTCTGAGAGTGACTGCTGCTGGAAAACGGACTCCAGCAGAATTCTCACTTTGATTTCTCTAACACAGAATTCTTGCATTTTTCTGTTCCTGGGGAGGGGGGGAATGGTGCTGTGGGGAGAGCTAGCACCCGGCTTCAGGGCTAGAGCAATAGTCCTGCAGGGAGGGCATCTGCCTTGCACATGGCCTACCCAGGTCCAATCCCCAGCACCACATATGGTCCCCCGAGCACCATCAGGCGTGATCCCTGAGTGCAGAGCCAGGAGTAAGCCCTCAGCACCGCTGGGTGTGACCCCCATACTCCCCCCGCCCCCAAAAAAGGTGTATGTCCTGCACATGGTCAACCCTGGCTCAAATCCTGGCACCACACACCCTGCGCATCACTGGTACCCGAGGCCCCGAGCACTGCGGGGAGCACTGTAGCAGGGGCCGGCTGGGCAGCTCTGCATGTCCGCCCCAGTCCTGGCACTGAGCCTGCATCCACGATGACCAAGAACAACCCAGTGGGGCCCTCAAGCCCCCTGGTTATGGTTTAGGAGCCCCAGATCAATCAATAAAAGTTGTTGCTGCTGCGTTTTTCTCTTAAATATTAAGCCGCGGGGCCTGGGCAGCTGTACAACAGGCCGGGTACTTGCCTTTCAGGCAGCAGACCCAGGTTCGATCCCCAGCACCCCATACGGCCCCCCGAGACTGCCAAGAGTGACCCTGAGCCAGGACTCAGGCCTGAGCACCACGAGGTGTGGCCCAAAAACAAAACAAGGAACGTTCAGCCATTGCTGCGAGTTCGCACTGCTCTTGGGGAGTGATCTGCACACCCTCTGGATCCCTCGTGCTCCCTCCCCCTCCTCCCCGCCCCTCTGCTTCTAAGGTTCCTGCCCATCACCGAGTTCCAGCACACTGACCCCTTAATGTGCCTGAGGAACTGTCTTCGCCCCCACCCTCCGACGTCACTAGCTGGTAGGTTGATGGATTTCACCAATTTCAGAACATTTTCAACCATCATTTAAAAAATTTTTTTTGCTGTCTTTACTCTTCATACTTTCCCATTCCTTTCCCCTTGAATAACTCCAACTGTGTGTATGCTAGATGACTTGAACATCATCCATAAGTTACTGAGGTTTGGCTCATTTTTTCACCTCTACTTTTGTTCAAATAAATTCTATTGATCTTTTATTCAATTCACTGATCTTTTCTGCCAGCTCTAGTCAGCTTTTAAGTTAATCCAGTACATGTTTTCATTTCACATGTTTATTTTTTTGGTCCTTGGGTTTCCAGTTAACTCTTTAATTTCCAGTTTTTGAGATTTCCCCGTCCAAAAGAACCATACTGGGGGCGGAGAGGCAGTACAGTACTTAGGACGTTTGCCCTGCACATGGCTGACCCGGGTTCAATCCCCCGAACTCCATATAGTCCCAGGAGCACCACCAAGAGTGATCCCTGACCATACGTGGCTGTGACCCAACACAAAAAGCAGAAGAACCGTATTTTTTTATCAGGTAGCTTTAACTCACACCGGCATCATCTCATAACATCGGTTATGCTTCTAAGGATAATCTGTTTTTTTTTTTCCTTTTTCATTTTCTTTTTTTTGGGCCACACCCAGCAATGCTCAGGGGTTACTCTTGGCTCTGCACTCAGGAATTACTCCTGGCGGTGCTCAGGGGACCCTATGGGATGCCGGGATTCAAACCCGGATCGGTCAAGTGTGATGCAAACGCCCAATCCGATGTGTTCCAGCCCCTCTAAGGACAATCTTCCTTTTGGATTATAACTCACATTTTCCCGCCTCTCCAGTCTCCCCTCCATGATCCAGCCGGGCCACCGGAGGGAGCTGTCCCTGTGCGTGTCCCAGCCGGAGTCCTGTCTGCCGGGTCACCTGGCCGCCAGCAGAGAACCCGGCTGAGCGCGGGGCACCCCTGTGTTTCCCGTCTCCCCGGGGCTGTGGCCTGTTTGCCAAAGCTTCTGAACCGGTGTTTCACAGACTCGGTCAACTGCTTTCAACATGAGCGTCGCCCGGGTAGACCAATAAGGTTCCAGGAGCAGAGGGAAGCGCCCAGAGACGGAGGCGCATCACAGGGGCCTTTCCCCGCCTGGCCCCAGGAAGGGGCATCAGAGCAGAAAAGAAAGCGCCGGCTCCCGCTAAACTCGGGGGAAAGGGCACGGATCACCTAACTGTGGAGAAACCGGACACAAACAACGTCTGGCCTGACGCTGCTCCGTCCAAACCAGCGAGTAGGGTGAGCCGGAGCCTACGTGGAAGTCAGCGGGGAAAGGACGTCGCCTGAGACAGCATCCTGAGCACACACCAGGTCTGATCGATCAACCGTGTCTCAACTAGGGAGTCCAGTTCCCGAGACACGCAGAGCCAAGCCATAAGGAGCCCAGAAACTCCTTTCCAAATATATCAGTAGATTCTGAATGTTTGTGTGGTACAGTCGCACAACTGTGTATTGGAAATTTTAAAGCCAGGAGTACAAGGAAAGGAAAAAGGGGAGGGGAGGGGAGGGGAGGGGAGGGGAGGGGAGGGTTAGTTATTGCGTGATAAGAGTACACTGTTTAAGATGTACAATACCCTGCAAAATGACTAGCGCAGTAAGTTCAGTTAAAACACTCATCTGAGTTCCAAAAACCAGTTATCTTTGCTCATTTTTTGGCAATGACTGGTCAAAACTGGCACAAAATTATTTTGGCTTTTATTGATGCCATTTTGTGTGAAAAATCATTCATTATCTATAAAAATACCAACGAAGGTCCTTCATGTCTCAGGTCCTCCAGAAGAAAACAACCCCCAGAGAGTCTGGATGAGACTGTGACCCGAGGCCACAGCACCTCAGCACAACGGGGGGTGGGGGGGAGGGGAATATGACATCAGCTATGGGGCGACGCCTCATGGACGGAGCCATGGAAAAGAAAGGAGAAAGAGGGAAAGAGGGAGGGAGGGAAGGAAAGGGGAGGGGAATAAAGACAACACTTTTGAAGACTGCAAAGAAAGTCAGAGTTACAGGTAAGACCCGCTCAGGAGAGACGGCTGACCAAGTGGGGGGAGGGGCGCTTTGCCTCACACCTGGCTGACTCAGGGTTGGTCTGTGGCACCGAATACAGTCTCTAGCCTGCCAAGAGTGACCCCTGAGCACAGAGTGAGGGGTAAGCCCTGAGCACTGTTGGGTGAGACCCAAAATCAAAAAAGAAAAAAAAGACTCTGGAGTCAGTGCTCTATGAATCCTGAAATTCAACTCAGTCTCAACCTGAGAGGTTTCTCGGTGCGCTCTCTCCTCTCTCCTCTCCTCTCTCTCCTCTCCCCTCTCTTCTCCCCTTCCTCCCCTCTCGCCTCTCCTCTCAACTATCGTCTCTCCTCCTCTCTCTTCTCTCCTCACCTTACCTCTCTCCTCTTCTCTGCTCCTCTCTTCTCACCTCTCCTCTCTACTCACCTCTCCCCTCCTCACCTCACCTCTCCTCTCTCTTCTCTTCTCTCCTCACCTCACTTCTCTCATCTCTCACCTCTTTTCTCTCCTCTGAACTTCCCTCTCTCCCCTCTCCCTCTCTACTCCCCTCCCCTCCCCTCTCCATCCTCTCCTCTCCTCTCCTCCCATTTCTCTCCTTTCTCTCCTCACTCCTCTCTCTCCTCTCCCAATAAAATTATTTTACTTCAAAATATTCTTTAAAAAAAACCCCAAAACCCTTTTGCCTACACAGCCCGTGGGCACAGGCAACCCCCTGCGGGCAGGGGGCGAGTGACCTGCCTCCCGTGAGTCCACCCACGGCCCCCCCATTCCGAAAACGGAACTGAAGCATCAACCCCTGATGTCCTTAAGGCCGGGACATCGGGGCCCTCCTGCCGGTAACCAGCAGGCCCGACAGCTGCTCCCTGCTCTGAAGGGATCTGTCTGGGCCGAATCTGGTCCTAATGCCTTCTAAATGACCCACAGAAAATGATTAAAGGAAGGCTCACTGTTTTGGTTTTATTATTATTAGTTGGCACATAAGCCTCGCTGGCAGCCGTTCTCCTGATGTCACTGGAAAAGCTACAACCACAAGTGCCTTTTTAATCACAGAAAGATCCTTCACTTCAGGCCGTGGACAGCCAGGTCCGTCGCGCACAGGCGAGGCGCGGGGGCAGGAGAAACGGGTGGGCATCCCGAGCTGCGCCTGCAACGGTTCCCACCCGGCCCACTCACCGCCACCGCCACGGAGGCCGGCTAGCCCTGACCTGTGAGCCAGACAGAAGACGGGACGGCCGAGGAGGGCGGGTTCGCCAGCCCCGTGAAGATGTGCCGGCTCCACCCCAGGGGAGAGTCGAACGCTTGGATTTCTTCTGAAACTGTTTTCCCTCAAAAGAGGCCTCATGTGGTTGGAGGGATGGTTCGGGATGGGGGATGTGTGCTGACAGCAGGTAAAGGACCAGACGTGAGGGCCTCGCAGGATCTGTATTGCAGACCATAATCCCCAAAGGAGAGAGAGAGTGTGGGGGAAACTGTCTGCCATGGGGGCAGGGGGAGGGCTGGAAACGGGGGAGGGGACTGGGGACACTGGTGGTGGGGAATGGGCACTGGTGGAGGGATGGGTGTTCGGTCATTGTATGACTGAAACTCAAACATGAAAGTTTTGTAACTGTGTCTCACAGTGATTCAATTAAAAAAAAAAGAGAGACACTGTAGCTAAATTATTTAGATCCCTTGGAAAAGGGTTTGTCTCCCAGGGAAATCCAAGTCAATTCAAACGGGGATGAAAAAGAGCAAAAAGAGCAGAGTCGGAGCCCACGTTCTGTCCTTTATCTTCCAAAGGACACAAGAAGCTGCCTGGGAACTTCCCACACCCCCAGTTTCAGGCCCCTCACGGACTGACTCCCTCACCCGACAAAACAGCTTTTAAAGCCCACCCGCCTCCAAGCGGAAAGCCTAGCGGAGCCCTTTCCTTTTTACGGGGTCATAAATTTGGCCGCTAGACCGAGCTCCAGCGCAGCGCCATCTGCAGCAGAGAGAGATTCTCCTCCAGCACTGCACGCCAGCCGTCACCGTCACCGTCACCGCGCAGAGAAGCCTCCCGGTGCTGCCTTTCCGCCACCCACACACCCGTGGCCAACGCAAGCTCCAGCAGGAGCAAAGTCCAGACTCCTCTGGGCCTTGGGAAGAGAGCGGGGGGGCGTGGCAGGGGACGAGCGGCCCTTAGGGGGGTGGGGGAGGGGGAGCGGAGGGGGCTTCTCCTGCCCAGCCGTGTCCCAACCGACCTGCAGGGACAGTCCCTCCCTTCCCAGGACCAAGAAGCACAGGAAGAGCGTCAGAGCGGACGGCGCAGACGGGCTCGGGCCAAGCCCAGCCGGGGACAGAGACACAACCCCACCCAGGTAAGGGGGCGGCTCAGACAGAACCCCAACGAGAGAGGCTGGGGTGCACAGGGTGTGGGCCCCACCCCTCACGGCCCTGCAGGCGCAAGAAAAGCTTTGAGCTTCCCCGCCCCAGCAAGCAAGGACACCGGGGCAGGCGTCTGCGGGGGGCCGGCTCCAGAGTGACCTTCCCACAGCGACCGGAGCCCAGCCCGTCCCGTTCCGGAGCCTCCGGGCTCTGCTCTCGCCCCCTCCCTGCACCGGGGGCCCCTCCCCACCGCACACCCACGACATGCTTCTCTCCTGCCCCGCTGCCCCGTGAAGCCTGGCCTCGGCCCACCAGCCCAGAAGGAGCCTAGAGCACGTGGGGGGCCACGGGGGGCCGGTTTCCCTGCCGTCCCCACCACGAAACCTCTCCCACGCCCCCCGAACACGAGCCCGCGCGGGGGCCTACCTCGGTGGGCCCGGCGTACATCATGGGGGACGGGAAGATGGCCACCACGGTCGAGTCGGGGTCCAGGACGCCCTCGTCCAGCACGGCCGCGTGCTGCTTCATGCGCCACAGCAAGGGGACGTCGTCGTCCTTGGTCCAGCCCCCGAGCGGGTGCAGCAGCAGCACGGGCCGCCGGTAGCCGCGCTCCAGGAGCCGCCGCTGCGTGTCCTGCATGAGCAGCGCGTGCCCGTTGTGCACCGGGTTGCGGAGCTGGAAGGCGAACACGGCGTCTGCGAAGAGAAGGCCTCGGTCGGGCTCAGGGCCGAGGGCGCCCCCCGCAAGAGCGAGCCCGGAGCTGAGCCGACTAGGAAGCAAGGCACCTGCCTTGCACTGCCATCCCGGGTTCAGGCCCCAGCACCCCACCCCGTCTCCCGAGCGTCACCAGGGTGACCCCTGAGCACAGAGCCAGGAGTAAGCGCTGAGCACCACCCCGTGTGGCCCAAAATCCAAGAGGGGGAAAAAAAAGAAATTTCCCACCATGACAACTATGTTTCTGTGTGGGTGTTCTTGGGGGGGGCCCGGGTGGGGGCGGGGGGGACTCCTCCTCTCAGTGACACCGGGTCAACCAGGCAAGACGGGTCAACGCTGGAGGCCGACACCGGGGGAGACTCAGGCCCGGCAGGCTGAGCCCGGCCCAGGAGCCCCCCCTCCAGGGCCCATGGCTCGCTCAGAGCCCCCCCGCTCCAGGGCCCACGGCTCTCGCAGCTCTTCAGGTCACAGACCAGCCTCGGCGCGCCCACCCCCTCCCAGGCTCATGCCCACCGAATGGAGGCAACGGGGGCAGGCAGAGCAGCCAGAGTGAAGCTGTCGGGCCTCGCCGGGGCACGGGCAGCTGAGCAGACACACCCCGGGCCCGCCGCTGTTGCCCAGCAAGAGCCTGCGGCAAGGTCAGGCCGCAGACGGCGGCTCACGCACCTTCGACAGGCGCAAGCACGTGGCCAGGGGCACTGCAGGGGCGGACACGGCGGCAGAGAGCGCCGGTCTGGCCGACACAGGCTCCTGAGGGTCAGGGCCCGGGCGAGGCTCCGACGAGGGGGCTCGGGGGAGCCTGAACGCCGTGTTCAGAGGGTCCGAACGAGCTCCCAGGAAACCAGCCTGGACGCGGGGACCAGGGGACAAGAAGATGACAGAGAGGAGCCGCCGGACTCCTACAGGAAGGAGAACCAGCACCCGGCACCCACACCCCGCCGAGCGGGGCCCGCTGGGAGACAGGCCACCGAGCGAGGTCCCCGAGGGTGACGCACAGACCTGCCCCTTCGGACCGCAGAGCCCCCTGCGCCCCCCTCCTGGGCAACCAGCCTCCCCCAGCCTCTCACGCTCCTCGGCCCCCGGCCCCTTCCTTGGCAAAGCCACGCCCAGGAAACGCTGCTGAGCTGGGCCGGGGACACCCCACACTGCCCGGGACGGCTCCTGCCGGGTCTGTTTTCACTGACTCTCACCCGTTCTCCCCGGGCGTGTCTGTGTGTGAGGGAGGCTGGTGTCTGGCTCCCAGACACGTTAAACAACGCTGAGGTCCTCACTGCTTTAGGTAAGCCGGGGAAGTCAGAAACTGGGCGACACCCTGGCTCATAGAGGAGTATAAAGGAAACGTACTGTTGAAGTCTCGAGTGAGGAAGGAGCGTTCCCCTGACAAGACCCCTCTCCACGGTGCCAATTTCCCAATGTGAATTCCAGCTATGAATTCAAATCTTGGCAAAAAATGAAAGTAAGCGAAGTGGTCTCCACAAGTGCTCCAGTCCACGTGCTTGCTCCAAGAAAAAGGTAAATCCACACACCTTCAGATGCCGTCAAATGGTTCTGGATTCAAACTAAAGATCGAACCAAAGTGTCTTTGATAATTTAAGCCCTGAATAAGAAATCTCAATACGAAGGACTCCAGGGCTGGGTCAGAAACTCAAGCACGATAAGCTCCTCTGGGCGCCCAAGGACACAGGCAAACGTCGGGGCTTTGGGTTCAGGCAACGTGGATGCAGAGATGGTGCCCAGCCCAGATGTCACTGACGATGGTGTCACAGCCAGTTGTTCCTTTACAAACAGTGACGTGGGGCAGGGAGACTTTGAAAGGGCTGGAGCACACCTCTACACACAGTGGCCCTGGGCTCAGTGCCGCAACCTCAGGGTCCCTGAGAACCAAGGGGAGCACTCCTGAGCAGGCTGGGAGCAGCCCCAAGCACCAAAGGAAGTGGCACCGGGATAAACATAACAGCCTTCACAGGCGCCCAACTCTTCTCAGCCACAGAGCAACTTTGGACACAGAAAAGCTGAAAAAAGCAAAAAGGCAACACCGTATCTCAGGGCATACTTGGTGCTGTAAAGGGTGAATTTAATGTCCAACATGATTATGAATTCCTGGGCTGTTCACAAAGCCCTGCCAGACGCCAGGAACGGGTTCGACAGGATACTTTGAATCCGAGAGTGAGAAAAAGTGCTGAGGACACCGTGTAACCACATCACCTGTCATACCCACATGTGGAACAGTCCTGCTGAGAGACCCCCGTGACAGTCCCGCTGACTGACCCTGTGATAGTCCCGCTGAGAGACCCCTGTGACAGTCCCGCTGACTGACCCCCGTGACAGTCCCGCTGACTGACCCCCGTGACAGTCCCGCTGACTGACCCCCGTGACAGTCCCGCTGACTGACCCCGTGACAGTCCCGCTGACTGACCCGTGACAGTCCCGCTGAGCGACCCCTGTGACAGTCCCGCTGACTGACCCCTGACAGTCCCGCTGACTGACCCCTGTGACAGTCCCGCTGAGCGACCCCTGTGACAGTCCCGCTGACTGACCCCTGTGACAGTCCCGCTGACTGACCCCTGTGACAGTCCCGCTGAGCGACCCCTGTGACAGTCCCGCTGACTGACCCCTGTGACAGTCTCGCTGACTGACCCCTGTGACAGTCCCGCTGACTGACCCCTGTGACAGTCCCGCTGAATGACCCCCGGGACAGTCCCGCTGACTGACCCCTGTGACAGTCCCGCTGACTGACCCTGTGATTGCCCCACTGACTGACCCTGTGACACAGCCCCACTGACTGACCCTGTGACACAGCCCCACTGACTGACCCTAGGAGTCCCGCTGACTGACCCTAGGAGTCCCGCTGAAAGCCTCCCACCCTGGCGTACTGTAGACTTAGGGTTACAAACAGCACCTGTGCCCTCTCTCCCCACTGCCCCAGTCACCTGAGTCCTGGAACCGGGAATCACGCTGGACGCCTGCTGGCCACCCTCTGCTACTACTGAGTGCTCTCCCTCTGACACCGCCAGCGCCAGCTCCTGTCTCTGGCCCGGGGACCCTTGGCACGGGCACAGTCTAGACAAAGGAAGCGCAGGATGCACCTGGGGAGCGAATATCAAACCGCGACTACCCTGCGCTCTGGCACTACCTGCAGTGAATACTCCCTTCAGACGAGCCATCCTGGGGCACGAAGGAGAAAGCGGGTGTGAAGGGACTTGTCACGCGTGCAGCTAACCCGGTCCTGGCACCCCATAGAGTACCCTGAGCACAAAGCTAGGGGTGATCCCTGAGTACCAAGCCGGGAGTGATCTCTGAGCACTATGGGGTGTGGCCCCAAAACCCAAATCCCCCGATTAAAAGACATCCTGAGATCAAATGCACACAGAGGTGCGCGCACTCTTCAAATAACTTCTTTCCGAGTTCCATTCACTTTTCACATCTAAGCTTTAAAATAGACACAAGGAGGGGGCTGGAGCAATAGCACAGTGGGGAGGGCGTTTGCCTTGCACGCGGCCAACCCGGGTTCAAATCCCAGCATCCCATATGGTCCCCTGAGCACCGCCAGGAGTGATTCCTGAGTGCAGAGCCAGGAATGACCCTTGTGCATCGCCGGGTGTGACCCAAAAAGCAAAAAAAAATAAAATAAAATAAAATAGACACAAGGAAAGATCAATCTATTAAAGAGTCATCGTCCACAGTGCTCAGAGTAACGCTGGATCCAATCACACCGACAGCGGGCGGAAGGACGGTCAGTGGAGCAAGTGAAGGCAGGATGGCCAGGGCTGACCCCGGGAACATGTGTCCCCAGGCACCTCCAGGACAGGCATCGCGCACGGAGCCAGCAGCGGACCCCGGCAACCCCCAGCTGTGGCCCCAAATCAGAGCAAACAAAAACAAACGGCCTCCACATAACCCAACTACACAGGTTGCCTTAGAGCGACTTTCCCCTCAGAGGCCCCGGCTACACACCTCCCTCGGCATTCTCTGCGCCATCTTAGTCGAGGCAGAGGCGGGTGGGGAGGGGGGAGCAGAGCAGCGGTACTTTCCCGCCAAGCAGAGCTTCACGTCACTCCCAATTACAGAGGCCGGTCAGCATCTGGGTCGGAGCAACAGCACGGTGGGGAGGGCGTCTGCCTTTGCGTGGCCAACCCAGGGTTTGATCCCCAGGACCATGCACAGGCCCCCAGGCACTGCCAGGTGTAATTCCCAAGTGCAGAGCCCCGAGCAACCCCTGAGCACTGCCGGGCGTGGCCCCCAAACACGCAAAGCCCACATCTTACCAGCATTCATGTCCTTAAACTTCTGCTTCAGCTCCGTGGGGGTGAGGCGGTACTGGTCCAGACCGTCGTTCCAGTAAATCCGGTCCAAGACCTGAAGGTCTCCCCCAATCAGCCAGTCGCCTTGCTCCATGACCATCTAGGGGGGGAGAAGAAAACATCGCGAGCCCCGCCCCGGAGGACCGCGGGCCTCCCTTTCCTGCGGGCTCAGGACAGCGGGACACGACTTTCACCCACGGGTGGAGCAGCCCTCGACTCGGCTTCTCCTTCTCCACGCAGCGACACGCCTCTCCCATTCACACACACACACACACACACACACACACATACGCACGCACGCACGCACGCACGCACACACGCACGCACGCACGCACAACGCCAGCGTCAACTCGTGAAGCAACACACACATTCTCTCATTCCTTGGACGTGAGTTACCCAAAAAAATGTGTCGCCCCGGGCACGGTCCCTGCCCCGAGCACCCGTCGGACACGGGCACTTCCCGAACGCCTCCCGGCCCCTCCAGCTCCTGTCCCGTATCTGGGGGACCCTCCTTCCGGGCGCTCACACTGGCCTGGATGCTGCAGCCCCTCGCTAGCAGATCTGCCCCCACCCCGCCCCGGAGACGACATGCTTCGGACTGATCATCACACGGCTGCACACCGCCCCACGTCCCCGCGCCAAGACCGGCCCAGCCCGAGGAGACCTTGATGTAGGGGTGACTCTTGCAGGTGGTGCCCCACTGCCGGGCGCAGCGCTCCTCCTTCCGGTGCTCGAAGAACTCTGGGTTGCGGAGAATGGCCACACGGCGGCCTTCGTAGACCAGCGCGAAGGCCGTGCAGCCGTCCAGACGCTCTTTGTCTTCACAGGTGGCCGTGAGGACGATGGGCACCGACAGGTTAATGACGCCCCCTGCGAGGCACGGAGGGAAGCATGGCATGGCCGGAGCACTCTCCACCGAGCACCTCCCTGCAGAGGGCAGGCAGGCAGGCCCGCACCACGCACACAGGGGCCGCCGGGTGGGTACCCCGCTGGGAAAATCTCGGGGACAGCCCCAGGGGAGAACGGCACGATTACAGGGGGTCAACACTCGGCTGTCAGACTTGTCACCGAATCTCTTTGAGTAGGAAAAGAGGAATGAAGGAAGCCGTTTGACAAGAAATAGTCAGCTGGTTAAAACCTAGCAGCCCCCAAACAGACGCACCCCTCCACCAGATGAGGGCGGCGAGAGAGACGCCCAGGGACGGGGGGCGGAAACTGAAACCCTTACTGGAAACTGGATTTCCATTTCTGGAGGACAGATGGCAGAGAAAGCTCCGGTACAGTCAATCCTACAGATACAGAGGGTCCGACCAGCCCCCAAAGTGCTACGAAGTCGTGCTGGAAATGAAGGAATCTTTGGCTCTCCTCAAATCTGGGAAACAAAAACCCCAGAAAGGTCTTTTGTTCCTTAATGTCGTCTTGGTTCTTCCTCAGATGGGACCAAGGTCGAGACCACAGGGGGAGCAAACAGCCCCCACTTACCAAGACCCAGGGGTCCTTTCTCAGTTTTTATCTTTTGGGCTCAAAGTTCTCAGGTTTTTGTAAGCTGTGAACTCAGTGTTCACAGGTTGCAAAAACAAAATGCAGGGATTAAGGTGCCTGGAGCTCATCTGATCCTGGCACCAAATTTGGTCCTGTGAGTGCCACCAGGAGTGATCCCTGAATAGTCACAAGCAACGCTGAGCACTGCTGGGTGTGGCCCCCCCAGCCCCCGAAAGACTAACTAAAAATGCTAATTCCTGTGTGGGTCTTAGTTATATATCAAATAAAAAGATGTGTTGTCTTTTTTAAAATGAGATTGTAGTATGTCTTTACCGGACCTAACATGCCGATAGAAATCGATGGTGTTTGGCTGCTTTAACTATCGGGTCTAGTTTAAGAGCAAAAGTTAATGGGAAGATTGGCACCAAACCCAACCAAATCATTTTGAAGCAGGAAATCCAAGGAGCAATGACTAACAGTTCCAAGGAAGAAAGTAAAAAAAGCAGTATCTAACCCTGATGCTCCTGTGATAAAAATTTCCAGAGGAGAAAGATGAGAGATTCACTCTGCATGTGAAAGTCATCGCCTCTCAGCCAGTTGGCTAAGACCAAGGGCAGCATCTGGGAACACCAGGGCATCTGTAGGAGGAGGTGACTTTAAAAAGGAGAGAAGGAGAGAAAGAGAGAGAGAGAGAGAGAGAGAGAGAGAGAGAGAGAGAGAGAGAGAGAGAGAGAGCAGAAAAGCACCTGCCACAGAGGCAGGCAGGGGTTCGGAGGCGGGGGGGTGGGAGGGAAACTGGGGTCACTGCAGCTGGGAAATGTGCACTGGTGGAGGGACGGGTATTGGAACTGGATGACTGAAACCCAATCACGAACAGCCTTGTAATGGTCTCTCTCATGGTGATTCCATTACAAAAATGATTCCTTAAGCATGTTTTAACGTAGCAAACTAAACTCTCCAGCAAGCACACAGAATTCGAGGGAGCGGAAAGCCTTCACATCATCCTGAACACCATCTGAGTCGGCAATTAGGTTTGTTTCTCAGAAGCCACGGAAGAGCACCCTCAGGCCCGGCTGTCAGGCTCCTCGACACGGGCCACACCCCCAGGCGGGACGGCGAGTGCAGAGCAAACCTGGACTTTTCTAGAGGCTTCCAAGGAGACGAGACGAATGTGGCCTCAGGGAACTATTTGTTTTTTAAACCCATTTTCAACCCTGATCCCTAGATTCTCCTTCCCTGCCCCCCCTTGCCATGAACCACAACCCAGGAAACAAAGAAATGGGGAAAAGATCTCACGGTTCGCTCCCCATGCACAGGACGGGGTTTCGTTCCTGCACGGGACACCCTCAGGACAGGGGTTCTAGCCCACACACCACGAGTTACCGCAAGCAGCAGGTCTTACCGTCCAGGAGACAATCGAAATGAAGGCACTGCAAGTACTCCCGCTCCCTCATGAAGCCACTCAGCGGGGTGGCCCAACCTTCGGCCAGGACCTGGACCCACTGCATGTCCACCTGGGGCACGGGCGAGAAAGGGCGACACTCCACACCTGCCCTCCCCGGGGAAGGGCGACACCCCACACCTGCCCTCCCCAGGGAAGGGCGACACCCCACACCTGCCCTCCCCGGGGAAAGCAGCAATGCAGCAATGCGAAAACATGGAAACAAAAACCTCCCAGAATGCCCAGGGCTCAGGGGCCTCGAGTGAGGCGTGGGGTTACTGGACAAACGCACTGTCCTCCTCCCGTACTGGAGCAGGGTTCGAAGCAGCTCTCAGAAAGGGCTGCTCTGACAGTGGTTCTGACTTCAAAACCTGAGACCTGAAAACCTTCCTGAAATGAAGATCGTGCCACAACCGCAAGCTGAGGTGGTGATGGGTTTGTGTTTCCAGCAGAGACAATACACCGCGGTGACGGATGCCCTCAATCAAAGCAACGGGTACGTGGGAATATTTACGGGAAAAGTCATCGATGACACAGGTACACTCCCTTCAACTAAGGTGATGTGCCTTAGTTATTGTCTTTTGGGGTCACACCCAGGGGTGCTCAGGGCTTACTCCTGGCTCGGAGCCCAGGGATCCCTCCTGGGGGCTCAGGGACCACGAGGGTCAGCCCTGTGCAAAGCAAGTACACGAGTGCTGTACTATAGCTCCAGGACCCCTGAGTTCCTTCTCGTACCTTTGATGTGGATCAATGTGGATCAAGGCACAGAGAAATTATAGATCCAAACAATTATCATTCTCTGGTGAGAAAAGGCGGGGTACCCGGTCACGGGTAAGCAGGCACTTTTACCTCCCCTCTTACTCCCAAAGTTTGTGGCCAGTGTACCCGGAGAAAGCCAGCAGCCTCGGAATCCCCTCCTTAAAGTCACGGGGAAAATTATGTTCACACACCACATTCATTTCAAACTATCCTCTTATTTATTCTTTCTAGATTTTTTAAAAATTTTTTCTCGTGGTGCTGAGGCTAGAACCTGGGGCCTCATACACGTGAGGCGAATGCTCTGCCCGTGAGCTACTCACAGCTCATTCAATCCTTCCAACCCGAGACCTGTCTCCACTGGGATCTGTTAGGTCTGCGGTGGACAGAACGTGTGCGCCCCCTCAGATTCTGATCGTGCTTGGCTGTGCTGACGGGGTTTGTCGGGAGGTGAGGAAGGCTGGGAGAGGTCACGAGAGTGAGCATCCTCAGAGGAGGCCCCAGCACTCTGGATACACCCTGGGAGGACACAGTGATCAGATCACAGTGACCAGACCACCAGCTCCGCCATCTCGAGCAGAACTGTGAGGAAGGTTAGGGCACATTTATGTTATATATGTCTGTGTGTGCATATATATATGTATATATGTGTGTGTGTATATATAAGTATATATATGGATATATATGGGCTGGAACAATAGCACAATGGGTAGGGCATTTGCCTTGCATGTGACCAACCCGGGTTTGATTCCTCCGCCCCTCTCAGAGAGCCCAGCAAGCTACTGAGAGTATCTCGCTCGCACATCAGAGCCTGGCAAGCTCCTTGTGGCATATTCAATACGCCAAAAACAGTAACAAGTCTCACAATGGACACGTTACTGGTGCCTGCTTGAGCAAAATCGATGAATGACAACGCTACAGTGCTATATGCATGCAATTTTTTTTAATGTCATGGAAGGGACAAATAACTGCACTGAAAATGTCCGCATCTTTCTGCAATGTAGGATCTGACCACCGTGGATCCCAAACATTGGTTCGTGTGTGTGCGCGCACGCATGTGTACATGAGTATATTGTATGTATACGTGTGATGTGTATGTGACATGCACACAAATGAATGTGACATATGTGTATATACGTGCAGTACGCCTACAGGCACACAGTATGCAGTAACTGAGTGGCACATACGTGGTCTGTGGTTTGTGTGTTGCAATATGCGTATATGCGGTACGTATCCATGACACGTGCAGCTGTGTTCTTAGCTGGACTCTTTCCAACCCCCCCTTTCCCAGGGACGCCCACGTCTTGGCTCTGATCAAAGACCATCGCACCAAGTGCATCGGCTAATCTCTCCTTACGGGGGTCTGGACAGCTCTGCCTCTAAACCGGGAGCCTGGGGCGCGCTGTCTGTCCCTCTCCTTCCCCCCGGGGTGGCGCTGACCCCCTGGGAGGAGGAGCCGGGAAGCACTTACTTTATTAATGTTCAGCGCCGGTAAGGTCTCTGCGTCTGTCTTTGCCAAGTGAAGTTTGTTTTCTGGCACATACAGTTCCTTGACTTCGTAAGAGGCATCCACGGGCACAATATCCTAGACAACAAGAACAACTGGGGGTGAGCTCAGCCTACAGTGCTCCACCACCGTGAGACACTAATAAGGAAACCCACGCGGGTCCTGAGGGGCCAGAGAAACAGAGCGTGCAGCAGAGGACGAGGCCCCTGAGCACCACCAGACGGGGCCCCCGAGCAGTGATGGGACCATCCCCAGGGACGCCAGGTGGGAAGCAGAAACAGTGGGAGAAGCGGGGCGCAGGGAGCACGGAGCACCAGGCCGCCCCAACCAGCTCTCCCGCCGTCTGCAGGCTGGGAGGCAGCACACGTCCAAGGCCCCGCCAGCAAAACACCCCACTCTCTAGAGGAAAGGAGACGTTCCCGGGTGGCTGTCCGTGTGAACATCGGCCAACGGAGGGGGCAGGGCGACGGGAAGGGTGAGGGCAGGGCCAGGGTCAGCCCTCAACCCCAAGATAGTCCCCGGAGCCTGCTGGAATTATTCCTGAGCACAGAACCCCAAGTCTGAGTCCTCTGGGTGTGACCCCCCCAAAAAAAATTATCATGGACCCCAATATCCCTCCCAACCCCCATCCCATCCCCTCCACCCTGCCTCTGTGGTGGAGAATGGGCACTGGTGGAGGGCTGGGCACTCGAGCATTTTCTGAATGAAACACAAGCACAAAAGTCTGTAAGTCTGTAGCTGTACCTCATGGTGACTCACTAATAAAACATTTTTTAAAAAAAATTATCATGGGGCCTTTTCCACTCTGGAGAAGCCCATGCTTTCTCTTGAACACATACTTCCTTACTTCCTTTCTCTCCCTTCACGTCTTTCAAATTAAGTTACGTTCAATAAAACCATCTAGCGTCACTGAAAACTTAACACATACATTAAATCAGGCAACTGAGAAGAGGTGACCTCGAGGGAGTGGTAACGACGTGAGACTCCAAATACGCTCACTGCCGTCTCTAACGTGTCACAAAGCCGCTTTATTCCAGCCGCTACCTGCATGGTTATCATTCGTGTCACCCAAGCCACTGTCGGCTTTGTTGTTGCTGTTTTGTTTTTTAGGTACCCATGTTCACAACACAGTTAATAACCTGTCTTTCTGCAGAGAATGTTCCAGCGTCACCCAACTTTTTCGTTTCGCCACACAGGACACAGAACCACACCCGATTCCCTCTCACCTGCCGGGCCACGTAAAGGCACCTGTGGCCCCCCTAATAGGCACGTGTGGGAAGGGAGAGACCACTTGCCAATGCATAGGTGGAAAATGACTGGCACCTGAAATACGGGAGGCCTGGGAGGGCCGGGGGAGGGGAGCGTGAGGCATGAGGAGATTCCTGAAGGTCAGAGCGCGTCTCCTTCGAAGTTGTTGACGATACGTGTGTTTACATGCAGGCTTATTTATACACCCACACAGGTTGCAACTCAGTGCACAATCACCACAGATTTCATGTTATCATCACAGATTTATGCTGTTTTACACTTTTGCAAAAATGTGAGGCCTTTTCACTATGTGAAGCCTTTTTAACTCTGCTGAATTTACTTTAAAACAAGACGCAATGAAGATGTGGTGAAATACAGTTCACTACAGAGTTGCGGTGAAATTATGTAAGTTAGAATCCCTGAACTGCAAGGGTTAATGTTAACTGCACAGCGATTCCAGTATCTGCACGCTTCTAAGGGCTCTGGACGAGTCTGCTCATCGGCTCGTCATGCAATCCTGCCCATTTCCAGAGCGGGACAGTAAGACTCAGGAGAAGTCAGTCACAGGCCCTAAAGTCCCAGCTCTACGGCCTTTGATGCATTCACCATACAGTAAATAAACAATAAATCCCACTTAAGCGCGTTGCATTCTTTGCCCGGACTGCGCTAAGCACTCCACGTACATTAATTCGTAGGCCCCTCAGTACAGGCTGGAGGCAGGTCCTACTATTAAGTCCCATTTCACAGATGACGGGACTGAGGTCAGGAGACAGATGGCTTTCACGAGTGGGAGCGGCGCCCCCACGGGGCCCTCGTGCACTCCAAGCTGGCCAGCCTCGCTCCGAGTCTGGTTTTATGGCCCCGCTTCAAGATGAGCGTGCTTCAGTGTGGTGCACTGTTTATGCTTAAACTCAGAGGCTTTAGCAACTGTCTTTTCGGGAAAGAAGGAATTTTTTTTTCTTACTTTGAGTCAAAATACTTTTTCCATTATAAGCGCTTTATAAAACCCTTTCATAGTCAGCAATATTTTAAAATAAATGTAAAGTCTCCCGACTTGAGACAGATTTGCTCTGTCACCTAACCAGAGCCTGAGGAAAAGCCCAAGAGGTGGCTGCTGTTTTTCTCTTCTACACTGGCACCGACAGGGAGCACTGTGGGAGTGAGCACAGACATGACAGCATGCACCCAGGGGAACACGGACCCTTCTAAGCAGACTCCATGTGCAAAGAGAAGACGGCACAGATCAGGAACAAAAAGGATTTCAGAAATGCAGACACAGCCCATTTCTAGTATATTCTGGTGACAAATCCTTTCAGCTTCCAAAACCACCACGGAACAGCTGAAAGGAGCAAAACCACCTCAAAGTGAGGCAAGGCCTCTGGACAACAGACCGCCAAGGCCTGCCACATGGGTTCTCTATTCCGCTGGGGAGTCGAGAGGGTTTCCAGAGTCTGCGGGGAGAAAACAGTCTGTTCTTCTGTAACTTGCACACATAAAACCCTTGGTTGCAGGAAATTTCCTTTAAAACAAAAATAGATCCCAAGCCAGGCCAGGAGGGGCAGTCCCAGAGCTAAACCTCTCAGTCTTCCCCGCCCCAAAGTCACCCGCACTGAGCTAACGATGCACCTGACAGCGTGGGGATACACAAGTCGCATGTCACCACCAATGACACACACCGAGATACTTAACTCTGAGAAACGCTTAGGGGCAGGAGACACAGTACAGCAGGGAAGGTGCCCGCTCGCCTGGTTCAGTCCCTGGTACCTCCCATGGTCCCTCAGGCACCTCCGAGACTGATCCCTGAGCACAGTGTCAGGAGTGATCCCTGAGCACAGCTGGATGTGGCTCCCAGGACATAAACCGATCATTTTAAAGTAACTTGGGTACTCGAGACTTGTTATCTTGGGGCCGGAACGATGGTACAGCGGGGAGGGCATTTACTCTGCATGCAGCCGACCTGGGTTCAATCCCCGGCATCCCATATGGTCCCCCAAGCACCGCCAGGACTGATTCCTGAGTGCAAAGCCAGGGGTAACCCCTGAGCATCGCTGGGTGTGACCCAAAAAGCAGAAAAGAAAATAAAAGAGTTAAAATAAAGACTTTTTATCTTTTGCTTAACTGGAAGCATAATCTAAGACAGCAAACGTTCTCGCCATCCCTTTGCTCCAAGAAACTATATTCTCTGTGTTTCTCTGGACGCTGGCAGGAGAGCAGACGGCAGCTCTCTCTACCCGGCACAGTCCGCGCCTTCGCTATTCCGTCTCCCCGAAGAACTCTGCACATGTTAATACACAAAGGGATTCCACGTCTCACAGGCTTCCCTTTCAGTATTTTCTGCATTTTTTTCTGGAGCCAAATCTGCCCGACAGATTGGAACCCTCGCGCTTGTTCGTGTCCTCGTGTGACGGTTCCCCTCGTATCACCTAAACCCCTCGCGCCCGGCGAGGGCCACCGACAGGCGCGGCTCTGCGGGGCCCGCCCCGGCCCACCGTCAGATCCGCTCTGAACACGGAACCCCGTCTCCTAAGAAAGACAGACCCTGACTCATGTGCAGGACGAGTAAATCTGGAGTTCCCAAGGAGACTCAAAAACAGCCCTGGCAAGACCACGTGAGGTCGGAAGCCGCAGCCGGCGCGCACAGCCTGGCTCTGCCAGCTCGGCCGACGGCGGCGCCAGCAGGCCCTCTAGTGCCCGTTCGGGCGAGCAGGAAGGCGCGTGGGAAAAAGCCGCCCGCATTCTTCGCTGCCCTGGGCTCAAACACGGCAGCTGCAGCACATTAAGGAAGGAATGACGCTCTGACAGAATACGTGAGAAACACAGTGTTTCCACTCCGGACCCCCTCGCCTCCCCCCTCACCTATCCTGCCCGCGTCCAGGGGCCCGCTGGGAGGGGGGAGGGGGCTGCCACAGCCACCACGCTTCCCCGACACGGGGCATCCTGAACAGCCCCCGCCCAGCGCACGCCAAGCCGGTTCTTCTCACACAGGCAAGGCCGGTGCTGGGTAAAGAGCACTGCAGAGGAGACGAGGCAACTCCGAACACACACGTCACACCCAAACACACAATTCCAGCCACAAGATGAACGACAAAGTCAAAGGAGCCCCGCTGGTCACTTGCTGCCTACAAGCTGGGCGAGAGGAGGGGCGAGCGTCCAGCTGAAGCTGGGGAGCAACTGCAGGGGCCTTACGACGGCCACAGACATCCTCATTTTAGGGGAAACTGGCGCGAACGCAGCCTGCAGACGCAGATTCTAATCGGGCCGCTGGCCTGTGTGGCATTTCTGCCGACAGAGACGAGGAAGAAAGTCCAAACCACCACGGAAGGGGCCGCAACGTGCACCCAGCAAGGCGGTGGGCGTTCAAGGCAACCCCACAGTCCGCACCCAGCTCCCGGGGGTCTCCACACACCAGGGCCTCCCTGACGATTCACCAGAACCGTCTACAGATGCTGCTCCCTGCGGTTTCACACTCGCCCTGGTCTCAACGGAAACCAGCTGGTACCTGGCACGGGCACTTCCTTTTCTGGGACCGAACCACACTGTCCCAAGTCACCAAGAAGTAACACACAGGACAGTTGTCTTTCGAGTCCTCGAGCACAGGCGTGGCTGGTGGGCCTCTGGGCGCCGTCACGGGCCCCTCAGGGGCCCCCAGCACAGGGAGTGGCCCCCGAGCATCCCCTGATACAAACCTAGAACACAACCGCCAAAGAAGCAGGTGGAGAAGGAAGTCGGGAGCTGGGAGCCACCTGCTGTGTCTGCCCTGGGGTCACTCCATCAGTGTGATCTGACCCTGGGGTGCTGGGGGAGATGAGGAAGATGGGGAGCCAGGGCCTCTGTTAACACCACAGCCCAGGCCCTGGGGCGCATCAACAGTTAGGACAGGGGGAAAATGAAGAGTGACTTTGGTGAAATGACCTATTCTCTCTTAGGCCTTAGTGACTGACAACTACAAAGGCCTTAATGTTTTTTTTTTTCTTTTTGGGTCACACCTGGTGATGCACAGGGGTTACTCCTGGCTCTGCACTCAGGAATTAGCCCTGGCCGTGCTCAGGGGACCATGTGGAATGCTGGGAATAGAACCCGGGTTGGCCACGTGCAAGGCAAACGCCCTACCCGCTGCACTATGGCTCCAGCCCCCAAAGGCCTTAATTTTTTAAGTTTTATTCTTCAGGCCTTCTCCTCGAAGTCAGGAAAGGCGACCTCCCTGATTTCCTTTTTGTATGTTGTGTGTGTGTGTGGGGGGGGTGTGTTTCACACACGGCGATTCTCAGGGGTTACTCCTGGCTCTGCACTCAGGAACTACTCCTGGCAGTGCTCGGAGTCCCTATGGGATGCCGGGGATCAAACCGGGTAAGCAGTGCGCAAGGCAAACTCCCTCCCTGCTGTGCTGTTGCTCCGGCCCTGCTCCCTGTGTTCTGGGAGTGGGATGAGGGAATGAGGGACGAGCGTTTGGGAGAGGCGGGGCCTGGCCGGCCTCCCCCACCCCCCGTACTCCCAAAGCCCTGACTACCGCACAGCGGCCCGGCGCCGCAGCCACGCCTCTGCCGGAGGACTTTCCCGTTACAGACTCAAGATTCTCTGCTCACCTCCGAACTCCGGAACACTGGCCTCGGTGGGAGCACAGCGCACTGGAGGGGCCGACGGCAGGGGACAGCCAACCTCCACAGACACGCGCGCACAGAGGGCTGCCCGCGGCAGCTCCCCGAACCCTCGGGCAAGGACTTCCTGTCCCCATGGCGACACACAACACTTTTCGACACACAACACTTTTCAGAAATTTTCCTTGACGGAAATATTTTCATCATTCCATTAGCCATTTAGTGGTAACAAGCAATAGAAAATAAATGACTGTGGGCTGCTACGGGGTGGCTGGAAAAACGGGCACGACAGTGGAGGGACGGGGACAGGGGTGGTGGGGTTGGGGGGCGGAGCAGCGAATGCCTGGAACCCAGGACCTGCCGCCATCCAGGCAGAAGAGGCGCCTGCTTCTGTCCAGCAGAGCGGCGGGAGCAGCGGCCCAGGGCGCGTGGGGACGGCCACAGGGTGTCAGCAAGCAGGCGGGACCCTCCCAGGTCTAACGGAGTCTGAAGGAGCGGGAGCTGGCATCGCTTCTGAAGTACTGCTGAGACACGGGGTGATGACACACGTTGCCTGTTTACCGCTTACGTCAGGTTTGAGCACCGAGCAGAGCATAACTCACCCGGCAACAAGGTGCATGGATCACCTAGAAAGTTTCGGACATAACGGCAGCCCTGGGAGACGCCTCGGGCTGCCTCCAGACCATCTCGAGAGAGCAACAGGAAGATTCCCGAGGAGGTTCTGGCTCCCAGGGAAAACACATTCTAGCACATTCTAGCGAGGGCGCAAGGGGGCTGCGAAATGTACACACCTGGGTCCAAAAGGCTCTTTACAATCGCTAACCAGCACCTAAGCCGTTATCTCAGACAAGGCCGTGTCTGGAGCCGGAGCGATAGTCGGGGGGAGGGTGCTCGCCTGGCACGCCCCTGACCCAGGTCTGATCCCCGGCATCCCATATGGTCCCCCCAAGCACCGCTGGAGTTGACTCCTGGGTGCAGAGCCAGGAGGAACCCTGAGCCTCCTCAGGTGTGGCCTGTAAGCAAAACACGAAACAGGCGTGGCAAGCCGCCCGCCAGCACTCACTGTTCGCCAGGCTCGACCCATCACAATCACAAGTTGATAAAAGACACAAAACCTGCCTCCTCGTAACCGACTCTCCAGACGGCTTCCCACTGACCCTTTTTCAAACACTGCAATGGTGCAGCCTCAGATTTCCTCTCTCAGGCATAACACAGACCAGTATCGGTATCACACAAAAATAATTCACATCGTCACTGTCAGGAACAAATAAAACCGGAGCAAGGCATCCACTGAGGTCAAAGAGACGGAGGCAAACGGAGCAAAGCAAAGAGGCAAGAGCTCCAATGGGGTCCCCAAGGCCTCTGGAAAGAAAACAGGCCACGGGGAAGCAAACTGGGGAGCCCCTGGAACAAAAATCACCTTCATTCTCTAAAGCTAGGGCAAAATTAAGTGTTTTAGAGCAAAAAATCGGGAAAGAATTCAATCCACGGCAGAAACTTCCTCTGGTCTGTGAAAAAGTTGTTACTGCTGAATATATAATACACTGGTACCAGCCCGCTGCGGAGACGGGGATATAAATGCGGCTATGCAAATGCCCTTGGGATAAATGACAGCTTGTTTTTATTTCTGTCCACACCAAATTTCTATTTTCACTGGTCTACAGATATTTTAAAAAAGAAAAAAAAAACAAGGTTGAAAGCCACTGGACTCGAGTCCCTTTTGCATCTTTCTAAGCAACTTGAGAAAGACGCTTCTGTGGCAGTGGGGTGGAGTAATGGGACATAGATCGGGGTTTCTTAAACCTTTCAGCACTCGCGACCCGCTTCCGCCAGTGAGCTCTGCCAGGAGCGCCTCGGACTCAGTATTCATTTCTGCTTGTTGCATACTCAGAAATCTTTCCCGGCTGCCGAGTCTGTGCAGCCATGCGTGGGTGACGGAGCAGAAGCTCGGGCTAGCGGGTGTGAGGAAAGCCGGAAAGCAACAGCGGCCGTTTGCCCGAGACGTTTCGCCACCCCACCACGGGGGAGGGGGAGGGACGCAGAGCCCCGAGCACCACAGAGCAGGGGCGCAGCCGTCTTCCTGTCACGGAATCCCGCTTAGAACCCAGCTTAGGCCTGGACGCAGCGAGGAGTCCAGAACGGAACCCGAGAAGACCAAGAGCCGGAGCATGAGTGATCGGAATCCCGTCCCTGTCACCCGGCGGGCGGGTGGCGTGGCAGGAAAGCGGCCGTCTGCGCTCGGCGAGGCATCAGCCACGAGGAGGCCGGGCCGGCGGCTCTGTGCCGTTTCCAGCCTCACACAAGAGCTGCAGCTCCGATTCAGATTTTTACAGTCATCTGGCCCAATGCAGAATAGGAAGGTTCTGGAGGGAAAGTGTCAAACCCAAAGGACACTGCATCGGCAGGACCCCAAAGAGGCTCAGAAACAAAGGGGAGCAGAAGGGGTGCAGGGAGGCGGCTCAGTGCTACTGGGGGGAGCGGGGGCTTCACATCCCTCTCAGGCTCCACTGCAGGAATCACCCACAGCCCCACGATGGCTCCAGGGAGCCCCAAGCCCCAGCCTGAAGTCGGGGTGCATCTGTGTGCTTTTTCCCTCAGGTGCTGTCAAGTACCTAAGAATCAACCATGAAAAAAATAGGTAATACCCGCAGTTGGAAGCCCGTCTCATGAGCCGGGGAGAAGGCAGCTGGGATGGAGAAGGGATCACTAAGTCAATGACGGTTGGAGGGATTACTCGGGATGGGAGATGTGTGCTGAGAGTAGATAAAGGACCAAACGTGATAACCTCCCAGTATCTGTATTGCAAACCATAAAGCCCAAGAGTAGAGAGAGAGTATGGGGGAAATTGTCTGCCATGGGGGCAAGGGAAGGGTTGGAAAGGGGGGGATACTGGGGACACTGGTGGTGGAGAATGTGCACTGGTGGAGGGATGGGTGTTCGATCACTCTGTTACTAAAACCCAAACGTGAAAGTCTGTAACTTTAGCTCACGGTGCTTCAACAAAAATAAAAATAAAAAAAGAAAAGAGAGGGGAGGAAGGAAAAGTGATTTCTAAACTGAGACTGCAGTGTCGCATACGACACCAGGACACCGTCTGCCTGGAACTTTCTCGCAACAGCACAGCAACTCACAGTGCCTAGAAGCCAACCGGGCAGAGTCTGAGCCGGGAGCCGACGCCGAGGGGGGCTGCAGTGCCCGGCTCTGGACAGCGTCCAGTTACCGGACCCCAGGAAGCCCTTTCCTCCCCCAGGGCCGAGCGGAGAGAAACCAGCCGTCAGCCCGGGGGAGTCCAGGCCTGCTGACGTGCAGGAAAGCGGGTCACACACCACACGTGATGAAACCAGGCTCTGCCTCCGAGCCCAGACGACTCCTCTCCGGAAGGCAGACGGGAAAGTGACTGTGGGGACACGGGTCCCTTGGCGCCCGGCCCCAGCCGCTCACCCTCCGGCTCCTCGCACTCCCCACAGACACGGCGCCCCCCCCCCCCACCCGCACCCCCGAGTCTCCTGAAGGACACAGGACGCGTCACTGCGTCACTGCATCCTCGCCGCGCGCTGCCGGAGCCCGCCCCCCACGGGGTGCCTGACCCTCGGCGCTCACCCGCTCCTGCAGGAGCTCCACGACCTGCTGCACGCAGTCGTTCACGTCGCAGGAGTCGGTCTTCAGCACCAGCTCCGGGGCCTCGGGCTTCTCGTACTCAGAATCGATCCCGGTGAAGCCTAAGAGGGGCGCCAGGGAGAGAGGGGGCGCGGGTCAGAGCTAAGCTCCGTTCCCAGGGCCGGGAGGACGCGCCCATGGCGGGAAGCTACAGGACAGGGCGGCGGGCAGCGGGGGCGGAGGAGGGACCACCAGGACACTGGCAGTGAGGGCTGAGCGCTGGGGGGAGGAAAGGGTACACACGGCCTCTCAGCACCTGGAGCGGAAGCCTCGGGGCCCTAAAGGAGAGAGAGAGGAGGAAGAGAAGCGCTGGCCACGGGGCAGGAGGGAAACCCGGGCGGTGGGAAATGTGCACTGGTGAGGGGGCGGGTGTTGGAACATGACATGGCCGAAACCCGATCATGAGCAACTTTATAACTATGTATCTCACATCACTCAATAGAAAATCAATCAACGAGCTCTTAAAAATTGAAACAAAAACAAATACCCGCCCGGAGTGCGTTTCCTGGGTGCAAAGGCCAGCTGCTCGAAGCTCTGCCCTGCACTGCCCCTCCCCTCCCCCCCCCCCGGGGCCGCAGTGTGGGATGTCCTCCCTGGTGTCCCTAAACTCTGGTCTCCAAACGGGCAGGGCGGACCCCCGTTCTGCCCAGCAAGCGTTCGGTCGAGCTGGCCCACCGCTGAAGGAGCGGGACGGAGCCTCTGCCCCCACAGGAAACACGGGCCGAGCGTCACAGCAGTCTCCAGACGCAAGGCTTCTCCCTCCCCACCAGTTTTTGGGTTTTGTTTTGGGGTCACGCTCAGGGCTTACTCCTGGCTCTGCACTCAGGGCTCACCCTTGGCGGGGCTGGGGGACCACAGGGGGTGCCAGGACTGAACCCAGCTGAGTGCTAGTCAAGTGTCCACCCACTGTGCTACTGGGAAAAGGTCATTTCCAATGAATAAATGCGTAACTCTGCTTCCCGTGTCTCAATTTACGCACTCAACACAGCGTCAGCGCCGCGCTCGCACCCTTTCCCTTCCGCCTCTCCCTTCCTGGGCCGGGAGCAGAGTGCCCGAGGCTGTGAGTCACAGCGCCCTGGGGAGCCCTAGCCCAGCCCCCTGCCCCCGCCTCCGCCCTACCAGGATGACACAGCCGAGTCACGGACCCCAAGACAGCCCAACTGCGCCCCGTACCTACAGGTCGGTGCCCGCGTGGCCTCTGTGTCAACAGAGCAGGCCAAGCCAAAGGATGTTCAGAGGGGAGGAACGTGGCTGGCGTTAGGGCCCCTGGGGAGGAGCCCTAAGTGTCGACCTCTGCCCAAACGCGCCCCACGGGGGAGCAGGGAGCAGAGCTGGTGCCTTCTGCTGCGGCGGGCACGCTAACTCAGCAAGCACGCCCGGACGGAGAGGCCACCGTCCCAACCCCGCACAGTGACCCACGGGCACCCGGCAGGGCTCTGAGACTCGCCACCCCAGCACGCCCGCCCCCAGGACTCACTGCCCTGGCCCTGGGCGAGAAGAGGCAGCAGCCAACGCCCAGTTCCTGCCAGCCGCTTACGTGCAGGAAGTAGGGTCCTACCGAGCCCCGAAGTCCCAGCCCCCTAGGGGTCTGTCTGGCGAGAGGAGACCCCCAGCGGGGTGACAGTCGCTGAGCAGGAGGAGTCGGCACTGCCCAAGGCCCACTCTGAGGCCCGGCCGAGGGACAGACAGGGCAGTGAGCACTGCCCGAGGCCCACTCTGAGGCCCGGCCGAGGGACAGACAGGGCAGTGAGCACTGCCCGAGGCCCACTCTGAGGCCTGGCCGAGGGACCGACAGGGCAGTGAGCGCTTCCGGCCTCTCCGGAGGGTCTCACGGCAGGAGTGACAGCACTGCAGGTGGGGTGCTGGCCCGGCACACAGCCGACCCGAACCCCGTCACTGGCCCCAACAGGGCCCCTGCGCCCCCCAGGAGTGATCCCTGGGCACAGAACCAGAGGGAAAGGTGAAATATCTCCGCAAAGAGGGCCGGGAGAAACGGAGCGCCCTTACCTTTGATCTCCCCGGCCCGCGCCTTCTTGTAGAGCCCTTTGACGTCCCGCTGCTCACACACGTGCAGGGGGGCGTCCACAAACACTTCAAAAAAGGGCAAGCTTGCGCCCTCGTGGGTCTGCCGCGCGTTGTTGCGATCCTTCCAAGAGAAAGACGGGGACGGGAGCATCAGGACCGTGCGGCCAGGGCTGCTGCGTTACTATCAGGAACAGGGAGGGGCGTTTACGGGGGCCAGAGAGCAGCTCAGCAGGCTGGGCGCAAACGTCACGTGCAGGGGGCCGGGGTGACCCCCAGGAACGTGCGAGCCAAGCACGGCCAGGAGCGGCCCCCAAGCCCTCAGGACAAGCAGACACACAAAAAAGGGATTTTTAACAGAGTAAAAAAATCACGGATGAAATTCAATTTTTGCTTTTAAAATATAAGCAAAAGAAAGAAAGAGTCCGGGGGTTGAGGCACCTGTGCAGTGCCTGCGGTGGCCGCTCCAGCGGGGATTCCTAAGCACAGAGCCAGGAGCGAGCCCCGAGCACTTCTGGATACGGCCCCAAACAAAGCCACATCAAGCTGAACTTTCCAGCTGAGAAAGCTGCATGTTTCCACGGTCTGTGGAGGGGCCGGAAGAGGCCACAGAGACGGAGGCACAGCAGGGACGATTCCTGCTTTGCACTGCTGACCCGGGTCGGTCCCTGGCACCACGCAAGGGCCCCTGAGCTCACGCACAGGGGGACCACCTGAGGAGCTGAGCTCTGGGTACCACCGGGTAAGGTCCCAGAACCAAAAACATATGAATAATGATAAAATAAAGGCAAGTGCTTGTCCAGAGAAAATAAGTGGCAGGAAGTATGTGATGAAGCTGCAGGGGAAAAGCCTGCAGGGACACGAGTCTGTTAACGACTCGAACACTGGGCAAGAGAGATGGCGGGGGGGGTGAGAGCACAGGTCTCACGGGGGAACCTGGTTCAATGCCGCCACTTGTCCCCACGAACACAGCCAAGAATAACCCCTGAGCGCTGACAGGTATGGCCCAGAACCAAAACCAAAAAAAAAAAAAAGAACCCGAGAGTTTTCCTTACTATCTACTATACAGTGATAGCACAGCGGGTAGGGCGTTTGCCTTGCACGTGGCCGACCCGGGTTCGATTCCTCTGTCCCTCTTGGAGAGTCCAGCAAGCTACCAAGAGTATCTCGCCCGCACGGCAGAGCCTGGCAAGCTCCCCGTGGTGTATTCAATATGCCAAAAATAGTAACAACAAATCTCACAATGGAGACGTTACTGGTGCCCGCTCGAGCAAATCGATGAACAACGGGATGACAGTGACAGTGACAGTGATCTATTATATACTAAGTGTTCCCGATCAGCTACTTATTGAAAAGTCCGGGCTAAATGGGTTGGCCTCTGGCCTGAGAATGACTGTCAGGTGAGGCAGGAGGCAGGTCGTATACAAGCTGGATTTCCTCGGAGAGGCAGAGCACAGGACGCTGAGGCTGACCAGTGAACCTGGGCTTGTCCTTGGGGCACGTGTCTGAGCCCGGCTCTGCCTGTGGGCGCTGGCAGGAAGGGCGAGTGTGAATGAAAGCATCAGATCAAAAGCTACGGACCAGAGGGTGGGAAGGGGCGGGGCGGTGGGAGGGGTCCTGGGAACCCTGGCGGTGGAGAAAGGGCACGGGTGGAGGGGCGGGTACTCGATCAGGGTATGACTGGTTTCAGCATGCAAGTTTGTAAGTCTCTAACTGTATCTCACGGTGATGAAATAAGATAAGGGGAAGTGCCGACCTGCGCGTAGGGAGAAATGAAGCTCGTGATGCACACCAGGCCCGCGTCCGCAAACAGCTTGGCCACCTCGGCGATGCGGCGCACGTTCTCCTCCCTGTCCTCGGGACTGAAGCCGAGGTTCTTGTTGAGGCCCTGGCGGATGTTGTCGCCATCCAGGGTGTAGCAGGGGATGCCGTGGCACACCAGGTACTCCTCCAGGGCCATGCTCACCGTGGTCTTCCCCGCGCCAGACAGGCCTGCAACGGGACCGACCCAACAGAACCCAGGTCAGAGCCAGCAGGACGGCTGTCTAGCAACAAACCGTTTCCATCACGGGTGCACACGCATCCGAGATCGAAGAACACTCAGTAACATGCTTAAGCAACAGCCTAAGGTTCCCCTTTCAGCTAGAAAACACTCCGTAGTTTAAGCGTCTACGTATTAGTGACACTCGCCTATGCCCAAAGCTGTCCTTGAGGCCACTGAGCTCGGGAGCGTCCCATAGTGCCATCAGCCACACTGAGCCTCAGTCACCAATATTCTAACGCTGCAGACCGACTTCCAAAGTGCTCAGACCCAAATTAATTCTGCTGAGGGTAAAGAAAGGTTGCGTGGGGCTGGAGTGATGGCACAGCAGATAGGGTGTTTGCCTTGCACACGGCCGACCCGGGTTCGATTCCCAGCATCCCATATGGTCCCCTGAGCAACACCAGGGGTGATTCCTGAGTGCAAAGCCAGGAGTAACCCCATGCATCACCGGGTGTGACCCAAAAAAAAAAAAAAAAGAAAGGACGCGTATAAGTCAAATAAACACTAGGAAGTTACCTCTATGTATCAGGATCAACCGCCTCATAGAAACCACAATAAAAATATCTGGGGTTCATTTCTTACTGCCACTAACCTGGGAAGATTATCCCCAGCCGGACTCACCTTCTCCCACCAACACTGGTAATTCCCTCAACAATGAGAAATCGGGGAAAAAGAAAGGATCTATTTCTGCACTGATATCTGCCACCTTGGTACGTGCAAGATTACGAAACTCACAGCATAGGTAGTTATGTGGCAAAAGTTATGATTGGTCCTAGGGAGAGATTTGAAAAACTGAAGTCTAATGTACTCACAGTCTTGGTAGCGATCATATTAGTAGTAAGGTTAAGTGAAGGGGGGGAAAAAAACCAGCAAAGACGATGTGCTGTGAGGTTAGATACAATGGTTAAAATTAAACCTGTACTGGGAGTCAGGGAGACGGCTCAAACGGGCGGTGTGTCTGCCCTGAAAGCCGGGGGCCCGGGTTCCTGGCACCCCCTGGGCCCAGCACTCCCGTGGGATGACCTCCAACCAGGACGCAGGCAGTAATCCCTGAGCACCACCGGGCGTGGCCCCCAAACCAAAATCTAGTAATAAAACAAACAGCGGAAAGGATTTTCCACAGCTATCACGAGAACTTCCAGCCAGCGGGGGCTGCCCCGGCGGGCACGGCCGGGGGGAGGAGGAGGGTGAGTCACCTGCGCCTTGACTCAGGCTGCCCGGAGGCCCGGCCTGTGGCCAGAAGGGGGTGACACTGGGGGGGAGGGCTGCCAGGGCCGCTCAGGAAGGCTACGTGGCTCTCTCTGGACACGGCCGGGAGGAGCCAGCTAGCGAACAGCCACAGCCCACGGTCCCATGGGCAGCACGTCCATCACTCGGCCCCCGGATGACAAGCTGTGTCGAATGAGGGACCCGTCTCGGGCACCAAGATCGGCCCCCAGCAGCCGAGAGGGACCCAGGGGACGGGGCCCTGCCAAGCGCCCCGCAGCCCTGACCCACAAACGCCAAGTGAATTACAATGTGGTTTGACACCCCTGGGCTTTGGGGCCGGTCACAAGGCGACCAGAAGCAGAACAAAGCCGGCAACCGGGAGCCGGGGGCCGTGCGTGGGGGGGCGGCTGACCCGCTGCCAAGCCCTCGGTGACCGGGAACCCTGGGACCCGGACAGTTCCTATTCAACCGACACTCTGACTGTTTGGTGCCACGGCCGAGTGAGGAGTGGGGTGGTGGGGGACGCTCATGGTGGGGCTCAGGGGACCGTGTGGTGCTGGGGACGGAACACGAGACTCCAGTGTGTACACAGGTGCTCAGTCCTCAAGCAAAACCTGTCCCCAAAAAAGAGCGGAAAAAGCAAGTTGAGACTGCGGGAGATGGTGGTGCGGGGGTCTGAGTGCGCTGATCTCCAAACTTCTGAGGAAGAGAGCAGAGTGCGGGGAGCAGACGGACACCCGCGGGATCCCCTGGGGAGGGTCCCTGGCTCTGAAACACCCTGGGCGGGGCCTGAAGGAGAAAGGCAAGACTCTGAAAGAACAAATCAGTACTCAGGCGCTCAGGGGAAATACCAGATCTGCCTCACGTTTCTTCACAACATTTCAAACCTGAGGACCATGAAGTCATGATTTTAGATTCCAAGACAAGAGAAAGGAATCAGGGGGAGGAGAGAGAGTGAGAGAGCGAGACAGCAAGCGAGCTGAGAGGACGTCTCACAGGCAGGAAGCCCGGGCCTGATGGCCGGCACCTCTCAGTCCCCCGAACACTGAGCTGGGAAACAGCCCTGGGCACCCCCCAAGAACCAACCAACAGACTTCCAGGACTAGTGACCCCTGGGCAGAGCCAAGAGCTGTAAGCCCTGAGCACGCCCGCTGTGGTCTCAAACAGATGAACGAACGAAACAAGAATTCCAAGACAGCAAAGTCTAAATCAAGGGTCTCTCCTACACAACCAAGTTGTCATAAGAAAGTTAAAACAAGACAGGGCAGGAGTGACAGCACAAGGGGTCGGGCCAGCCCCCGTGTGGTCCCCTAAGGACCGCCTGGAGTAACCCTGAGCACAGGGCCGGGAGTAAGTTCTGAGCACCACTGGGTGTGACCCCTGCCCCAAAATGGGTAGACTTTCTCAAATAAGACCGAGGCAGTTCAGAAGCCAAGGAAAGACCAGCCAACAGAAGACTTAGCAATACATTTTATAGCAACAAAATAGACAATGAAAGCTGAGACGGGGAGAGTTCTGGGTGGTGCGCCGTGACGGGCAGACTGAACGGCAAGCTGGGTGGGCTTCTTCATGGGCCCCAAATCACACAATCACGGAAATTTAAAGATTTGAGAACAGAAGGAGTGTTATGCCCTGGGCAACAGTGCAGATTTAAGAACAAGGCAAGTGGAAAAATGCGGGAGTTCTGTTTCACACAGAAACACATAAACCTGCCTACGAATGGAACATAGCACTGTAGCACTGTCGTCCCATTGTTCATCGATTTACTGGAGCAGGCACCAGTAACGTCTCCACTGTGAGACTTGTTGAATACGCCATGGGGAGCCTGCCAGGCTCTGCCATGTGGGCGGGATACTCTCGGGAGCTTGCCAGTTCTCCAAGAGGGACCGAGGAATAGAACCTGGGTCGGGGTCATGCAGGCAAATGCGCTACCCACTGTCTATCGCTCCAGCCCAGTGGAACATAATCTTAAAAAAAAAAAAAAAAAGGCAGAAAATGGGAATTTGGGGGCCATTTTTTTTCCGCCCAAGAGGAATAACTGTGAGGGTCAGTAGTAATACTGACGTTGGCAAAGGCAAGATTTTAATTGTTGTGGCAGAAGCTTAAACCAAATATAAACTGTTAGTGGGTAATTTGGGGTGATGCCTCTGATTTTTAACACAATTTCTACATTTACAGCCTTCACGGTCCCCTTTCCGCAAGCTTCCCTCCGAGCCCGCGGCTATCCACGCGGTGACTTCTGGACGAGCCGGCTTCTCCCGTACCGTACCTGTCAGCCAGACGGTGCAGCCGCGGAAGCCGCCCCTCGTGCCCACCACCTGGCCGCGCTTGTTCCTGCTGACGTGGTGGGCCTGGTAGGTGACATTCGTGGCTCGCTGCATGCCCTGGGGAGAGAGAGAGCTGTGGTTCATGGGGGCCTCGCACAGGGAGCGCAGGTGCCCACTAGGACTCCGTCACACTGCCCAGCCCAACGCCCGAGGCCGGGGGAAGGAGTCAGGTGACAGCGTGTCCTCGACCTCAGAGCTACTGGCCTGGGGGCCAGCACATCACATACAAAATTAATCACCGCAGCCGCCCACGGATGCAGAAACGGTATCACCGTGCTGAGGTCGCGAGGACAAGCCTGAGGAGGGTCAGCAGCTCTCCCGAGCTGAGCAGGAACGAGGCCCCGGTCACTTACTCGCCCGTCCCTTCAGCCTGGACTTGCAGAGACCCTTTGGGGTGCATCAAACTCACAACCCGGGGGGCCACAGAGAGAGTGCAGGGTAAGGCACTTGCCTCGCATGCAGCTGACCAGGCCACTCTGACCCCCAAGACTGCAAATGGTCCCCCCCGAGCACCGCCAGGAGGGACTCCTGGGTGCAGGGAGCACCGCCAGCTGCGGCTCCAAACCAGAACCCCAAGTGACACCGCAGCTCCGGCCTCCCTGGAGCGCCAACGCCAGAGGGGCTCCGGCCAGGCCAGCTCAGGGCCGGCCCAGAGGGTGTCTGTCCACTGGGCTGCAGTCGCCCGGGCAGGCCAGAGTCCTGTGCAGTGACACGGCAGTGACCCCAGGCAGAGGTGGGGACGCTGGAGAGAAGGACGGAAGACATCCAGGGAGGGACGAACAGTGGGGTGGCGTGAGGGGAGCGGCCAGGTCATCCTGGTAAGACCCTCCGAGGTAGCGAAGACCCCCTGGACGTGGCTCCAGCTGGGCCTGGTCTGAGATGCTCTCTCCACTCCACGCCCACGGCCTCACGCCTCTCCCGGGAGACTCTGGGACCCTCGCAGGGGGAAGAGACCCTTCCCCTCGGGAACCCAACAGCTGTAAAAGAATTCCCCGGACCACAGCTACTGAATAAATGCCGGTGATGCTGTGTGTCGGACTCCCCCTCACGGCTTGGTTCCACTCTGGGTCACAGGTCAAGAAGGCCGCAGGAGAGCACAGAGCGGAGGGCGCTGGCCTCCCGTGCAGCCAGCCCGGGTTCGACCTCCAGAAGCATTGCATGTGGTTCCCTGAGCCCCACCAGGGGTGATTCCGAAGCAGAGTCGGGAGTAACCCCGGGCAGCGCCAGATGTGGTCCCTGAGAGCTGCCCAGCGGCAAGAGGGCTGGCTCATGTCCCCAGAGCCACCGGAAGGGCCCCAAGAAGGGTCTCGACGGGGAAAGGACAGGCCAGAGGTGAGCTGCGACCTGTGGGCCCCAGAACGAACCTGGGATGTCCCTGTGGCGAATCAGGAGGCCAGGGCCTTATCTACAGACGGGACAAAGGCAGGGCCGGGGGCGGGGAAGCTCTGACGGCTGGGCTCCGGGCAGGCAGCGTCTTGCCGGCCTGACACTCGCCAGGCTGGTCCGGGCTGCGCTGCTCTGGCCGGGGCTCACCGGATCCAATCAAACTGCAACTGCCCGCAACAAGCTCGAGTCGCCAAATGAAACCTGCCACGTCCTGTGGAGGCCCCAGTCTCACCTCCCGCAGCGCAGAGAAAGGTGTCCTCCCCCGGGGCAATGCCCCGAGGAGGACTCACTGCCCAGTGCCCCTGTGGGCTGCTCTGGCCGCTTGCCCCTAGAACGGCCTCTTCTCCTCTCTCCCCGCTTGGTCTCTCTCGCCTGCTCGCCCCAGGTCTGGACTTAGCCTTTCCCGCCAGGGCGACACCAGCATCTGGATGCCCATCTCTCTCTCTCTCTCTCTCTTTCTCTCTCTCTCTCTCCTTTCTGCGCCTTTCTGAAACAGCTTTGTTTGATAAAAGCCATCTTGAGGGAGGGAGGGAAGGAAAGAGGGAGGGAGGAAGGAGGAAAGGCAGGGTGAGAGGGAGGGAGGGAGGAAGGGAGGAAAGAAGAAAGGACGAACCTATTAAAACTTTGCAAGAACAAAGGGCTTACACTCCATTTCTCGGGTCCTAACTTGAAGCATGTAATTCCTTTTACTTTACGTGGTTCTCTTCTCTCTCGGGAGAAACCTGAGTCGTCTCTTAAATGTCTTTTTTTAACCACCCCCCTCCTTTTTTTTTTTTTTTTGCGTCACACCTGGAGATGCACAGGGGTTACTCCTGGCTCTGCACTCAGGAATTACCCCTGGAAGTGCTCAGGGGACCATATGGGATGCTGGGATTCGAACCCAGGCCGGCTGCGTGCAAGGCAAACGTCCAGCCCCCCTCCCTCCTTTTTAAAATAAAATTTCTTTGCTTTAGGATTTATCCTTTCCTGCAATTCCTCTCCGCAAGGACAGGCCAGGAACCTGGGAAACCAGGGCAGGCGTGGGGGGGAGGGGGGCTCCTCACCCTGCAAGCCAGAGGGCAAACAAACGACACCTCACTGCGTCCGTCCGTCCGTCCGTCAGCTTGTTACACCTTCACAACACAGGGCCAAGCTCCTCTTGTTCACTCTTCATCGCCCAGAATGCTGGAAGCCCGAGACAACATGGACAACATGCTTCCGGGGAACAAGCAAAGGCCCTGCGCTCCCAGCAGCGACAGGAGCCCCTGGCCCAGCCTCCTAGAGGTGGTGGTTCTAGAACAATCAGGCCCCTTCCAAGGCTGCAGTCAGGGGAAAACTGAGATCCAGCCTCAACCTTTTCCTACAGAGCCTCACTCTCTTCCCTTCTCCCCTGCCCCTCATAATCCGACCCCTCCCCCCTCCCCCTGCCTCCAGTCCGACCCCTGTGCCTCTCTTGGCCCTTCCCAGCAGGCACCCTGGGGGAAGGGGGCAATCTGCACGCTCACACCCTCCAAGAGATTCTGTTAGACTGAGTCAGTAGAACCGTGGGGGGGAGGAGACACCGAGATAAATAAGTGACTTCAGGCTGAAATTAGGATCAAAGAGGGGTCAGGGGATGGCAGGAGCCTGGAAGAACCCTCAGGGCAGGAAGGGGTGACTGGGGAAGGGGTCAGGGGAGGCTTCGGGTGGCCTAGAACAAAGCACCCTCCGGAACACGGCAGAGGAGCGTGGGCAGGGCAGAGCGGCCGCAGTCCACCAGCCCAAGAAGAACCGACAAGTGACCAGAAGCCCGGGGACCTCGGGCCTGACCCACAGCAGGGGTGGGGGCGGAAGTCCGCGGGGGGGGGGGGGGAGCAGACACACGCTGGGTTCTCAGCATGGCCTTCCTGAGGGCACAGACACCCACAGACGCTCACGTCCAGGGTGCCTGGCAGGAAGGGCCACGGAGAGGCGCAGTGGTCCGACTGGAGTGGGGGGGGAGGGGCTGGATTATGAGGGGCAGGGGAGAGAGTGAGGAGCGATAGGAAAAGGTCGAGGCTGGATCTCAGCTTTCTCTCCCCCCAGCTCTCTCCCCCCAGCTGTCTTCTCCACTTAGCCATCTCTACTCTGGGCCTGAACCCTTTTCAAAGTTAAATTTAAAAAAAAAAACAACAACAGAAGAAAGAAAGAAAGAAAGAAAGAAAGAAAGAAAGAAAGAAAGAAAGAAAGAAAGAAAGAAAGAAAGAAAGAAAGAAAGAAGGAGAGAGAAAAAAGAGAAAAGAAAAGAAAAGAAAAGAAAAGAAAAGAAAAGAAAAGAAAAGAAAAGAAAAGAAAAGAAAAGAAAAAGATCTGCCATAACCGCTATCACCCATCTTTTTTCAGAATAGAGGCGCCACCAGAACTCAAAGGTGGTGAGCACACGCCTGGTACCGAGCATCTCAATCAATTCACCATCTCCTCTTGCTCTTCCTTCTTTTCCCTCCTCCCCCTCTGGCCAACTGTCTCTACGATCCCCAAACAAGACAGCAGTGACTCACGGGGCCAAGCGCGGGTCATTTCTCTCAGACTGCCCTCCGAATTCCAAGTGTCCAGCAGGCCGGTTTCTGCCCCCAGGACTGGGAATTAGGCTGTTTCTCGCCGGCACCGGGAGGTATGCAGAAATACCAGTCTGTCTGGGGGCAGCACGGAGGGTCCCCGTGACTCGCCCGCAGCCCCTTCTCCACACCCAGGCGTCTCTGTGCATGGACACGGCTGACCCTTAGGGACGGCGGGAAGTTACAGGGTTCTGCTCCCCCAGGACACCCAGATCTCTGCTCGTGCTCGTGCCTATGCGAAACTTACTCAAAGTCAGGGGAAAAGTCAGACACAGGCATGATTCTGTCAAACGCAAGACTGCTCGGGTGCTGACATTTCTGTCTCGGTAGCACAGCTCCCTCCCGTCACCACCCCCCAACCGGGCGAGTATTCTTAAGCGAGGTCTGTTCTCTGTAGAAAGGGCCGGTGGAAGGTTGGCATGGGAAAATTTTAAGTCGAGGCTGAAGACAGAGCACGAGGGGTAAGGCACTTGCCTTGCACCCCGGCTCAATGCCCGGTCCTCCAGGCAACGCCAGGGGTGACTCCTGAGCACAGAGCTAGGTACAGGCCCGGAGTCCTGACGGTGTGGCCCAAACAGCCCCAAATTGTAAAAAATTAAAGATCCTAAGTCTAGCAAAAGCTAGACCATGTTATTTCAGGAGAACGCGCCCCGTTTCCACAGCTGGGACTGGGCACCAGCACTCCTATCACCACTGGCATCACCCGCCCTGAGACGTGTAGCGTGTGTGCTAACACACTCCACAGACGCACCCGCCCACCCAGGGGCGTCGGGTCCTTCCTGGCCTCCTTGGATTTCACGTGGCTGCCTTGTTTCACCCACTTCCCTAGGGGGCAACATGACTTCTCCCAGAGTGCCACGGAGGTGCGGCACTACGAGTAAGAGGCCGAAGAGACATACAGGGTCACGTGCAGCTAACCGAGGCCCGATCCCAGCTGTACACGGCACTCGTCACCGCCCGCAGCCACCCCTGAGCACTGCCCGCAGAGGTGTCCCCAAAAGAAAACACTGATTTTATTTTTTGACTGATTTTATAAGTAAGTGCAGCACCCAGGGACAAACGTCAAATATCAAGTGTATTTCCCACCCCACAGCCCACCGGGGGCGTCTAAAGAGTCGCTCACACGGTGCCCAGCACATTTCTTCTATGTCCTCAAGACTCGGAAGGAGAGAGACAGTGCGGGCGGGTCGAAGGGACGGCTCTGCGCCGTGAGAAGAAATCCTTAGGTCTCAGCAGGACTGGAAACTTAGTTCAGCTGCTGAACAGTGAAACCGGGCTCCGGATCACCAACAAGCCAGGACACACCACGGAAGCGATTCAACTCCTAAACGGGAGCGTCAAGACAACCCACCCGAGTCTTGCTTATTATGCAGGGGGGCGGGGTGTGGGTGGGGGAGGGGGGACACGGCTCGAAAAGACACTTGGAAGCTCCGAGCAGCAAGCCTGTCGCAGCAAGCAGGAAAGGCCTGCGGGGTCAGGGGGCGCATCTCGGGCCCCCTCCTCAGGCCACAGGACCCGGCCTGCCTCCCTACGGCCACTCACTGTCCAGACCTCAGCTCGCCAGCTGCTCTGTCTTAAAGGTGAAAGACATTCAAGCACTGACGTCGTGAGTGAAGGCGCCTGGGGGACCCCCGGGGGGCAGCCCTGGGCCAAGTGACAAACGTCAGAACCGAGTGGGAGACTTCCTATTCACTCATGACGTTCGTGTTGATGGATCCTTCCAGAGCCTGGGATGAAACGGCAGAAAAGCCTTTCGGAGACAAACCCTAAACAGGGGAAGAAATCAACAGGCAGGGGACGAACCGGCCCCACCGTGGCTAAAATGGGGCGTTCCCTGCCCACATGAAGGGGACGCAGGGGGCTGCGCAGCTGGAGACGCCACCAGCTGCCCCAGAAGTTGAACTAATGATGGAGAAACTGAGACGACGGACACAAAAACCTGCACTGGAACGTTCACAGCAGCGCAGCCCGTAATAGTCAAAGCACTCGAACGTCCATCGGTTGATGAACAGATAGTCAAAATGTGGCGTGTGATCATAAAAATGGGAATGCCACTCGACTCCTTAAAGAAACGAAGACTGATAAATGCCCCAACATTTAAGACATTTACCTGACCTGAGAACACGCCAAGTTAAAGAAAACCGACAGGAACACTGTATGCCGCAGACCCTGTCTGTGAGCGAGCTGAAAGGTCAATCCGGACGCAGCCAGAGCTAGAGCTCGGTGGGGAGCACCTGCCTTGCACGGGGCCCGGGTTCGATCCCCAGCACCGCAAAGAAAGAACAAACGGAATAGGAAAACCCAGAACACAGTACTGGTTGTCGGGTCAGAGAGAAGGGAAGGGGGAACAGGAAATGACTGCAAGTGAGTACAGGGCTCACTTCTGGGGCGACGGAATTCTAAGATCCCAGGATTAGGGAGCGGAGTGACAGGACAGCGTCCAGGGCGCTTCCCTGGCACACAGCCGACCTGTGTTTGACTCCCATATGGTCCCCGACGCCCACCAGGAGTAAGCCCTAAGCAGTGCCGGGTGTGGTCCCCCAAAACCAGATCAGGTCATAGGGGCATCTTCCCAACTCAACACGTATGCAAGAAACGGTGAATAGTGCACTTAAAACACGCAAGACAGAGACGCGGGCAACCAGGAAGCTAGTGAGGAGAGTAAGAAAGAGGCATTCTAGCCGACTGGTTCGGCCTTTTTTGGAAAACAATATGGGCATTCCTCAAAAACTAAAAATTGAGCTTCTATTCAACACAGCAATGCCACTTCTGGGAATGTATCCCAGAGGTCCAAAAACACAGCAGAAAAGCCACCTGCACTTCTATGTTTATCACAGCACTATACAGCCAGAATCTGGAAACAATCGAGTGCCCAAGGACGGATAATTGGTTAAAGAAACTACAGTACATCTACACAATGGAATACTACACAGCTGTTAGGAAAAATGAAGTCATGAAATTCGCTTATAAGTGGGTGGACGCTGGAAGCTGCCTCCTGAGCTGGGGAGAAGGCAGCTGGGATAGAGAAGGGGCCACTGTGACAAAGAGAGAGGGAAATGATCACTCTGGATAAGAACGGCGTGCTGAAAACAGGTAAAGGAATGAACATGATCACCTCTCAGTGTCCATACTGCAACCATAATGCTCAAAGGTGAGGGAAGGGTGGGGGGGAGAGAGAGAGAGAGAGAGAGAGAGAGAGAGAGGGAGAGAGAGAGGGGAGGGAGAGAGAGAGAGAGAGAGAGAGAGAGAGAGAGAGAGAGAGAGAGAGAGAGAGAGAGAGAGAAAGAGAGAAGAGAGAGGAGAAAGAGAAGGAAAGTGCTTGACAAAGAGATAGGCCGGTGCGGGTAGGGGTGGGAGAAAACTGGGTACGTTGGTGGTGGGAAATGTACGGAAGAGGAAACCGTCTCCACGCCCCACTCCACGGGACCTGAACTGTCCAGCCCAACCTGCTGAAACGACACGAACGCTCCACACAGCACTGCCCAGTGGAATGTGGCCGGTGCAAGTACAGAGAGGATTTTCCGTTTTATTGGTGTAAATGCAGGGTCCCGGGTGGCCACGGGCTCCTGGAGTCGACGCCAGTATCTGACCCCAGCTGCCACTCGTCCTCCTTCCCGGCCACAAGTACCGAGACTGTTCCTGGTGGAGCAGGCAGGGGCGGTGCGGAGGGAAGCGGGGTCACTCTGTGAGGTGCAGGGCACCGTGCCACCGTGCCAGCTTCTCCCAGAACCTCACTCCGAGGACCACGCGGCCGGGGGCCACATGTCCTCTCGGCAGGCGGGTCAACAGCCGCCCCAGCAGTGGCCGCCTCGTGTGTGGCTTCTCGAGCTCATTCCCGTGTGACTTGTTCACTTCTGTGCCCGACCCGGCCAGAGGGGCCACAGCCTTCCACAGAGGCATCCACAGGGGCTGGAGACAGACAGTGGGGAGGGTGCCGGCGCAATCCCAGCACCCCGCGAGCTCTCTACAGCCCTCCCTGAGCACAGAGCCAGGAGTCAACCCTGAGCACCACCGAGTGTGGCCGAAAAACAAAATAAAACATCGTGATGATGCCCAGCTATCACTGTCCTACTGGCCTCTTCGCCATCTCACCCACCCTGAGCCCCACACACACTGGTGGTCAGCTGCAACCACTGACCAGCCCTCCTGGCCCCTGCTGTCCCGGGCCGTGGGTATCAGTCCTCCGAGAGCCGGGAAGGGTCATGATGGACAAGATCTGAGGGTTAAAAGTAGGTAAAGGAGGGGCTGGAGCAATAGCACAGCGGGGAGGGCATTTGCCTTGCATGCAGCATCCCAGGTTCAATTCCCAGCATCCCCTAGGGTTCCCTGAGCACCGCCAGGAGTAATTCCTGAGTTCAGAGCCAGAAGTAACCCCTGAGCATCGCCGGGTGAGAGAGAGAAGAGAGGAGAGGTGGCTGCCATCAAGACAAGCAGGGGGTGGGGGCGGGGTGATGGGAGGGACCTGGGGACTCTGTCTGGCACTGTGCACTGCTGGAGGGGGGGACGGGTGTTGGAACACTGTGTGACTGAGCTGCCACCATGAACAGCTTTGTAAGGGTCTATCTCACAGTGACTCGATTAAAAAGTTTTAAAAAATAAAGAAAATTTTAAAAATTGTTAAAAAAAAATTAAGGGCACCTAATAGTGTCAGGAAGTGGGACGGCAACACTCCGCTCATCTAGCCGTTCCTCCATGAACTGCCTCTCTCCTCGGCTGACCGGAACGGCCAGAACAGACTCGTCTTCTTTTTTACCACCTCCTGCCAGGCACCTGGACCAAAGACACCTACAAAGCAGGTGATAAGTATATGATGAATAAACAGTGACAAGAACCCTCAGGGGCATTCCTGGGCCAAGCACACAAGTGATTCAAACCTATTTCTTGGACTACAACCCGATCCAATGTGCAGTTATCCCCACGGTAAGGGAGCCTGTGGAGGCACCCTTATTCAAGACACCCTTATTCACCAACACCGAGACACAGAAGGGTCTGAGGACGTGCCCAGGGTCATAGAGACAGGGACACATCTGCAGTCGGAATCCTGCACCCAGGAAATGGGGTGGCTCAAGCTCAGCTCCCGGTGATCTGAAGCAATCCCGCTGATCTCACCTCCACTCCAGGCCCTGCTGCGGGGAGTCTGGGGTCCCCAGACCACGCCATCTGCACGGGCAGTATGATCACATGAGACTTGATAACACGGGGTACACATGCAGGTACACACCCACAAAAGGGCCACATGGCTGGGGGCGAGCAGCCCATCCGGTCCGCTGGAGCCAAAAAGCTCCACTTTCCTACTGTCTCCATCTCACACAAATTCCCCTCCTGCTCTGTTCCGTTCTGTTCTGTTTTCACGGGTTCCACCACAGGAGACATTACCCAAAGCTTAAAATTCAGGAATCTGGCTCTCATTTTTCTCTTGTAATATTCTCTCACTCAGACATAAACATCTTTTTCTTCCAGCCTCAACCTGACTCTTCCCTGCAGCTGCGCCGGCCACGTGTCTCGGGAGCAGGTCAAGTGCTGCCCATCTGAACTGCAGTGTGAGCGAAACGTAAACACGCATGTCCCTGGGTAAAGTAACGACGCTATACTGACTTTAATGGCTTTGAACAAATAGTTATTGTGAAACATGGTTGGTTGGTTTGTTTGTTTTTATTTGGCTTCTTGGGTCACCAGCAATTCTCAGAAGCTATTCCTGTCTCTGCCATCAGGAATTACTCCTGGGGGTACTCACGGGACCCTAGGGGATGCCGGTGATCGAACTCGGGTCAGCCGAGTGTTAGGCAAACATCCTACCCGCTGCACTATTACTCTGGCCCCTTATCAGCTTTTCTGGAGCTATCAAGCTGGGAATATTCTGGCTGGGCTGAGGCCATCAGGTTTGATCTCCTCAAGTCCACTCAAATGCTTTGACCCGTCCCACCCAAAATACCGAAAGTATATTTCGACCTGTGACCTGTTTAATGTGAACTCTAGAGAATTTTACGTTACGGCTGTGGCTCACGTTCGATGCCGTTTGGCCAGGCTGCTCTGTGGTCGATCCCCACTGGACGGTCCCTCCCTCGCAGCGTGCAGAGCAGAGGCCGCCACGAAGGAGTCTCGGGACATCTCTGGGCCACCACTTCCGGGAAAGGGGAGGCTGATTCTCTCTGGACAGGTGCAACCTGAGGCCACAGGGGCTGCACTCACGCCGCGCCACCCACTGAGCTGAGCATTTTCCTAGCTTCCGATTTCACGTTTCTCTGGGAGCAGTCCCATTTCACAGATGGAATAAGGGCAATAAGCAGAACTTCTTAAATGGCCATCATGCCCCCCAAAATGGGGCGTGAAGGGCTTGCCCTGTAGGCACTGAACCCAGTTCAGTCCCTGGCAACCCTCAGGTTCCCAAGCCCCACCACGAGTGAGTCCCGGAGTGCAGGGCCAGGAATAAGCCCTGAGCACCGCCGGGTGTAGCACAAAAACCAAAAGGCCCCCCAAATAAATAAATCTGTAAGAAGAAAATCAGACTTTTTCCCAGTAGCAGAAAATAGAGTCCACAAGATCAAATATTTTTAATCCTGTTTAATGCACTGTCGCACTGTCGTCCTGTTGCTCATCAATTTGCTTGAGCGGGCACCAATAACGTCTCTATTGTGAGACTTGTTGTTACTGTTTTTGGCATATTGAATATGCCACGAGGAGCTTGTCGGGCTCTGCCATGTGGGCGGGATATTCTCGGTAGCTTGTCAGGTTCTCCGAGAGGGACGGAGGAATCGAACCCAGGTCAGCCGCGTGCAAGGCAAATGCCCTACCCACTGTGCTATCTAGTCCATACTGTTTTTAAAAAAAAAAAAACCGAGGGCTAACAGAGCAGGCAAATGAACAAGCGCATAACTCAAACCTGTCCTGCTTAATTTTATCTCCACTCCTGAACCAAAAATGGTGAAACAGGCGTTCATTGTTCCTGGAGTGAAAATACTTCCTCAGTTCTGATTGCCAGCCGTTCCTCAAACAGCGACCCTCTGCTCGAAAACCCGAGCATCCCTCCTTCCTTCCGCCCTCCCGCACACAGGCCACCCTCTCTCCTCCAGGCTGCCAAAGCTCTTGCATCTCTCACCTCTCACTGTGGCTGTCAAGGCCATATTCATCGTGTGGCAAATGCCACCAACACCCCCAACTTGGCCATGAGCAAGTGGAGGCCCTCCCCTCCCTCCCTCTCCTCCGTGGGTGGCACAGGTCTCTACAGAGAATGTGTGCGAGTTTGGCAGATGGGATAAAAACGAGAAACTGAATGAGACGGAGTGAATGAAATTACCCATCAACAACATTCATCACTTGTTTTGCTTTGCTTTGGCCTTTGTTTTTTGAGCCACACCTGGCAGGGGTGCTCCAAGCCATGCTGGGAAGAAGCCGGGCACCCCTGCAAAAACAGCTGGCCAAGCTCCAGCCCCGGGGTGGCCCCAGGACCCTAGTTAGTCAATCCTGTCCTCCCCACCCGGCGAGTCCTCATGGTGGCAGGAAAATACAACAGGCTCATTGCACTTCGCAATTCATTCTCTGCTCAACTTCTCAAGACAACCGGGAGAAGTTACAGTGTTATCACAGCCTGGACTCGGCAAAGACGCGGAGAACACACACACAGCTACCGAGTGGCAAAGTCGGAACCAGAGAGGCGGGGAGCCGGGGGTGCTTCTCCCAGCGCCCTAACTCGCCTGGTCTTGCTGGCCCCTCTCCTGGCCCAAGGAGGAGTCCCATGCCAGCTGAGAGGCGGGAGGGGCTGGGGGTGGGGTTCTCGGTAGGACCAACCGGGCAAATGGGTGACGGCAGCTCTGCCTCTCCTTTGACTCGCCCAGGGAAATGACTTACAAGGCTGCATGCAAACCCCATCATGTTGCACTGAAATTAAAATAAAAGAAAAGTTCATCTACATTCAAACCCAGTGTCTCGGCTGACCCCGAACCAGAACATCCCCTCCCCCCCCAGCCCTGCGCTCTGCACCCGCAAACTGCCCTCTGGGGCTGCTGCTCGGCAAGGCAAGAGGGAGCAAGTCACCTTGTGACGGACCCCGGCGGCCTTCATGCCCACTCGCCTGCCCACACCTCTGCAGCCTCCAACTTCGCAGGGAGCCACAAAGGGCCTCAGTTCTGGGCGGTCTCGGCGCATGAATGGCCACATTGTTGGGGGCGCGGGGGGGGGGATGGGGGTCTCTCCCGTCAACCCTGAAGCGCAGGGGCAGCAAGGCCGGGTCCCCAGCCCGTGCCCACGGCGCTGACAGGGCCTGGGAAGGGCCGGGCACGTCCAGGGCCCCCGCCCCGCCCCCACCCGCCTCCGCCGCTTCCGCAACGCCGCGGGGGCCAGCGCGGGGATGCGCGCGGGCAGCCCCGCCTCGGGGTGCAGCTGTCCCGGGCTGGGCTCCCGGGGCGACCCCCGCACCCAGCCCGCAGCCCGCCCCAGCTGCAGGCGCCGCGGCCTCGGGGGGGACCCCCGCCCCCGAGCTGGGCGGAGGATGCGCGCAGCCGCTGCGCCCCGGCTCACCCAGTTCTGCGCGCTGTTGCCCAGCTTGACCTTCTTGCACAGGCTCCCCGGAACCTCCATGGTGCGGAGCGCGCGGCTGTCGGGGCCCGGAGCCCGCGGGGGCTGCAGCGGCGGCGGGAGCAGGAGCAGGAGCAGCAGCGGCAGCGGCAGCGGGAGGGGAGGTGGCAGGGGGGCGGGGCGGGGCGGCGGGGGCGGGGCCCGTCGCGTGACGTCAGCGCGCGCTCGTGCCCGCCGCTGCCGCCCCGCCCTCGAATCGGGGCCACGTGGGACGAGCCGCCGCCGCGGGCGCGCACGACGCCCCGCCCCCTCGGCGCGGAGGAAGGGGCGGGGCCGGAGCCTGTTGCCGTGGAAACCGCGCGTGCGCAGAGGAGGGGCGTGCGGACTAGGGAGCCCCGGTTCTGGCCGCTGCCCTTCCCCCCGCCCGTCCCCGAATGTGTCCGTTCTAAAACCGAATTGTGTGTCAGTTCCAAGCTTTCATGTCTGATCTGAGTTTCATCCCTTTATTATGCAGCTGTTAGGAGAGATGAAGTCACGGAATTTGCTCATGAGTGGGTGGACATGGAGAGTCTGATGCTAAGTGACGTCAGAGAGGGGCAGACAGAAGGTCTGCACTGTTTGTGCAACGTAACGTAACACGAGGCTGACACGCAAGGATGGTGTCGGGATTCTTAAGGTCCAGGAGCAACTGGAATTCTGACTGGAGAGGGCCCCGTGTGCCCGACAGGGTGCCGCGCCACACTCTCTGGGCCCCGGGAAAAGTGCTGTTTAGGGACTTGTATTAGGCTCCTAAGGGAACCTGATGTGGTGGGCACAGGGGGGAGACGGGCACGTCCCCTGTGCTGGGCTCTGCCCTCCCTATCATTGCTCAGGGGGGCATACGCTGCTGAGGACCTAACCCGGGCTCCTGCACGTAGGGCTCCAGCCCTTTGAGGGGCGCCGCCGCGCCCTGCGAGGCCGCAGCCTGGCCGTGGCTGGGCTTGTTCCTGGCTCTGCTCTCCAGGGTAACTCCTGGTGGGGCCTGGGGACCATTTGGAGTGCTGGGGTCAGACCTGGTCCGGCTTTGTGCAAGGCAGGCGCCCTACCCCCTGTACTATCTCTAGGGCCTGATGTTTTGGGGTGTGTGTGTGTGTGTGTGTGTGTGTGTGTGTGTGTGTGTGTGTGTGTGTGTGTGTGTGTGTGTGTGTGTGTGTGTGTGTGTGTGTGTGTGTGTGTGTGTGTGTGTGTGTGTGTGTGTGTGTGTGTGTGTGTGTGTGTGTGTCTGTGTGTGTGTGTGTCTGTGTGTGTGTGTGTCTGTGTGTGTCTGTGTGTGTCTGTGTCTGTGTGTCTGTGTCTGTGTGTGTGTGTGTGTTTGCCACACCTGGCAGTGTTCAGGGCTTGCCCCTGAATCTGAACTCAGGAATTACCCCTGGTGGGCTCTGGATGGACAATATGGGATGCACGGAATCAAACACAGGTGGCCTGCAAGGAAAGTGTCCTGCCCGCTGTACTATTTTTCAGGCCTCGGAAGATGGTTTTAAGGTAAAATATAAAAAGGGAGCTAAGGGAACTTCTCAGATGATAAAAATATATATATGCACATATATAATGGATGACCCTTGCAGAAGACCCTTGGAAGCATGTGTTTAGGCAGATGAAACTGACAAAGCAACTGATGGTAGTGACCACACTGAAAATGATTCAAACAACTGCACATAGATTTATGGGTTAAATAAGTGATATCTGCTCAGAAAACTAAACCATCACAAAGGACACAATGCAGCACCCTTTCTGTAATATTTCAAGGGTAATCAAATAGTTGACGAGGGAAAGTTCTTAATAATAGAATTTTTAGCTATTCATGAGATATTAACATTTTTTAAATAGCCACTTTAGGACCTGAAAAGATAGTGCAGGGGTTATGGCGCATGCCTTGCATGCACTTGACCTGGGTTAGATCTCTGGCACCACATGAACCCCAAGCATCACTAGATGCAACCCAGGAGGCCTCTGAGCACTGCCTACCAGGGTGACCAGGGAAATTCCTGACACTGCAGGGCCTGAACCACCAGCTGGTTGGCAGAGAATTGCTGAGAGTCACACTTAGGTTTCTCTGAGCACCCTTCTTCAAAAGAAAAAGAAAAAACCACCACTAAGTGTGCTTTGCTTTGCATGCCAGAGGTCTAGATTTGATCCCTGGCACTGTGTGGTCCCCTAAGCACCTCGTGGAATGATCCTTGAACACCAAATCAAGAGTAGTCCCTGAGCACAGTTGAATATGCCCAAGCCCCCTGCCAGTTAAGTAATATGCATTTTTAAAACCTGATGAGATAATTTACATAACTGACCGCTGAAAGTGTTAGATGAGAGGAGTATGGTGGTTAATTTTATCTGTCAGCTTGACAACCACAATATGCCCAGATATTAAACACTAGACTAGGTTTATCTGTGAAGATGTTTCTGAATGAGTATGAATTAAGATTTCCCTTTCTAATGTGGAAGAGTATGCAATCAGTTGAATGTCTTAATAGAACAAAAAAAGATGATTCTTCTGAAGGTAAGAGATAACTCCTTCTTATTTATTGATCTAAGACTTTGATCTTTTCTTTCATTCAGAACTGAACTGAAACACCAACTGAGTCCTGAGCCTGCTCTTTCAAACTGGAACCTACATCATAAGCTCTACTGATTCTCAGACTTTTGGGCTTTGACTCAAACTGTACCATCAACCGTCCTTGATGACTGCAGATCTTAGGACATCTCAGCCTCCAAAACCAGGTAAGCCAAATTTAAAACACTATATCTTTCTATGGTATTGGTTACTTCTTCGTAGAACCCTAATAGAGGTAAGAATGAGAATTTTATAATGAAGGAATCCGGCTGAAACCACCAGCATTCACCAATCAATCTTAGCATCTCTACAACTAGGACTCCTGGTATCATGTACTTTAAAATGTGCTAGAAGAAATGTTTAGCGCTGTCTTAAATGAGGTTGTTCAAGAAGCAGATGTGAAGAGAAGGATTCTAGTGTAAGTAATTTATTTGGGAGGTAATTTCTGGAAACACTGTTAGTGTTACAAGAAAGTGATACAGGTACAATCACTGTCATCCCGTTGCTCATCGATTTGTTCGAGCGGGCACCAGTAATGTCTCTCATTGTGAGACATGTTGTTACTGTTTTTGGCATATCCAATACACCATGGGTAGCTTGCCAGGCTCTGCAGTGCGGGCGGGATACTCTTGGTAGCTTGCCGGGCTCTCCGAGAGGGGCGGAGGAATTGAACACGGGTCAGCCGCGTGAAAGGCGAACGCCCTATCACTGTGCTATCGCTCCAGCCCGATACAGGTACAATAAGGAAATTAATAATTAGTGTGTTCTCCAGCAGCCAGTGTTCATAGCTGGAGATAACCCCCAATGGGGAACTCTGAGAAACTGTGTTGAACATTTACTGCCTCACAGAATATTACCAGGGGGAGAGAACTCACTTCAGTCATCACTTAAGTACTACTCTAGTACTTTTCCCCTTTCCCTTCACTTTTTTGTGGTGGTGGCAGTGGTGCACCGGGGTCACGTCTTGTCTGTGACATGCTTGATTGGAGGGTGCAAGGTTGTTGTGGGGCAATGAATTCTGCCACCTGTTCCATTTATATAACACCTGGTCTGCCTCAAGGAGTGAGTTGCATGTGAGTCAAACAACCCAAAGGAGGGCCCCCCCAAACACACGCCACTGGGGATTTGACTTTATTTCGGCAGCATTACATCCACTCTGTCTCAGTTGCTTTTAATTGGAATGCCAAAAAAAAGATGGAGCTAGAGATGGAAGTCACACACACACACACACACACACACACACACACACACACACACACACACACACACACACACCACCCTAGTATGGCTGAGGGGCTACTATCATTTAAGAAGACGTCAGCCTTCTCTTTCAGGGTATAGTTCTAATTTTTTTCTCTGTTATGTAAGGAAGTGCTTTTTTTTTTTTTCTTTTTGGGTCACACCTGGCAATGCACAGGGGTTACTCCTGGCTTTGCACTCAGGAGTTACTCCTGGCGGCGCTCAGGGGACCATATGGGATGCTGGGAATCGAACCTGGGTCGACCGCGTGCAAGGCAAACGCCCTACCCGCTGTGCTATTGCTCCAGCCCAGGAAGTGCTCTTTTAAAATTAATTTTTTGGACCATACCAGCAGTGCTCAGAGGCCGCCACCCTGGCTCTGTGCTCAAGGGCCACTCCAGGCTCTGTTCTCCTGACACCATGCAAAATGGTGTCACAGCCACAGCCCTATACCAAGCAAGTGCCTTGACCTTTGTACTAGCTCTCATTCGAAAGTACATCCTTTCTTTTGGGGTGGGTTTTTTGTTTTGTTTTGTTTTATTGGTAGGGGTGTGTGTGTGGGGGGGGGGTCACACCTGACAGTGCTCAGGGCTTGCTCCTGGATCTGCATTCAGGAATTACCCCCTGAGGCCTTGGGCGGACCGTATGGAATACTGGGAACTGAACCCAGGTCGGCAGCATGCAGGAGCACTCTTGGTGGGCTCTGGGGCTACATGAGTGCAGGGAATTAACCCCGGGTCAGCTGTGTGCGAAGCAAGTGCCTGCACACTCTGCTCTCTCCAGCCTCCAAAATACTTTAAAAAAAAAATTATTGAATCACCATGAGATACAGTTATGTTCCACCGCCCACCCCTCCACCAGTGTACGTTTCCCACCGCCAACGTCCCAGTATTCCTCCCGCCACCCACCCCCCTGCCCCACCCTCATCCCCAGCCTGCCTCTGAGGTGAGCACTCCAACAGCACTTTTCAAGAGGGGGGGAAAAAAAATAAAGAGAACCACATGTATAAAAAATCCTCAAAAGAAAACTAGCATGCCCTAAATAAATAAATAAACCAAGTGATTGAGCATGTGAGAACAACTTCTTAAGATATTTGCTTTTTCTGGATATGACTCCTAAATTTTTGAAAAATGATAGTGACCTGAAAAGTGTAAAATATTCAAAATGCAAAACTTCTTAAAAAATAGAAAAATTAGGGGCTGGAGTGATAGCACAGCGGGTAGGGCGTTTGCCTTGCACGCGGCCGACCCGGGTTCAAATCCCAGCATCCCATATGGTCCCCTGAGCACCGCCAGGGGTGATTCCTGAGTGCATGAGCCATGAGTGACCCCTGTGCATTTCTGGGTGTGACCCCAAAAGCAAAAAAAAAAAAAAAAGAAAGAAAAATTAGATAAAAACATTGTTGGTGGGGGGGAATGATACTTGGTTTAGGGCTACAGAGACCACTCTGGAGGCGAGAGCACAGGGAAGAGGCCCAGGTTGGACCCTTTAGTGTCACGTATGGTCCCCTGAGCATTGTCAGGAGCAAACCCTGAACCTCAAGCCAGGAGTAGCCCCGAGCAGTGCCAGGTGTGACCTCCAAAAACTAAATGTCCTTGCCTGAGAAGTTTATGATTTGGAAACAGGCAAGGACATTGGATTTCCACATGGAAATCATCTCTGTGTATTTAGGAAAATTGTCTTCCTCCCGTTCACTTCAAATCCAGGATTTGCCAGAAGCTTTCTTAATTAGCCTGTGTGAAATAGCTTTTAGTCAAGGCAACTGCATTTCCTTCCCATTTTGTATATGGAGAAGCTCTATGAAGAGATGAAAATACCTTGTCTCCTCACCAAGAGGTTACACTGAATAAGGAACAAACAGGAAATAAAGGACTAAAAGAATTCTTGAGGTATCACAGAGAAGTTTATCTGTAGCATTTTCTCGTGATTAACATTGCCATAGAAAAGAGCCCTGAATAAAAATGAAGGGAGGAAAATTGGAGTCAGCTTTCCCCCACAAAATGAAAACCCCTCAAATAGTGAGTTTCATAAAAACAGTTACTAAAAATATATATATTTTTATATTTGCTTTGGTGCCACACTAGTGATATTCATGGGTTTGTTGAGGGTGTTGCTTGTGGTAAAAGTGGTGCTTGGATTGAACCTGGACCTGACATGCAAAACTTGCATCCTAATCCTTTGAGCTGTCTCCCTGGCTTTAAAACATATGTTTGTAAGCTAAGGTTAATTCAGAGAAGATCTTTCATGAGTGGATATAACTTACTATAATTCTAAGATTGTACTAATTATATAGCAGCAAAATACTTTTGCACAATATGGAATTAAGAACAAATTGGATTAAATATGAAATATACATTAATTTATAAACAGGCAAACTAATTAAAAGCACATCTGCAAAAAAAGCACATCTGTTTATTTAGATTGCAGTGATTTTCAACAGCAATTAATAAATTATAAATTCCTAACATGAAAGCAAGCTCCTATTTCAGTGAGGGAACGCTATCCTGCTATTTACAAACACGGGGTTAGTAATTATCACCTCATACAAGTTCAACTTCTAGAGTAAAACATAAATTATGTTGTAAAGTGAGTAACTGTTCCCATTTTAAAAGTTTCTCCCCTTTGTGAGTTGAGCAGAATAGCCATTTAAGATGCGCTGAATGGATCCTAAACCACAGCATTTCTCTTTTTCTATAAAAGATGTATTCTTGGTAGTTTTATTAGTTAAACTTCCAAATAGTCACATGTAAATTAGACCATTTAGAATTTTTATCAATGAAATTTTCTAAAGCAAGTGCTATAGAGTAAGAATTTAAATATTTGGAATCACAATGTACAAATATACAAATGAAATTTATAGTATTAAGGGCCTAATAAAGATTAGGAAAATGGAAGAAAAGGGATATGACCTTTTAAAAGCAATGTAGATGTCCCTGGGAGGCAGTGTCTCCTTGAGTTAATCTCCCCGAGAGAATTTCCTCTGCCAGATGTTTATCTCTGTAAATGACCAATCACACCTATGTCCTTGCCTCAAGCTCCTCAGAGGTTCTGTAAGTCTGCTAGTAGCTCCTCATTAAATGGGCCATTTTCACCATCACCAAAAGGCTTTAGTCCCCTTTCTCCCTGTCTCTCTGTCTCTCTTCTGGGGAGGCCTGGGGGCCTGGGGAGGCGGCTCAGGGCCACCGAACGTGTCACAGCAGCAGCAGCAGCAGAACCCCTTCGTGTATTTTGTGAACTCACAACCTTTAATGAAAAAAGAATCAATACATAGATATGTAAACATAGATAATAGAATTAGCAAACAAGAACATTTAAACAGTTGTATTTATTCAGACAGGCAAGGGATAGATAGTACAGCAGGTAGGGCGCGTGCCTTGCACGTAGTGGACCCTGTTTGATCCCCAGCACCCCATCTGGTCACTTGAGCATCATGGCTAGGAGTTATTCATGAGTGCATAGCCCGGAGTAACCACTGAGCACTTCCAGGTGTGGCCCCAAAACAAACAAACAAAATAGGTAAGGGAAAGATTGCTTGTGTTAAATGGAGACATGGCAAATATATATTTTAAATATATATTTTGAGCTTTTAAAGTGTTTGGGATGGAATATAAATAGACTTACCAAGCCTCAGTAATTCAAGTAAATTTTAATTTTAGTATTATAGAAACACATGTCAAAATAATATGAAAAGACACAGTAGTAATTACATCAAGTAAAACACAAAGTTTTTTAAAAAAAAAATCTTAGAATAAAGACCTTGGGGACTGTCAAAGATAAAGCTTCTTTTTAATGATTTGTATTCTTGCTCTTGACTGCAAACAAAAAGCAATTATTTTACCAACAAAAAGGCCATTTGGAAAGTGCAGTGTCAGAATGAGATGCATGTGCACTTCCTCCCTCCGAGGCCAGCATCCCGTTAGATAGCTTTTGGAAGGAGTCTTGGATGCAGAAGCCTCCTTTTCCTCTCAGGTGGGGAAGCAACATCACTTCCTGTCTAAGATGCAAGTCATGGTCACTATTGTAATTTGCTGATTGCTCGTGGGAGGACACTCTCTTCTAGCATCCTTGTCTCGTTTAAGTAGTGTATGTGTATTAATTGGGCTGGAGCAATAGCACAGCGGGTAGGGCATTTGCCTTGCACGAGGCCAACCCGGGTTCAATTCCTCCGTCCCTCTTGGAGAGCCTGGCAAGCTACCCAGAGTATCCGGGACAACAGTGCTACAGTGCCACACTGCATGTATATTAATTAATCATATTGCTACGTACTAGAAGTTTGTGTCTGAGTTCTCCACTGACCTTTATCAATTCATATACTAACTCTTAACCCCTAGTGGTAATGTATTAGGAGGTATAGCCTCTGGAAGGCGACAAGATCATAAGGGTTAAAACCCTAATGAGTGGGGTTAATGCCTTACAAAAGACATCCCACAGAGTTTCCTAGCCCCTTCCACAGTGTGAGCACTGTAGGGACAGAATGGGCTGTGAATGAGAAAGAGCACCCTTATGGAATTCAACTGTGCTATACCTTAGTCTTCCTAGATTTGTGAGATATGGGGCTGGAGCAATAACACAGCGGGTAGGGCATTTGCCTTGCACGTGGGTGACCTGGGTTCAATCCCCGGCATCCCATATGTTTCCCCCAAGCATCACCAGGACTAATTCCTGAGTGCAGAGCCAGGAATAATCCCTGAGCATCACCAGGTGTGACCTAAAAAGAAAAGAAAAAGATTTGTAAGATATAAATGTCTATTGTCTATAAGCCATCCATCCAGTCTGCAATATTTTATTGCAGCAGCTTGTCAACAGTTTCTTCAGGAGACCCATTTATATTTCCTTTCGTAATATATGATGAAACACAACTCAAGACAACAATTCAAGAACTAAATCCCGGGTATATACTATTTCCTCTAAAATGCATTCAGATTTCATTGAGTTACAGTGATCTGTGTCCTTTGCTACAACCACAGCTGTTGGGAATTAGATTACTGGCATCAGCTTGTGATTGGACGACAAAAGACACTTAAAACTGGGCACTGCAAGCTACAGATGATAGAAATAAGGTAGGTACTATTATTTCTTGTTTAAACTCATAAATTCTTATTTTGTTTGTTTTGGGGGCACACACTGGCAATGCTCAGGGCTCCGAGCTCAGGGATAGCTCCTGGCAGACTCAGGAGAGTATATGGAGAACCGGGATGGAGCTTAAGTGAGCCTTGCCACAAGCAAGACAAACCCTACCTGCTGTACTATTACTCTGGTCCCTTACTAGATATTTTTTATTACTTAATTCCCTGCCCAGTACATTTCAATAACCAATTTCACTGTTTTTCTACTATTTCCGAGATTTGGCCAGCAACCTTCTCCCTGATTTTTGTTTTTTCTACAGGGTCCTACTGCAGTTGCCCTTCTCTTTGCCATGAATTTGTCTTTGTTCATTGCTGTCCCCATACGTATGTGCACAAAGATATGTGCAACCTCCACTGTTAATTTCTGAAAGCTTTTCAGTGATTTTTGGAATTTCTTCCTTGATTTCAGATTCCAATTTCAAAGTCATAACTTCAGTTTGAAATTATCTGCTAGGATTGCATTTATTTTGTGTTGCCAATTCTCAAGATGAACATTAGGTGGCAACACTTCTAAGTTGTGTTGTTTTCCTAAGATGGTTTCTGATATGGGAAATGCTGGAAATCTCAAACTGCAAAGGTATGATGCTTAATTTCCTTTTATGGGAGTTGTTTTCATCATATAAGCCTTTGGATGTCACCATACAGAAATACTGTATTTCTCATTCTTGGAAATAAAGTATTCTTTGTTATGACCTGCATGATAATTAATCTTATTCTTTCACAAATTAAAAAATAATGCTTTGGGCTGGAGATAGTACTGCAGATAAGGTACTTATCTTGCTTGCACCCGATCAGGGTTTGATCCCCAGCATCACATATAGTCCCCCTGAGCTTCCTGAACACAGAGCGAGGAGTAAGCCCTGAGCACTGCTGGATGTGGCCCCAACCCCCCCCCCGCCCCCGCCAACAACACCACCAGGTTTTAAAAATATTTTTTATTAAACTAATACAAGTAGAGCTGGAGCGATACTAAGGGGTTAATGCATTTGCCTGCCTCCCACAAACTTTGATACCAATCCCCAGGACCACCAGTGGTCCCCCTGAGACCACGAGCAGTCAGTCACTCCTAAGCAGAGTCAGGAGTACCCCTGAGCACTACCATATAGCGACCACCCCACTGGTTTTGATTCACAGCACTACGAAAAGTAACAATATTTTAAAAAAATATAATGGAGAGGCCAGAGGGTGAAGGTGCTTACACTATGTTCCACTGAACTGGGATCTCCTCCTGGTCAACAGTCCAAGAGTAATTCCTGAGTGCAAAGCTAGGAGGTAACCCCTGTGCATTGCTGGGTGTGACCCAAAAAGAAAAAAAAAAAACAACAACAAAAACCAAAACAAAACAAAACAAAATCAGAAAGCTCTAGGTTTGCTCTTCGAGCCTGTGTTCTCCCTTGAACATGTATCTTGCTTGCTTGTCTGTTTCTTTGCTCACCTACTTCCTCTCAGAGAAGTCTGTAATCTCTCTTAAACACATGCATCTCTCTTCCTCTCCCCTCACATCTTTCCAAATAAGTTTCAATAAAATCTATCTTGCTTCACCAAAATAAATAAAATAAAAATAGAAAGCCCTGATTTATAGATTTACTGGTCAAAATGAACAAATCTACAGCACGATGGAGGTCTTAGTAACCACACATTTTATTTAATAAATGTTTCTAAGTGCCTGCTTGTGACTCATTGATAACATAGCTTGTGAGAAAAATCTAAAACCCCTCAACCTTGTGACATCTACATTATAATGGGAGAGAGGAAAACAAACAAACAATACAGTAGATCCCTAGAATACACCAAGATACTATGAATTCTGGCACTCGAGGAGGAAATATTTGCTCCCCTTCATCAGCCATCACACAGAAGAAGCAGAAGGAGGAAGACAGACAGATTTCTTTCCTTCCTAGATCAGGGAGACCAAGGCCCAGAGAGAATGGGGAAGCCTTGCTCAGAAACCACGTAAAACCCAGAGAAGTTGCAGAGTTTGCATCCCAAAAGCTCCGTGAACTCCCAACTGGATGGTCCCAGAATGGGCCCCCAAAACTGGCGTCTCTTGCCAAGAACTTACTGCAACCTCATTTCCTGAGGCCTGCTGAGCTTCAGACCCTGGGGCTTCCCTCACTCGGTAAACTGGTGTCAGAAATCACCGCTAGGTGGTGCCAGATAGTCGCGGGCATCTGGCTGGGGTGACCCCACAGCCCCAGGACCTGCGGACGTCCTCATTTCACTAACCACGTACAGAAAGGCAAGAGAAAATAAATCCAAGACAGAAGTTTGGGGGGAAAGACAAGATATTACAAAGTATATGATAGTTTATATAAATAAAAATCAAAATGGAAGTAATGAAAATGTGCCATTAAGATCAATAGGCAAACTTCAACTGCACTCCTGTGAAATCTAACAAATATTCAGTAAATATTTCTAAAGCAGCATGCCCTAGGAAACGTTTAAAAGAAGGTTTTGAACCAGCCAACTCTAGTTCAAAAACCCAGGCTCTGCATATGGTTCCCTGATTACTATCAGGAGTGATCCCTGAGCAGAGGCAGGAGTAAGCCATGAGCATTACTGGGTGTGACCCCCCCCCCAACACACACACACACACACACACGCATACACACACAAAACCCCCAACAAATTAGAAAAATGAAACAAAAAGCAGAAAAGAATTCTCTTTCCACACTCTGTTCTCTCCTGAGTATCTATTAAAATAATAACAATAATAATTTAATATATAGGTATACAAGACCAAAACAAGTGGGCAAAGAGGCAGTGATGGGAGATATGAACATGTCAGGAAGGGTTAAAGGCAGATGACTCATGGGAGTAGAGGACGTGGAAAAGAAAGAAGGAAAGCCAGCTGCAAGGATGCAAGAACTAGTTTTGCAGAGAAGGGGTTTGAAGCAAAGATTGAAATTAAGAAAATCATTTGAAAATTATCATGAGAGGTGGTTTGACATGAAAGAGGCTTGTTGATTTCCCTGCCAAATTCTCAGGTTTGAGATTGATTCTTGGACTGGAGCAATAGCACAATAGGTAGGGCGCTTGCCTTGCATGCAGCTGACCCGGGTTCAATTCCTCCGTCCCTCTCAGAGAGCCTGGCAAGCTTCCGAGAGTATCCCGCCCGCACGGCAGAGCCTGGCAAGCTCCCTGTGGCTTATTTGATATGCCAAAAACAGTAACAACAAGTCTCACAATGGAGACTTTTACTGGTGCCCGCTCAAGCAAATCAGTGAGCAACGGAAGGACAGTGCTACAGTGAGGTTGATTCTATATGGAATCTGAGTCCAAGATTCTGGACTTTAAGGACAGCAGGTACCACAAGGCTCAAGGTGGGAGGGGAGACCTGAAGGAGAATGACGTGCTTATTTCCCAGAGCAACCCATGTGCATCCTCCATCCACCAACCCTTTACCCCTCTCCTAGGTCCCCGAGCGTCTGGAGCCAGGCTCTGTGCTGGCTCCATGGCCTCTGAGGACAGTCCCAGGTTCAGAACCATTTTCAGGCATGCAAAGTCTCAAGCAGGAGAAGACCAGGTAAGTCCAATTTGTGATTCTAGACTGAGGAATGCCACAGAGTCAACGGAGGTATTTTCCTGGAATAAGAATAGAAGAAAGTGACAGACAAATCATAAAAAGGGGCTAGTATAAGATAACATTGGCTTGTCCTTTCTGGCTTGCTAAAGGGAGCTTAGGTTTAGTGGGTTACTCCCATCACAGTGCTCCCATTCCTCTGTGTTTATTTTAATCTCTTTCTTTGTGCTCTGCTTCCCCAACTGGTCAATTACCTGTATCTCCTAATCAGATCTGTTAACTTGTAAATATTGCTTTTCTCTTCTCCTTAAGTCCTTTGCATATAGTTAATTCAGAGTAACGTTCTTTTTGTATAGACACAGGAAGAATGTTAATGCTATGCTTTTGTAACTTGGAAGTTCATTGACTCCTAATGATACTCACTCCTGGGCATCTGTTCTCTCGACTTAAGCCTCAATTACCCTTACTTCCTAGCACCCCAAAAGCAGGGTCCCAGCTGGATGGACCCAGGGCAAACTGTGAGCTACTCTGGCATCAAAATGGGCCAGGCCAAAGTGCCATAATACTTAACTATAAGTTACGAGCATGGTCATGGACAAATTCTCTCATGATCCAAAAAGTAACTGGATTAGGACCCTGCTAGGGTTAGGAAAGATTAATCTGGCCTGAGCACTGTAGTCTGAGATCTGTAGGGAGATGTCCCCAGGAGAGCCACCCTACAAGCTTAATGTATCTCTTACTGTGTCCATACAAAATAACTAATATTAAGAAGTAGAATTAAGATGTTGTTTACGATGTTAAGTTATTGGACTAAGGAAAGGGGAAAAAACCTAGGTGGCATTTTGCCCTTGAGTCTGATCAGAGATCAGGAAGGGCTTTCAATGTTGATTGTGCTACCGACCTGGGGGTGTGGTTGCTACCCCCAGTGCAGGAAATGGTGGCGAGAGACAGAGAGCTCGGAGAGATGAGCGGGAGAGACAGGAGGAGACGGGAATGAGGGGCAGCGTGAGACTAGAATGGGGAGCTTAGTGAGACAGGAACAGGTGTGCAGGGAGAATGGAACAAACGGCAGCTGATCACCAACCAGCCCGGCCTCCGTTTCCTCCTTCGTCCGTCCGCCCATGGCATTGCCATGACGGGTGGGGAAGCGGTTCGAGACCACCAAATGCAGGCAGGCAACGAGAGGGAGAACTGCTGGGTTTTTCCTAGTTGCATCTTGCTCACACAGGCTAGAATGAAATTGTTCACGATCGGAATAAGAGAGCTAAAGTTTCTTAAACTAAATTTTAAAATGGGATTCAGAACATCTCCTGATTATTGGGCCACATAAGCATTTATTTAAAAGACTTTTGAATGAATAACTGATATACAATTGTTGGCTCCAGTACATAAGAAAGGAAGCATAAGCACTGGCATATACACTAGGGTGAGCAGTGAAATCTATCTAGACAGTCAAATAGTGTAAATGCAGAAGGATATTTAGCTAAATCTATTGCCTGATTAATTTGAGGTGTTGGAGGAAGGGGGAGCAGATTGGTTTAAGACTCAGCAATAAGAAAAGCCAGTGATTATGCTCAAAATAGATATACCTGGGCTGAGGAGAGTTCTCAAAGGACTGGTGCAGTGCCCCGTGCTGCACAGCCTTGGGAGTACTGCTGAGTCTGGCACCCTGATTTCTTTCTTTTTTTTTTTTGTTTTTTTTTGGGGTCACACCCGACGATGCACAGGGGTTATACCTGGCTCTTCACTCAGGAATTACCCCTGGCGGTGCTCAGGGGACCATATGGGATCCTGGGATTAGAACCCGGGTCGGCCGCGTGCAAGGCAAACGCCCTACCCGCTGTGCTATCGCTCCAGCCCTGGCACCCTGATTTCTGAGGAGCCCCCCACCCGCACCCCACAGTGGACATAGAACATAAAAGCATAAATATATGACTTGCGTGCATAAAGAGAAATGCCAGAAGACATGGAGCAAGGACTGGAATCGGGGGTTAAAAGTGGGTGCAGGAACAGTGCCGCTCTAAAACGCTGTTGTTGCCCATTCTTTCAATTATAGAGTAATGCTACATGAGCGCTGGTCTGCACTTCTCTACAATACTGAACCCATGATTGCATTTGCTCAACAGTATTATTTAGGAAGGCAACAAACTTTGTAACTAGAAACAACTAACAGCAATTGTTATTTTGTTTTCAAACTGAACATTCCCCTACCCCAGAATTAAATAAGAACATGCCTATTATCCAGTAAAAATAGCAGCCGCTCCTTTTCGTTTCATTTCCTGGCTGGATCTTAGAGTGTCCTTATTTCAATCAATCTAATTTAACGTATTCAATCCAAACTCCTTTGTGTCTGGCTTTCAAAGCCTCCCTTATCTCCCTCGCCCTCTACCTCTCTAAACGTATTTCCATTACCTAACAATAGGCACCTTCTGTTCAGCTTCAGCGGCTCTCTCCCGGCCTTGCCTCGCTTCTGTTTTCCTTTTGGGTCAAGTTATTGATGGAATACGTGGGCTCCGCTCTCTGAACCTGGCCCAAGCTACCTCATTTTCCAAAACACCTGCTTCACCACTGGTAACTGTAGATATTTCATGTCAGACTCCTGCTGTGGGACATCGTCAGAACCTTGGCTTTTCTTATTACTGACTGTACAACCTCACGGGTCTCTTCTGAGCACCTCACAGTGTTTTACATCCTTAAAACGTGAAGAGCAAAACAAAACACTAAAAACAAAAACTTGACAACACAACTTATGCCAAGAACAGTAACAAGTCTCACAATGGAGACATTACTGGTGCCAGCTCAAGCAAACAATGGGAGGACAGTGCTACAGTGCTACAACTTATGCAAGAAAAATAGCCTCGGGCAAAAGGGAAATTAAAACAAATGATCCTTTGCTCAAGTTCAAGAGCTGACACTGAGGGAGGGAGGGACAATACAGCTATTTGCGCAACCAACCCATATAGATTAATAAATGAATCAATTAGTTGGCCCCAATCTGTAACACTTAAAATAAAATGATAAGAGATTTTCTTTGGAAAACGGCATTCACTATTAAAGAGCCATCTTTGTTTAGAATACTGATGGCATGAACACACATGTAATTTGTCATTGTCTATTTAAAGGAATAAATAGCAGGTAAGGATAGCCTTTGACATCAAACCTAATGAGAATTTGCTTATTTATTTATTTTACGTCGTGTCAGGAACTAATCCCATGTCTCATGCATGTGAGGCATGCACTTTACAACTGAGTCACATTCCTGGTCAAAAATTTAGTTTTATATTGGTCTTTTTTCTGTTCATTATTAGAAGGTTTCCTTATTTATTGTACAAGTAGTATTGTAATAATACCGAGGGGAGGAAGGGAGTGTGGAAAATTGCCCAAAGAAACTTTTTGGATTTTTAGTAACTTCCATTTTTAATTCATTATATATTTATATACTGTTTTATATGTAATGTATTCTAATTTTTGTCCTTAGTATTATAAACATTTTAATGTTGTACAAACTCCTTTATACATACTTAATATTTTAGAGAATATTAAGTTTCACAGGAAGGTTGTGTCTTTACTGTAATAACAAAAACACTGGGGCTTGTCAGAAAGTTTTTTTATTGTTTTGTTGTGGTGCTGGGGATTGAAACCAGGACTAATTTAGACGACAAATGATTTTACCACTGAACTGCATCCCTGGCCCATACTTTCATTTTATTTCATTTTTTGGTTTCTGGGCCATGCCTGGCTGCACTGAGGATTTACTTCTGGCTCTGTGCTCAGGGATCACTTCTGGTGATGCCTTAGAGACAGTCAGTGGTGCTGGGATTGAACTTGGTTCAGTGCATGGAAAACAAGAGCCGTACCCACTGCACTTCTCTCTAGCACTTACTCCATTTTAATTCTATAGTGGGTTTTTGGTGGTTGTTTTGGAGCCTCACCTAACAAGGCTCAGGGGTTACTCTTGGCTCTGCACTTAGGAGTTACTCCTGGTGGTGCTGGGGGACCCTATGGGATGCTGGGAATTGAACCCAGGTCGTCTGTGTGCAAGGCAAGTGCCCTACCTGCTGTACTGTCTCTCTGGCCCCAATTAAAGTTTCTTAGAGTATTGGTAATGGTTAGTTGCTTAAAAGCAATATCAACTACTGAAAGATAAAGTCATGAATTTAGAATTTTATATCCAGGGGAAAAGTTGTTGAAAACAAAGATAATATATGTCCTTATGCTGCCCCCATGCCTGGCCGTCTTCACCAGGGCCCCTCGGAGGGGGTGGGCTGAGTTTCCCTCCCTGCCCCAGACAGAGCCCCAGCAGCCGAAGACCTCCGGAACCCAGCCACAGCCATGCTCAAGGCCCCTCTCCACACGTTCGGATGAGCCTCACGCATGAAAGAACCTGCAGAGGATCCCAGGTGTGTGGGACCTAGGGCTGAGATCTCCAAGCCTGCTCAGATTGGGGATGGGCCTCTTCCGCCCAGATCCCCCATTTTCCAGTAGCTAGGCAGTCACAGCCAGAAGCTACCCTCGGTGCTGTGTAATCCCATCAATGGCCAACATCCAGAGACTATAAAACCAAGCTCCCGGAAGCATGAGGCCGAAAAGCAGCCATGCAACATCTTATAGCCGAGTTCTCCCTCTCGGAGAACCTGGCAAGCTACTGAGAGTTTCCTGCCCGCATGGGAGAGCCTGGCAAGCTCCCCGTGGCGTATTCATATGCCAAAACCAGTAACAATGATGGGTCTCATTCCCCTGACCCTGGAAGAGCCTCCAATGCACCATTGAGAGGACGAGTAAAGAGAGGCTGCTAAACACTCAGGGCTAGGATGAATGGAGACGTTACTGAGACCACTCGAGAAAACCGATCAATGGGATGATGATGCTGATGATGATGATGGATATTTTAGTATGTATTCAATAGTCCATTTATCCGTATCCTTATAATAATTCACCCGCTACATTACCAGAGTTATGTATGTTTCTGTCACTAGCCATTTGTTGTTTTCCCATATGTTTCACTAGGCTTTGGGCAAATAGACACTCTCATGCTCTGACAGCGGTTATCAACTGTAAGTGCACATGCCTTCTCACCTAGCAAATTCATTTCTTGGAATCTGTCCCTGCGAGGAAATTACAGAAGTTTTCAAACATGGGCAGTAGAGAGCTCAGAGGGCTGAGTGCATGCTTTGCAGGTGCAATTCCTGGCACTATACAGTCCCCTGAGGGTGACCCCGAGGGCACGGCTGAGAGTAGCTCCCGGCAGCACTGGGTGGGGCGCAGAAACAAAGCAAAAACCATGAAGTTTGCAAACATATCTTCGTCCTTTATTGCAGTAACCAATAGTAAAACTTAGACATGATCTAAATTTTAATATATAGGATAATAAGTAAAAATATTTTGCACATATATATAACATATGTAACCATTAAAAGCAATGAGTTTTCCCCCCAGCACTGCCAGGAGTGAACCCTGAACACAGAGCCAGGAATAAGCCTTGAGCACTGCCAGGTATGACTGAAAAATGCCACTTAAAAAAATTAGATATATCTCCTGGATCATATCCTGGCCAAATAGGTGATGGAAATAGGGAAATTAAGTTATAGATAAATAGAATTCACTGATATGGGAAAGTAACTCAATATTTGTATTTACAGTGATACTATATACTGACAATGGCAATGAGATTGTACCAATGTCTGACAAGGAAGAGAATAAATCTATAAGATTACATGCTTAACTTTTGTCTTAGTTTTGGGCCACACCTGACAGTGCTCAGGGCTTACTCCTGACTCTGTGCTCTGGGATCACTTCTGGTGGGCTTAGGGGACCGTGTCTGGTGCTGGGGATTGAACCTGAGTCAGCCACATGCAAGGCAAATACCTTCCCAGCACCCTGTGCTATCTCCCTGGCTACACAGTAAGCTATTAATAGGAATTATTCTTAGAAGGTTGCGCAATGAAGAAACTTCCTTTGGTTGTGTTTTTGGGCTCACACTCAGTGTTGCTCAGGGCTATCCCCGGCTCTGTGCTCTGGGTCATTCTCTGCCAGGCTCAGGGACTGCTCCTCGTGATGCGTGGGACCCTATGGCACTGGAAATCTAAAGAAACCTGGACCTAGCATGCAAAGCATACCCCAGCCCACTGGGCTTTCTCGCTGACCCTGGGATAATTTATTTTGACTTTATATTTTTTATTCTTATTCTTATTACTATTTGGGGAAAGGAGGCTGTGCCCAGGGGCCCAGGAGGTGCTGGCGGGGGCTGGCACTGGACCTCCTGCATGCCAGGCAGGAACCCCGGCCCTTTAATCATCTCTCTGGTCCTTCTAAAGGGCCAGACCCTTTAATCATCTCCCGCCCTAAACAAGAGCCGGGAGATGATAACTTTTTACAAAGAATACGTTTTTATTTGGGGAAAACATAGGAAATAGTTTTTACCTAAATAAAAAATTATTTACTTATCTTCACACACTCCAGCAGCTTTTAAAATGACGTCTGTGACAGAGAAATGGCTCTACAGACTGGAGTGCACGCAGGATGCCGAAGTTTGATCCCCACCATCAAACCTGAATGCTACCAGCCTCTACTCCTAACGGGAAAAAAAATGGCTCCAGTGATATGACCAGGCTCTTTAGATTTCTGTATTTAAAGGTAATGAGAAGAACCCAACAATTTCTGGAGTTGATCTCATCCTGGGTCACCAGAATGTTCACTTAGCAAGAGAAATCAGTTTTGTCTTTTGATGCATTCTCATACCAGGTAATGGAGGGCTTAACAAGATTTTTTTTTTAAAAAATGAATCTTCTAAATCATCTCAGATTGTCAATTTTAGATTTTTATTTTGTGACACCCAAAATAACGCAAGATAAAACAAAAATAAAGGTAAAAAATAATGTGCAAGCTTTTATATTAATATAATGAGCTTAGAATCAAGCTATGTCTTCCAAACTAACTGTTTGACATTGGTCAAGTTACTTAACCACTTTGTTCCTCTATTTTTTTCATTTCTAAAAAGTACTCAGAGATTTGGCACTTTGGTGGTGGTAGCAATCTTGTACATCAACCACAAACTTTACCATGATGGAACTGTCTAAACTATAACAAAATTTATTATTATTTTGGGTGAAGCAAAGTAGTTTTTATTGGAGGTTACTTAGAAAGACATAGGGGGAAGGAGAGAGAGAAGTACTTGCTCAAGAGCGGACACAGGCTTATTGATCGTGGAAATCAACAAGCAGCAAAACCTGGAGACAAGTACGTGAGACACGTGTTCAGGGAGAACCTGGCCTGAGGAGCACGCCGGGAGTAAGGTTGGGACAGTGCCAGCATTTTCACTTGCCATATAGGTAAGGTGAGGGTTAAATTTATGTAACATACTTAGTATCTGACATGCATATCATTTATAATTATCCTCACCGTCATTTGCTAATACATAGTGGTCAGAGACTTTCTCTGGAAAAAGAATTTTTTTTTGTTTGTCTTTTTGGGTCACACCCGGCAATGCACAGGGGTTACTCCTGGCTCTGCACTCAAGAAATACTCCTGGCGGTGCTCAGGGGACTGTATGGGATGTTGGGAATCAAACCCAGATTGGCCGCGTGCAAGGCAAATGCCCTACCCACTGTGCTATCACTCCAGCCCCTCTTTCTGGAAAAATATGTTAGAAAAATGTTTATAGGGATTTTCTCTCTGCAAAGATATGACTAGGGACTCAGGGGAAATATATTTCACACTGAACACTATTTAAGGATTTTTGAATCTTGCTATTATTTATTCAGACCTTAGAAAAGATAATTTAATTAAAAAAGGTTTTGTGGACATATATCATACTCTACTGTATGTATTATATGTAATGCTTATAAATTCAAAACATAGATGGAAACTTCTGAGTAGCTATTTTTCCTGTCACTAAATAATCAAAAATATACTTGTAGTTCCTAGTATATTACCAAGAAACATAACAAATTATATCTATTTTTTAAAAATATCTAAGGACAGAAAATCAGAAATGCTTCTTTCATTTCCAGTCACTCTTGGGGGGCTTTTGGACCACACCCAGCATTATTACTGCTAACTTCTGGATCTGCACTCAGGGATCACTCCTGGCAGTGCTCAGGGGAGCATTTGGGGTGCTGAGGATCGAACTTGGATTAGCCACATTTGCTATACTATTGTTCTGGATCCCCATTTCCAGTCACTTTTAGAATAATAATTCTATATTAATTTATTGTTTAAGCATTTTATTTTATAATTCATTCTATGCTGATAAAAATAAGCATAAGAATGGCAGATTATTCAAAATCATGTGTAACTATATGGTATAATTTTGCACTTATATTTTAATGCAAATATGTATCACCAGCTCAAGTGTCTATATTGAAATTCTACTCTAACTGTGGGGAGGCACCAGAATTAATTTAATAAAAATGCCAGCAATTCATTAGAACATGTAGTTCTAATTGTGACGCAAGTACATTTATTTGAAAATGCTTATGCTTAAAAGTCCAGAGAATTACCAGGAATTATCAATTTTTGAAAGATATGAAGGGGGAAACCTGGGTTGCCACCACAGCATGCAAAAGAACTTAGAAGTCAGCTCTCTGATGCGTGCTGAAAGTAGACTAGAGACTGAACAGGATGGCCACTCAATACCCCAGTTGCAAACCACAACACCCAAAAGGAGAGAGAGATATCAAATTGGAATGCCCTGCCACAGAGGCGGGGTGGGGTGGGGGGATGGGATTGGGGGGTGGGAGGGATACTGGGTTCATGGATGGTGGAGAATGGACACTGGTGGAGGGATGGGCTCTCGAACATTGCATGATGGAAAAACAAGCACGAAAATGTGTGAATCTGTAACTGTACCCTCACTGTGACTCACTAATTAAAAAATAAATAAATTTAAATTACAAAAAATTTAAAAAAGAAGTCAGCTCTCTGTCCTGACGGTCAGCTGAGCACACCAGGAACTGCAGAACTGCTCTTAGGTTCTTCAGAGTAGTGACGTCACGGGACTAACTGCTACCCTCAAAGTTTGGAGAATTTTATCAGGTAGTTGCCGAGAATCACAAATTACCAGGTCAGAAATTTCCACATGGGGCCAGAGCAATAAATAATACGGTGGGCAGAGTGCTTGCCTTGCACCAGGTCAACCTGGGTTTGATCTCCAACACCCAGTATGGTCCCCTAAGCCTGACAGGAGGGATTTCTGAGCACAAAGCCAGGAGTAAACCCTGAGCACTGCAGGTTGTGACTCAAAAACCAAAAAGAAAAAAAATTCCATGGGAACAGGTATTTGGATGATATAATTTTCTAAATGAAATATCTTAATCTACAAACCAACAACCATGAAAAAAATCTGGGAACTAATACATTATTATAGCAATACATTATTATAGGAGTTCACTGGATACCACCAATAAGCACCCATGCTCCCCGCCACACACACACAATTACTATAAAGTTACTGTGAAAAAAATGATGTGGTATTGAGGATATTGAGGATAGAATAGACATGTCAGGGGACCGAGTGGACAGGATGTAAGACATTTGCTTTGCATATGGCAGACCTCAGTTCGAACCCCTGGCACTGCATAGAGTTCTCTGAGCTTACCTGAAGTGAACCCTGAGTACAGAGCCAGGAGTAAACCTTGAGCAGATCAGGTGTGGCCTGACGTCTCCAGTCCCACCCTCCAAAACAGAATAGGCTTGTCTTTTGGTGGGATAGGATAGAGTCCAGAAATAGAGCCCCAGAAATAAGATAGACTTTGACAATCGAGCAAAGATAGTCTTTTCAATAAATGGCTCTGTAACAACTGGTAATAAAGTCATGGGAGAAAAAAGAAAAGAAAAGAAATTTAGAGGCCAGAGTGATTGTACAAAAGGTAGGTTTCTTTCCCTTCACACAGCTGACCCTGATTTGGCAACCCACATGGCCCCCTGAACACCATCAGGATTGAACCATGAGCACAAAACCAGGAGTAAGCCCTGTGCCTAGCCAGGAGTGCCACATACACACACACAAAAATCTAGAACCAGGATTCATACCCTTTCCAAAAATCAACTGACATTGAACTATAGACTTAAATGTAACATGCAAAGTTAAAAATGTCTAGGCTATAACATAGGAGAAAACCTAATTAACCTCACCCATGAAGATCCTACTCTAAAATCATAACTTTTGAAAGAAATAATAATCTAGATTTCACTGAAACAAAGAACTTGTGTTCTGTGAATACCACACTGTCAGTGACAAGACAAGCCCCAGATCAGAAAAAAAATTTAAAGTCATCTCTGATAAAGGAATATTATCTAAAATATACAAAGATCTTGGTTTTCCCCCCTCCTAGGATTATTTGGCACATTGTATATGAAAGATATAGAAACCCATTGTACATTTATAACACATAGGGATATTGTAATTGAAGCATCTATCTTTAGAATTTGAAACATGAACTTTTGGATAAGGCTGTAACTGTAGATAGAACATCAATTCCCAAATTGAAAGATTCCCTTATATATCTTGTTTGCCATGGGAAATGCTAGTTGTGCATTATTAACCCTGGTCTCCTAAGGGAATATTGTACCCATGCTTAGATATGAAATTTATCTTCACTATTCACATATCCTTTGACAAACCCATTTGAAAGGTTATTCATCTGTCAGGTTTATTTGATCAATCTAGTTTGCAGGCAAAATAGCTTCCAGTCTTGTAGTCAAAATCTAGTGTGTAGTCAAAATGTAGCATGTCGGGGGCTGGAGTGATAGTACAGGGACTAAGATGCTTTTCTCGTAAATCGCCAACCTCAGTTCCATCCCGTGTACCACATATGGTCCCTTGAGTTTAACCAGAAATGACACCTGAGTACCTCCAGGTGTGGTCAAAACTCCTGCTGTCCCCCAAACATCTGGAGTATATGTTCAAGCAAGATAAGATCCCATACATAAAATATTAAATATGAACTATACCTTAATGTGGAATAAAATTGGGGCAGAGGAGAGAGGGGGGGAGAGAGTGAAAGGGAGGGGAGAGAAGAGAGAGAAAGAGAGAGAAAGAGAGGAGACAGGGAGGGAGAAAGAGAGAGAGCGGGAGAGAGAGGGAGGGAGGGGAGAGAGAGAGAGAGAGAGAGAGAGAGAGAGAGAGAGAGAGAGGAGGGAGAGAGGGGGGGTGATAATTCAGTGAGCCAAACAGATGCTTTGCAGCGCTGTGTACCTCATGAATGCTCTGGGAGCCATCCTTGCGTCCCACCTGGGTGGCTGGGTAATCCCCAGCACAGCCTGCCTGCATCTTCCAGCCCTTGCATTGAGCCACCCACCCAGTTGGCTGAGAATTTCTGGAAGTGACACCCAGACCCTGCTGCAGAAAATTTAAAAATTAATAAAATGTGGGCAAAGGTGAATTTCACAAAGTTTTTCTTTTCTTTTGTCTTTTAGTTTGCCATTGTGGCATTTTTAGTTTAAATGCCCCAACAACACATAAATAAAATTGGAGCCTCCTTTTTAAAATATTAATCTTCAGAATATAGTTTATTTTACCCCAATATCATTGCAATATGTCATCAATTTTAAAAGTGAATAGGCTAGTTTTTGCGGACACTTTTTGTACATGTGGTACATGCTATATATAACGTTACGTGTGCTATCTATGGTATATGGAACTGGAGCAATAGCATAGCAGGTAGGGCATTTGCCTTGCACATGGCTGACCCGGGTTCAATTTCTTCATCCCTCTCGGAGAGCCTGGCAAGCTCCCTGTGGCATATTCAATATGCAAAAAAAAAAAAAACAGTAACAAGTCTCACAATGTTTGCCATCACTATCACTATCATTATCATCCTGTTGCTCATCGATTTGCTTGAGTGGGCACCAGTAATGTCTCCATTGTGAGACTTGTTACTGTTTTTGGCATATTGAATACACCATGGGGAGCTTGCCAGGCTCTGCCGTGTGGGCAGGATAATCTCGGTAGCTCGCCGGGCTCTCCGAGAGGGACGGAGGAATCGAACCTGGGTCAGCGATGTGCAAGGCAAATGCCCTACCCGCTGTGCTATCGTTCCAGCCCAACAGTTTGCCATAAAGGGGAAAATTAGTCTTTTTGTCATCAAAACAATGTATCTTTGGGAGAGAGCACACCCAGTAGTGCTTAGGGGCTACTCCTGGTTCTGTGCTCAGGGGGTACCTCCTGGAAGTGCTCAGGAGACCAGGCAGCACTGGGGATTAAATTTGGGCCTCCTCAGGGGGGAGGGTGGGAAAGGGGGGTATACCGGGGATATCGGTGGTGGGGAATGTGCACTGGTGGAGGGATGGGTGCTTGATCATTGTGAGAATGTAACCCAAACATGAAAGCTTGTAACTATCTCACAGTGATTCAATAAAATTTTAAAAAAAAGAAAATTGGAGCCTCCTGCGCGGGAAGCATGCACTCAGCCCCTTGAGCGATCTCTCTGCCCTTAACTATCTTGTACGAATTGCTATGTCTTGATTTTCAACTTTTTCTTATGCTTTGAATGTTTCCCACCTCAGGTAATAAACTCAAAGTCTAAATGCACATTTTTTTCTTGTGCAGCTAGGATATTGGGAATTTCCATGTGTCTGCCAAAAGATAAATACTTGATCTCTTCTATTACTTCAAGTGTAAATATTTCCTCTACTGAGAATGACCCTCCTGTCAGAATATTATATAAACAAAACCTTACAATTGTAGTTAAACAGAACTCTCCATTATCTTCTTTCTAATGTCAAAGTCCTAAACTATGACTCTGAAAAGTAAAGTTCATATTTCACCCACACAGAAGTGATATTTTATTTTAAGTAACATTAATAAAACCCAGAACAACACATAATTAAGATGAAAAGTTCATTATTAAATTAGGTTAAAAGTATTATTGACATGGTATTTATGTTATAATTTGCATATACTATGTCATTTACATAAAAGATACACAAATATTAAATAATTAAAATTATATATTATATTAGCATGTTTATGTCATAAAATATCTATATTTTATATCGATATTTATATCTATATAATCTATATAATGGTTGAGATAAACCAACTTGGCTCTTTATCTTACTCTCTTCTTTTTTGGAGGGCGGGGTTGATGGTTGGGCCACACCTGGCAGTGTTCAGGGCTCGTGCTCAGGGATCACTCCTATTCTCAGATCATACAGGTGCCAGAGATTGAGCCCGGGTCAGTTAGGTGCAAGGCGAGCACCTTCCCTGCTACACTGCCTCCCTGTATAGACTCTTTCCTCCCACTTACAGAATTCCTCTAGGAAGCATAACTGCAGTTTCTGGTTGATGTCACATCTGGCAGTGTTCAGGAACTATTACTGGCTCTGTACGCAGAGGTCCTTCTGGTATCTGGGAACCATATGTGAGGCTGAGATTCAAACTGGGGCAACTGCATGCACCTTACCCCCCGTACCATCTCCAGCCCATGCTGCAGTTTATTGCTGGCTAGCGGCCTGGCATCAGAGCCAAGACTTTTGAATCTCACTCCCACCACTTACAGTTCTACAGTCTAGACTAGTTCTTTAACTTGGTTAAAGAACTTAAGTTGTGGGGCCTCCTCACAGCTCCTGCAGAAAGGGGGCATATAACCCAAATGGTTTCATAGACTTGTAAAGCTAGACGAGGAATATAGTAACAATGGTTAGAACAGCACTGGCGCATGGAAAACATTTGGCGAGTATCATCAACATTATTTAACACTTGCTATTTTTCATTTTGTTTCAGAGAATGGAGCGTGGACTCTTGCACATAGGCTAATTTCAAGTGTAGCTTTGGAGACTGGAGAAAGAACTGGATTAAAGTCTTACATATGCTTGATCCCCATAACTGCATGTGGTCCTTGAGCACTGCCAGAAGTAAACCCTAAGCACAGCTGGGGTGGTGCCAACCACCCATCTCCAAAAAAGAGTTTAGGTTTTATTTTACTTTATTATCTGTCTGAGTGTGGAAAGGTCGGACTGAAGCTGAATCTTAGCAAAATGATGTTTATGAAAAACGAACTAGTCCCTGAGGTTCCATTTGCTCTCAATGGAATGAACATCTCTGAATGCAGCAGCTATGTGTACCTGGGTAGGGAACTCAACATGAGGAACAACTTGGCCCCAGAACTGCGCAGGAGGAAGAGAGCAGCGTGGAACACCTTCAAGAGCGTCGAAGAAGTGGTTAAGAGGACGAAGAAACTCTGGCTTCCGGTACATCTTTTTGACTCCACCGTTCTTCCTGCACTAACATATGCACTAACAGAGATCTGGGCCCTACAAAAATAGGAGAACACTATTCGGGTATCCCAAAGAGGAATCGAAAGAGCTATGCTTGGAGTATCATGTTCCAACCTCTGTCGACGATCGAGAATCAGGGATCCTCTCTCGTTTGCCAAGGCGTTGAAAATCAGATGGGCCAGACACACAATGCAATTTGGAGATGACCACTGGACTAGAGCTGTTACCAGCTGGATTCCACGGAACGTCAAAAGAACACCTGGTTGCCCACCTACGAGATGGTCAGACTTCTTCGTCAAGACCTTGAACGAACGGTTTGAGGCTCTTCGTGTTCCTGGAGTGAGCGAACAGCATTGGGCTACACTAGCACTCGACAGGGATGAATGGAGACTTTACTGGCGCCCCCTCAAACAAATCAATGAGCAATGGGATGACAAGTAATACAAGTGATACAAGTGATCTATCTTTCTATTTAAAGTGCCTAGGGTCAAGCTCAGAAATAGAATCCAGGTCTCATGAATGGTATGTACTGTGCTACTGAGTCATATTCTTTGTCCCCTAAGTTTAGCTTTTTTAATGCTCCATCAGTAGGAGTTAACCAAATAATTAGGTGGTTTGATTTGTTAAAAAGTTCACTGTATTAATAAAAATTATTAAGATTGCTGTTTTATTTAAGGCATAAAAATAAACATAGTTACTGAATAGTGACATTATAAACATACATGGCAATCATGATAATCCAATACAAAAAGAATCAAATAATCACTGGGGATGTGGCTCCACAGTAGGGCACTTGCCTAGCATTTGTAGGCCCTGGGTTTGATCCCTGACACCTCAGACACAAAAAAGAGGAATGATGATAATGTGATAAAATCTAAAAATATAAATTAAAATTTGAGAATTATTCTGGTGCAGAAAAAAGTAGAGCATATAAGGTACTTGCCTTGCAAATGGTCGGCCCAGGTATGATCCCCGGCACCCCACATGGTCCCCCAATCCTGTCAGGAGTGATTCCTGAGCACAGAGCCAGGAGTATCCCTTGAGCATTACCAGGTGTGACCCAAGAACAGAACAAAACAAAAATATGGTAATTATCCTGATAATTTAGTTAAATCCAGTGATAATAAATCTGGGTAGTCTAAATGATCTTATTTGACCAACTAGATTTTTCCTTTAAATAATAATTAAATTCCTCTTCACTTTGAACCTGATAAACTTAGTACAAAATCTTGGTACAAAACTTAGTGCTTTTTACAATCTGAAGTGACCTAATAATGATTTTCCAGAAATGCTAGTTCATATAAAATATGTTCTCAAAGATTTCTCAAGTATTTTCTCAAAATTTTGTGTTCTACAGGAAGAGTATGTTTATTCACTTTAAAAAACATGTTCTTGTTTATATTCTTGTGTGGGATAGTTCTTTTTAAAACAACTCTAATTATCCAACTACTTATCTTACAAGAAGGATTATAATTTTTGTGGCCTCTTTTTTTTTTTTCTTACCATGCAGAGAATACAGTGTTTAACTACAAAAAGACACCAAAAGCCCTTTAATTCTGGGACTTCTTAGTTGAGTCATAAGAACAGGCTAGGTTTATGGAACAAAAAAGATTAAAAGGCAGTGTTTATAATCTTAGGCAGAACTAAACCCTGAACTAGCTACAAAAATAAATCTTTTTAAAAACATCACACTCAGAACTATGATTTTTAAGACCCTTAATTTAACTTTGCTTTACCTTTGAAGGCAAAAACTCCTTGAACTTTGAATACCTTTCAATTTTCACTCTAGTCTCTCATTGAATTTTTCAAGTCCCAAAGTTACCATTTGTTGGATTACAAATAGCATGTATAAGAGAGACGCCTCACCAACTGTGTACTTGTAGTTGACAATTATTTCCAGAACTGATTTCCAGTCAAGGAATTACAGGGTCATAATAAGCCCTGTGGGCAGAGCAAAGGCTAAGATAAAGCTGTTTTTGTCAAGATCTCTCTCTTTTTTTATGCTGAATGTTTGAATGTACTAGGAAAAGAGTGTAATGAAGTAGAGATAAACAAACAGTATATTTCTTGCTTTGAGTTGTAAATAGCCAACATCAAATCTCATTGGGAGCCTTGGTTATTACATTTTTGTTTTGTTTTTGTCTTGGGGCCACATCCAGGAGTGCTCAGGGTTTACTTCCAGCTCTGTGCTCAGGGATCACTCCTGACACGGCTTGCGGGACCACATGGGATGCTGGGGATTGAACCTGGGTCAGGTGTGTGCAAGGCAAGGATTCTACCCTTGGTACTATTGCTCCTACTTCTACTAACCTACTTCTCCCTCTGGGAGAAACTAGAAAGCTGCTGAGAGTTTCCTGCCTACAAGGGACAGCCTTGCAAGCTTCCCGTGGTGTATTCATATGCTAAAGCCAGTAATAAGCTGGATCTCATTCCCCTGACCCTGAAAGAGCCTCCAGTGCTGCATCATTGGGAAGGCCGAGAGGAGAGAGGCTTCTAAACTCTCAGGGATAGGACAAATGGAGAGGTTACTGAGCCTGCTCGAGAAATCGATTATCAACGGGATTTCGTGATCGTTCGTGATCGTGATCGTACTATTGCTCCAGCTCCAGTTATTAAATATTAACATAACAATTACAAAATGAACAAATGATCAGGTAAACTCTAAAACAAATATTTAAAAATATTGGTTTGCAGGGGTATTGGAGAGATGGCCGAGTGCGCTTGCACGTAGCCAGTGTGGGTTCAATCCCCTGTACCCCATATAGTCCCCTGAGCCCTAAGCACCCAAAACCCAAAAGGAAGTAAATAAATAAATAAAGGATTTGCAAAAGACCCTGGAAGGCTTATTAAAACTTCTCGGTCCCTCTCTACCAAAGGTTCTGACTTCCTGTGTGGGGCTGAAGTATAATACTTTAAATTTCATTTTGGGGGATACTGGGGGCAGATCCCAGGCACTGCTCAGGAGACGTGCTGCCCCCAGCCACGCTTGGGGACCTTGTGGTGCCAGGGTGGATGGAATGTGTAGCGTGTGCCTTCAGGCCTGTGTTCTCTCTAGCCGCTTGGCATTCTGTGAAGCACCAAGGTAGCTTACTTGCAGCCAGGAATGATAACACAGAGATCTCTCTCTTATCAAACAAACAAATTCTTTTTTTCTTTTTGGGTCACACCCGGCGATGCACAGGGGTTACTCCTGGCTTTGCACTCAGGAATCACCCCTGGCGGTGCTCAGGGGACCCTATGGGATGCTTGGAATCAACCCGGGTTGGCCGTGTGCAAGGCAAATGCTATGCTATGCTATCGCTCCAGCCCCTCAAATAAATTCTTGAGAAGATTTTTATTTGTTTGGGGCCACCCCACACCGGCAGTGTTCCAAATGCTCCTCCGGGTGGTATTTGGTGCCATACGGTGCCGGGGATCAAACCTGGGCTCCTGTGTGCAAGCGTGTGTTCACCCTGTTCAGCTGTCTCCTCTCGGGGGCCCAACTTGGGCTGATTTTCATCCAAAGTAACTGATGATGTCATCAACACAGACTCTAAGGATATGATGATGTCATCAACACAGACTCTAAGGATACGAAAGTTTTTAAACTTTAAAGACTTCATCACACGCTTGTGATTTGAAGTACTAAGAAAGAAATTTTTAAAAATCATTTACTGTTTTTATCCTAGAATACAGACCAGCATATATTTCTGAAGATGCAAACCTAAAAAACAAACGTTGGGGGGTCACACCCAACACTCCGCAGGGCTTACTCCTGGCTCTGTGCTCCGGCATCCCTCCTGGCACGGCTCGGGGTCCAGCTGTGGTGCCTGGGACAGACCTGGGCCAGCCACGAGTGAGACAAACACCTTACTCTCTGCACCGTCTCTCTGGCCCGAGACGCTCATTTGTTCCCAGATGTTCTTTTTTCAGAACTGTCTATTCACTTGCTGCTGGACGTTTTATTTTTAGAACCAGCTCTTCTGCTGGTATGAGAGCAGTCACTTATGTTTGCGGTTCTGATTTTTCTCTTTCAGGCTGGTAGCCTCCCAGAGCTGGTCAGAGCAGCTCCTGGTAGTCTCTGAGGGACCACACGTGGTGCGGGGCCTCGAACCGAGGTTGATTACATGCAAGGCAAACACCTTAATCCCTGTATGATTTCTCCAGCCCTTGAGGATGCAAAATCTTTAAAAACAATGATTCTAAAATAAACCATAATCTGAGAAATAGAGACATAAGTGGCAAAAAAATTCAAATACTCTTGATAAATGAGATTTTAAAGCTCTGGTAGTATTCAGATCAGCGCTGTGATCGGTTAGTTCAAGGTAGAAGCCAAATCCCCCTTTTCATATTTATACACAATCAGTATTTGATTTTGTTTTATGTTCCCCCTTTCTTTCCTGTTGCTGTTGTGTCAATGAACAGAGGCACAACTTTGAGGCAGCAGGGGTGCCAAAGGGGTGTGCCACCGGGATCACATTTGACACGCAGCGTGGTGACAGCGATCAAAACTCGAGGCCTCACGCTTTGAAGTCAGACACTTTCCCACAGAGCTGTCCCTGATTCCCTGCATGGGCAAGTTTCAATCGAAATATTGAAGGAACAATATCCTTTCCTTAGCCATGAATAACCGGACAACTCAGAACACAAAAGAGACAAATCACAAAGGCTGGAGAGCAAGAAAACGCAAACAAAGCTGTTGAGGAGACTGCCAAAGGCCCCTGGGAAGCTGAAGGGCTAAGATGACTTCGAATGGTTAAAATTAAGGAAGTTGAAAACCTTCTGAGCAGTGCTTTTCATTTTTGTTTCATTTTGTTTGTTTTGTTTTGGGCCACACCCCCATGATGCTAAGGACTTACTCCTGGCTTTGCACTCAGGGCTTAACTCCCTGGGGGGCTTGGGGACCATATGGGGGTCCAACCCAGGTGAATTGCATGCAAGGTGCTCAACTTTCTCTGACCCCTCCTAAACATTATTTTTTCTTTTAAGCAAAACTCCATTTTATTTAGGTTGAATAAGCTATACAAAATTGATTTTCTTCACCAAAATTAACAGCAATATTTTCATATTATTCCTGGGAAACCCACAAAATAATAATTCTTGTAGGTTTCCCAAGTTTGTTTATAAATCAAGATGAGGCAGTAGACACAGTCATGGAGAAAAGACAAGAAAACAAAACAAATCAATTACCAGTATCTGTGGTCTCTGGTCCTATCTTGACCATGAAAGAGAAGTGTCCAATATTCACCCCTAAAAGCTCAAGAAAGGAATGTAAACAGATGGAATAACAATGACAGAATCATCCATTCAAGCTGTAATTTGTTTAAGTTCATTTGTGAAAGACAAAATCTACACTTAAAATCTACACTTTGGTAAGCTCACTTTTCTCTGGTAATTCTTTTTTTTAAAAAATTTTTATTTACCTTAGCCAGAATCTGGAAAAAACCCGAATGCCCCAGAACGGATGACTGGTTGAGGAAACTTTGGTACATCTATACAATGGAATACTATGCAGCTGTTAGAAAAAAGGAGGTCAAGAATTTTGTAGTTAAGTGGATGGGCATGAAAAATTTCATGCTGAGTGAAATGAGTCAGAAAGAGAGAGACAGACATAGAAAGATTGCACTCATCTATGGTATATAGAATAACAGAGTGGGAGACTAACACCCAAGAACTGTAGAAATAAGTACCAGGAGGTTGACTCCATGGCTTCGAGGCTGGCCTCACGTTCTGGGGAAAGGGCAACTCAGAGAAGCGATCACCAACTATATTGTAGTCGAAGACCATGTGGGGGAAGGGAATTGCGGGCTGAACGAGGGCTAGAGACTGAGCACAGCGGCCACTCAACACCTTTATTGCGGGCCGTAGAAGCTAAATAGAGAGAGAGAACAGAAGGGAATGCCCTGCCACAGTGGCAGGGTGGGGTGGGGGGGAGATGGGATTGGGGAGGGTGGGAGGGACGCTGGGTTTACGGGTGGTGGAGAATGGGCACTGGTGAAGGGATGGGTTCCCGAACTTTGTATGAGGGAAGTATAAGCACAAAAGTGTATAAATCTGTAACCGTACCCTCACGGTGATTCTCTAATTAAAAATAAATAAATTAAAAAAATTTTTTTATTTACTTTATCTTATTTTTTTTACAAAGCTGTGTATGATTGGATTTCAGTAATACAGTATTCCAACACCCATCCCTCCACCAGCGTACATGTCACAGCACCAGTGTCCCCGGGTTCCCTCCATCACCCCCCACGCCCCACCCCTGCCTGCCTCTATGGCAGGCGCTTCTTCTCTCTCTGTCTCTGTCTCTGTCTCTGTCTCTCTCCCCCCCCCCCCGCTTTTGGGCAGTGTGGTTTGCAATATTGATACTGAAGGGTTATCCAGAATATTCCTTACCTACTTTAAACCCTCAGCCCCTGTCCATCGTGACCATTCCCAGCTACTATTGCCACAGCGGTCTCTTCTCTATCTTACCTACACTTAGCCCACACACTCTTGTGCTAGTTCAACCGTTGACCAGTCTTCCTAACCCCTGTTTTCCCTGGCCATGGATAATTGCCTATAAATGGATGCACATGGAGAGTATCATGCTGAGTGAAATGAGTCAAGGAAAGGGACAGATGAAGAATGACTGCATTCATTTGCGCTATGTAAAATATATATAGTAGAAGAAGAATATCTCTGGTAATTCTATTAACTGTCTGTTATAGATTTCCCTCCTAAATATTCTAACTAGAATTCCATCATCGCATTATTTTTCTTAATAGGTGAAATAGGGCTGGAGCGATAGCACAGCAGGAAGGGTGTTTGCCTTGCATACGGCCGACCCGGGTTCAATTCCTCGATTCCTCCGTCTCTCTCTCTCGGAGAGCCTGGCAAGCTACCGAGAGTATCCCGCCCGCACGGCAGAGCCTGGCAAGCTCCCCGTGGCATATTCGATATGCCCAAAACAGTAACAAGTCTCATAATGGAGACATTACCGGTGCTGCTCAAGCAAATCAATGGACAACAGTGCTACAGGTGAAATTCTAAGGAACCATAAGAATCCACAGTCAGGGCTGGAGCAATAGCACAGTGGGTAGGGCATTTGCCTTGCATGCGGCCAACCCGGGTTCAATTCCTAACATCCCATATAGTCCCCCAAGAACCACCAGGAGTAATTCCTGAGTGCAGAGCCAGGAGTAACTCCTGTTCATTGCCGGGTGTGACCTAAAAAGAAAAAAAAAAAAGAATCCATATTCAACTGTGAAGACTAAAACATACTCCAGAATTTAGTTGGAGTATGAAGACTAAAACATACTCCAGAATCCCTATAGCTTGTTAACTCAAATACCCAAATAATAGATACTAACTAATGCTAACAATAAGATATATTGGTTTAATTTCAAAATTAGATTTAATAGTTATGCTTCATGAGGAAAATATGGAAATTGATTATCACTATTAGAATGATTTTATAAAAGTTTTTCTTAGATTAAAATGAATTTATATATAACATCTAATCCTGAAAGGAAAGCATTCTTTATATGAGAAACTTGTAGCATTTAAGTCTCCTTATAACTTAATTTCCTGAGAACTGCGAAGCTTTTTTCCTTAGGAGTTCTTCGGAGGAGTTTCCTTGGGAACAGTGTGCACTACTCCTCTCTATAAAATTGTTTACTACCATTCCCCCTACTAATGGTGATTATGTTGAGAAGACAAACCACTGAACCTCGTATGCACAAGTTACTAATATATCTGAAGTACAAAGTTTGGTGAATCCTTCTAGACTAGCTTCAGTGTACAGTCAAAATCTACCCCTTAGAGAGTCCCTGTCACTCCTGGTCCCCACACTGATGCTCTTCTTAGGAGTCCACATAGATGCAAAGGATTCACACCTCCCACCCTAGCTGTGGGGTATTATTTCCTGAACCAGTTGAGGAATTGGCCTTCCTGGTGTTCAGATCAGGCCTCTGAAGGCATCCCACTTTGGCATGTGGGCTATTTCCAAATGAGGTTAATCAAGGCCTTGAAGTTTCATGGCCTTACTAATTCCTTCACTCCCTCAAAGAACGAGTATTGGAGATCTTACCCATACTTGAGATTATTGCAGCATTGTAGCACTGTCGTCCTATTGTTCATCGATTAGCTCGAGCGGGCACCAGTAACGTCTCCATTGTGAGACTTGTTGTTACTGTTTTTGGCATATCGAATATGCCACGGGGAGCTTGCCAGGCTCTGCCATGACTTGAGATTATTACCAGAAATAACAATGTAAGTCAGACTCTCCTCATCATGGCTACCCCCTCTCTCATTGAAGCCCAGGCCCCAGTACTCTACCTTAGTTCAGAAGACACTCCCCTTTTCTTATAAATTTACATAAATTTCCCTTGAATATACAATTAATTGTTTTCTCATACAAATTTATCTAACGTTAAATTCAGGTATATAGGAGGAAATTTCTTTTCTTTCACATCACCATTCCTTGTCAAAAAATTGACAAAAGGAAAAAAGTTAAAAACAAGATAAATGAGCAGACAAACCCAAGTTTTCTTGAGACTATACCAAAGAATCATAATAAATAACTGGAAATGTTGTCTCATGTTGATTCTCCATCAACCCAGGTCTCTGGAGAATGGATAGACTACAAGATGGAGTCCTCGATGTTCAACAGGAATCTAATGTAGTATACTTAAATCTCAAACACACACATACACACACACACACACACACACCCTTTCTAATTGTCTCCCTAGTGACTTTATTCTTGAGTTAACATTTCTGAAACAAAGTCCAGAAAGTGTAGATTCCTGTGACTTGCTTGAGGGCATTTTGAAAATAACTATAGGAATATAAAATAGATTTACTGTTAGCAGTTTTATTTTTTTCAGGCTTTCTCAAAAAAGCACACACACAGTTCTAAGGAAATTAGTATTGCTTATAAAAGAATAAACTACTTACCTGCACATTACCTAAGGAACTGAAGTAGATTCTGGGCTTACAGGAATGGTGCTGCTCTTCTGGAATTTTATTCCAACAATATCTGACTTTTCTGAAAGTCAGATATTGAATAAATATTTATTCAATTCAGATATTTAAGATAAAGCACACTGAGTTTACATCCTAGAGCCGCTCATTGCGACCTGGGTTGGTATTGTTCCAGAGGAAATAAAGAGGAGGCGGCAGAAAATCAAGACCTAAAGTGGACCTGTCACAAACCCTTGTAAGGGCATTTGTGGTCCATCAGTTACCCTATTTGTGTATCCTATATTCAAATCTTATTTGCATAAGAGAATATGTAACCATCTTACAAAGTCATATAGGGCAGGGGCTGAAGAGATAGTACAGAGAGTGCATGCGGCCAACCTGGGTTCAATCCTCGACGTCCCATAAGGTCCCCTGAACACCGCCAGGAGTAATTCCTGAGTGCAGAGTCAGGAGTAACCATTAGACCATTCCCTGCCCCCCCCACCTTATCCTTCACTCCCTAGAATTTCATCCTGCTTCTGATCACCTAACATCTTTAGGGATTTCTTCCAAGTGGCCTGCAGACCCATATTCTTGCTGGTCATTCACTACTTACCTCAGGGATTCTGACAGCATCATGACCTTGTCATGTTCAAAACTGAGTTAAAGATCTCCTTCCAAAACTTTCCAAAATCTTCCCAATTTAAGTGAATTGCAACCTATTTATTAAGGTTCTCAACCCAAAAATCTTTATCTTCTATTTGACTTTTTGTTATTGTTATTTTTGGTATTGTCACTGTCACTGTCACTGTCATCCCGTTGCTCATCAATTTGCTCGAGTGGCACCAGTAACTTCTCCACTGTGAGACTTTTTGTTACTGTCTTTGGCATACCGAATACACCACAGGTAGCTTGCCAGGCTCTGCCATGCGGGCGAGATACTCTCGGTAGCTTGCCAGGCTCTCCAAGAGGGGTGAAGGAATCGAACCCGGGTCGGCCGCGTGCAAGGCAACAGCCCTACCCACTGTGCTATCGCTCCAGTCCATTTTTGGTATTATTAAATATATGTCCCCCACACTCCATACCCAGTCACAGAAAACATCTCCTCACTCTTCCTTCAGCATGCATCCGGAATGCGTGAGGCTTCTATTACCTCATCTAGACCATATTTAGGTTTATTTACCTTCCGGTAATGATGTGATAGTTAGTCAACAGTTTAAATTTCCATCCCTCACTTATCATTCTCCTTGACATTTGTTTCCAATAAGCTATACAGAATACTTTTTCTTGGCCACTGTAATGTGGTTGTGGGGGGAGAGGGGTTCAATCTCTTTTGCCCAAGGATGCATACCCAGCAGTTATAAGCTGCCTGCATGCAGTAGACATTCAGTAGATGCCAGCTGCACAAATGAGTGCTCCCGCCTCACTCTTATTACCTTGGGTGCTTTTCTTACCTGTCTGCTGGAGACTCGGTCCTAGGATGGTGCATGATTAGCACTTGGAGATGGGAAAAGGATGGAGGGGAGCAGATGGAGCGTTTCAGGCGCTGGGCATGGACACACACACCCCTTTCCACCTGCTAAGCAGACGTTAGATGCACGGCCACATCTAGGGGTAAGGGCCTTGGAAAGCAGCCGCCTAACTTGTAAGCCCGGTGTCTACCTATAACTCTTCAATTTTAAATAAGGTGGTACAGAATCTAGTGGACAGTAGGCAATCTTCACCTTGCACAGTGCACTTGATCCAAAATGCCAGCAGAATCAAAGCACTTTGGGTTCCCAGAAGTAAATTACAGACTGAAGGCAGACCAACCTTTTTAGTTTTATGCGCACCCAAGAGTATTATATAAACCTTCTATCACTGGTTTGATCATTACAGTGTAGTTGAGGCAAATCCCATTTGAAAGACTCTGCCAAATTCCAGATATTCTTACTAATTGCTGTACATAGAAACTTCCTACAATATGTGGCCCATATCTTTATATTTGTATAGTATTTCCACTTAGTGCAACCTGAAACAGTAGTACAGGAATAATACTGAGAAGTGGGGCTTAAAAAAAAGCGTAGGGTGAAAATTCCTGAAATAGTTCATGTAAGAAGCCTATTACTGTGATTTCTATTCTTATTTCCTCAATTACTAGGACTCCCGAAATGACCAGCGTGAACTAATTTTCCTTTTTCTCTGGGTTTAGTAATCTATTTAGTAATCTTTAGTAGTCGAGCAATGATGGAGAGCCACAGGGTATAGAATGTTGACATGTGGGGTCTGAAGAAGTAGGACAAAAGGAAGGGCACATGACTTGCATGTGGCCACCCAGGGTTCGGTCCCCAGCATTCCATAGGGCCCAGTGCAGAGTCAGGAGGAAGCCCTGGGTACAACCGTGTCTGGCCCCAAAACAAACAAACAAAAAGAGAAAGTTGACACTCCAAAGTCCAAGCATGGACTTTTGTAGGAAATGTGATCCCACATATAAAATTAGTCAGTAGGCCAGAAATAACATGTTTGTGCTTTACCTAATGTTAAAAACAAAGAAATCTGAAATTCCTTTAAATTTTATAAATTCAATTATTGAAGTTAATCCCCAAAGTTATCAGATAAAGTTTAAATTCTTATGTGTCAGGATATAAACATGATCACACACACACACACACACACACACACACAAAGCGCTTATTAATGAGGACCAGGCTTTCACAAATAAAACGCATTAAGTACTTGAAAATAAGCAGCATAGTTCATATCAAAGAGGTTTATTATCCTCTCTTTGAAGAATATGTGACATTTAGGATATCACTGTATCACTGTCATCTCGTTGCTCATCGATTTGCTCGAGCGGGCACCAGTAATGTCTCCATTGTGAGACTTGTTGTTACTGTTTTTGGCATATTGAATACGCCATGGGGAGCTTGCCAGGCTCTGCTGTGCGGGCGGGATACTCTCGGTAGCTTGCCGGGCTCTCCAAGAGGGACAGAGGAATCGAACCCAGGTCGACTGCATGCAAGGCAAACACCCTACCCACTGTGCTATCACTCCAGCCCATGTTACATTATGTTTTTTCACTGCTGCAAAATCAAAATAATTTATTTCAAACGCCGACCCTTCTGCAGTTTTCACTGTGACTATGTGGCTGTTCAGGCAAAAGTGAGACCAGGAGAGGAAGGTGGGGTCTCTCAATTGCACGCTTAAAACAAACAGTTGAGTAACTGTGATGCCAACGGGGGTAAAGTAGGGGGAAAGTGTTCCCACCTCTCTGCCGCCTCTGCCACCAGTGCTCGGGGAGGTGCCTGGCTTAGATCAGGGCTGGTGAAGTCTGAGAATGCGTGCGCGGCACAGGTACTCTTGTCCTGCCAGCCCGGACACCTGTTCTGCATGACGTGTGATTCCTGCCACCCGATTTCTCGGGGAGCCTGGGACTCGGGCTGGAATAAGAAATTGCTCTTCAGGGAGACAAAAATCAGTTCTAACCTCAATACACACTGCCCGGGTCCATCGCCTTTCTCTCGCAGAAAAGAATTTCAGGATTAGGTGAAATAGTGAAGCAAGAAGTCTGTAGTGAACCAAAGTTGCTTAGAAAGACGTGAGAAGAAGAGATGTGTTCGAGAGAAAACTCAGACCTTTCCAGAATGGAACTAAGCCAAGAAACACAGAGACGAGAAAACAAACAAGACCTCCCGTGTTCAAGGGAGATCACTGGCTTGCAGTAGTCCCAGGGAGCTCCAGGAAGGGGGTTGATACAATTCTGTAATACAATTCTTCTGTTACTTGTTTGAGTTTTGCGTACGTAGAAGTTAATCTGGGTGTTGTCACAGGAGAGCCTTGCTCTGTGATGCTCTTCTCATAACCTCACAGATTCTTGTTTGTTTCGGGGCTACGCCCACCCATGCTCAAGGGTTACACTTGGCTCTGAACTCAGAAGTTATTCCTGGGGATCATATGGGATGCTGGGGATTGAACCTGGGTCAGTTGTGTGCAAGGCAAACACCCTACCTGGTGTACCGTCTCTGGGACCTGAGTCTCGTAGATTCTTCTGTTGCTTCTCTTTTTCTGAGGGGTCCATCCTAAGATTTCTTTAGGGGCTTTAGATTTCCATATCTGGTCTGAGAACATGCTTTCATGCAGGAGGCATGAAATTTTTTTTCTGTTTTGTTTGTTTGTTTGGTGGGATTTGTTTGGGGGCCACATACTGGCAATGCTCAGAGCTTACTCCTGGCTCTGCACTCCGGGATCACTCCTGGTGGGTTTGGGGGGACAATAGAGATGTCAGAAATGGAACCCGGGGTCCTACCTGCTGTGCTATTGCTCTGGCACTGAGGTATGGGTTTGACCCCAGTACCTCATGATCCCCTGAGCACCACTCAGGATGACCCCTCCAAGCACGGAGCAGGAAGTAGCCCACATGCTGGTTTGTGTGTGTTTGTTTTGGGGCCACATTCGGTGCTCTGGGGTTATTCCTTGCTCTGCACTCAGGAATCACTTCTGGTGGTGCTTGAGGGACTATATGGGGACCTGGGGATTGAATCTAGAGTGACTTCGTGGAAGCCAAACACCCTCCCCACTGTACAGCCCCCTTGAAATGACAAGTCTTTTCTCTTAATCCTCGTGTTTGCCCTGGTTCATGGGAGTTGTCAGTTTGACCCATAATTACACAAGTGCTTTCCATTCCCCACATTTAAAAGAAAAAGAAATTGCATCCCAGATGAAATGCAAATTATGTTAAATTATATACTTGAAAAAATCTTCTAAAGTATATATGCCTTGGGATTATTGTTAAGATCTTAATGAAAAAGTTCAGTCTAGCTTCACCACTGGCATTCTGGGCATGGCGAAGACTTTGTGTGTTCTTACACTGTGGTTCTCCTTTCCTAAGAAGCATAGAGGGAAAAACTTTCAGCCTCAAGAGAAACTCCCAGCAAGTGAGTTAAAGTCCCCCCGTGGGTTCCTTGCAGAGGGTGAGAGGGCAGCCCCACCTGGAGGGCTTCCCTGGGTCCGGGCGAGGAGTGGACAGTTGCCTCCGACACCTCTCTGCCGTCTCTGCTCACTGTCTCCCAGAGTTTTGTGGGGTGGCCCATATCCGGGTGTACCCAGGGCACCCCCGGCTTTGTGTTTGAAGGGTCACTCCCTGTGGGGTCCTGAGCACCCCGACGTACCGGGGCCTCAGCAGGCGGAGCGCAGCGCTGGCCCTGGCCCGCCTCGGTTGTTTGCACATGTCAGAGCATCAGCGCTTCGTGCAGTGCAAACAGTTCTTTTCCTGTGTGGCTGCTTGTCGTCCTCACGGCTGGGGAAAGCGCCGTCACCACCCTGAGCGCCCACAAAGTGTGTCACAAAGTGTGAGCCCGTCCCACAGCATTCACGTTCCCACAGCCACCTTTGTCCTCTTGAAGGAAGCGCTGGTCAGCTTACCCGTCTCCAGGCCAGCCAGCAGGGTGCACCCCGGGGCCTCTTCGCCCCATGTTGCCAGGGCGCAGTCCGGTTAGCGTCAGGCCTCCGATTCCCAGCGGCGAGACCCCACCTGCCTGCAGAGTCACCTCACCAGCTCCTTGCCAGACGCCACAGGACAACCTACCAGCTGGCTCTGCTTCGGCACAGGACACACCTCACCCTTCACACACCCACACGCACTCACATGCGTACGTACACCCATTCACACGCATACATACCGACACTCATATGCTTACATACATGTTGACTCTCCGCTTAGAGTAATTTGCATAAACGGTGGCTTCCACAACTGCCACGCCGGCATCCGGCTCTCCTGCGACAGTGGCCCAGGCATCCCCGACCCTTTGCAGCACACACGATTGTCGGGAGGCATGTAGACGCATTTCTGTGATTTGGCTCTAAAGTTCTTCTCCTTACAAGGCTGGTGGCAAATTCCATCGAGGTACGTTGGGTTTCTGACTGACAGTGTATCCTGGCAACGAGCACGTAGCGAACACTCGGTAAGTAAATACTAGTTGAAAGAATGAACTTCGCTTTCACATCACATGCCAGGAGGGAAATCTCAGAACAGCGGCCAAACAACCGTCTCCCAGGCTTCAGGCCCTGCCCCGGAATGAGGGGCTTGGGGACCGGTCAGGATGTGCCTTTCTTGTGTCTCTGCTGTTCACCGTGGTGGTGTCCTGGGACCAGGCTCACTCCCAGATATGCTCCAGGGGCCAAGTGGTGCTGGGGAATAGACGCCAGGGCCTCACACACGCTAGGCCTGTGCCCACCTCCCCGCCTCCTGCCCTGCCCTGTTGGATGCCTCTGTGTGTGGGGGGGGGGGCGGAGGCTGCCCTGTTGGATGCCTGTGTGTGTTGGGGACCCCTGCCCTGTTGGACGCCTCTGCGTGTGTGTGTGTGGGGGGGGCTGAGGCTGCCCTGTTTGATGCCTGTGTGTGTTGGGGGCCCCTGCCCTGTTGGGCCTCTGTGGGGGGGGGCTGCTTTGTCTGATGCATGCGTGTGTGGGCATGGGGGGCTGCCCTGTTTGGTGCCTGTGTGAGTGTGGGGGTGCGCAGGCCCCCGTGCCCCTCACCCTAGGGGGGCTAGGACAGCTGGCTCCAGACCTTTGTTCTGACCCACAGCTGACTGCCCACGGAGGGTCACCGTGTTCCTCTCTAGGACGGTGTCCTTGACGAGCAGCGTTCTCTTCCTGTCACACGTGGACAGAGAGTTCAGAGAGTCCGGGGAGGGCTGCATGTGACAATCTTCAGTTGTCCCCAAGCCAGCTCAAACCCGGACAGTGGGAAGCAAGCCCGAGTCCCCGGGCATCCTCCCGGCGGGTGGCTCAGAGTGCCCTGCGGGATAGACACAGTGCCCTCCCCCCGCCCCTCCTGCGGTGCCTCGTCCATGTCTTTTCTGGACGCCAGCTCCATGCCAGGCAGAGGGTTGACGGCACGCCCGTCAGCGCCTTGGGCTTGGTGCGGTTGAGATGCCACCAGGGGAGTCTGTCCTTTGCCCACCTCACCTCACACTGCCACAGGCTCACAAGCGCCGGGGAGATGTGCCAGGCAAGTGCCAACCCCAGCCCTTCTCGGCCGGGCCCCACGGGCAGGACGGCCAGGCCTCTAGGTGTCTGTGACTGGGGACGCATGGCTGACGGGGGGCAAAGAGCACAGGGACCGGCCCTGAGACTGTGGCACGCAGCCCTCTCTGTGACGGGAAGAGAACGCTGCTCAGAAGGGCACAGTCCTGGAGAGGAACTCGGTGAGCCTCCGTGGGCAGTCAGCTGTGGACAAGAACAAAGGTCAGGAGGCAGCTGTCCTAGCCCCTAGTCTGAGGGAGGCTTGGGGGCCTGTGGACACCCCCCAGGCATGAGATGCAGGTTGCAGTCGCACAGGAGATGCCCCCTTGCATCTTGCACGGCACGAACAGGAATGCCGGCAGCTACAGGTACGTGAGTGCTAGACATCCTCGCTCAGGCCGGCTGCCGTCACAGTGCTCGGGCCGTTTGCTCGGAGGGCACTTCCCGTGCAGGTCCCTGCGGCCCGGCTATGCAGCACTCACGCGTCTATTTTCAGAGTGCTGTCAGGAGTCAAGCAGAGTACAACAGACTCACTCTCATAAGCGACCTCAGTGCTCCGGCACCGGGCCAGCCGCTCCCTTTCACAGAACCCAAGCCCTCCCTTCCTCCTCTCCCCATTTTTGGGCCAAACCAAACAACGCTTAGGAGGCCACGTGGTGCCAGGGGTTGAACCAGAGCTCTCACAGGCACAGCACTCACTCTAGCCCGGGAGCCAGCTCGCCGGCTCACTTCATGCCCTTTTTATGTCGTTTGTTTTGCTCAGGTTGTGCCACAGCCAAGAGAAATATTAGCGAGTGTTAAGAAGGAACATTCTCTGCTGAGCCTTTTAAATCAGGATGAATCATTTAAAGCATCTCTGCAGCATTTAAGGCCGGAGCGAGCTTAATGGGACAGTGCGTGCTTCCCATGAAGAGGCCTGCACTCGGTCCCTCACGGCACAGGGGCGGGAGTAGCCCCTGAGCCCTGCTGGGCATGGCCCCCGAACCAGACCAAAAAGCAGAACAAAACAAAGCAACACACACACACACACACACACACACACACACACACACACACACACACACACACACACACTGCGATCTCTCAGTGCTAGGAAGATAGCTCAATGGGCTGAACTCATGTTCTGCATATGAAAGGTCCAGTTTGTCTCCCTGGTACCACATGGCCCCCGAGCACTGGCATAAGGAGTCCCTGAGCACCACGATGGGAGTGCCCTCAAGCATGGGAGAAGAGGAAGGAAGGAAAGAAGAAGGAAAGTGGAAGGAAGGAGGAAGGAATGGAAGGAAGGAATGGAAGGAAGGAAGGAAGGAAGGAAGGAAGGAAGGAAGGAAGGAAGGAAGGAAGGAAGGAAGGAAGGAAGGAAGGGAGGGAGGAAGGAAAGGAGGAAGGAAGGAGGGAAGGAAGGAAGGAAGGAAGGAAGGAAGGAAGGAAGGAAGGAAGGAAGGAAGGAAGGAATGGGAGGGAGGAAGGAAGGAGGGAAGGAAAGAAGGAAGGAAGGAAGGAAGGAAGGAAGGAAGGAAGGAAGGAAGGAAGGAAGGAAGGAAGGAAGGGAGGGAGGGAGGGAGGAAGGAAAGGAGAAAGGGAGGGAGGAAGGAAGGAAGGAATGGAAGGAAGGAAGGAAGGAAGGAAGGAAGGAAGGAAGGAAGGAAGGAAGGAAGGAAGGAAGGGAGGGAGGGAGGGAGGGAGGGAGGGAGGGAGGGAGGGAGGAAGGGAAGGAGGAAGGCTTGGGGAGCACATGGATGGACATGTGTGTTTGTCTCAAGCTAGTAGGGGCCTCTTCCTCAGTTTCAAAGGAGGCCGTCTTATTGGTTACCTTAGATTTAGCTTTAAAATCTTATAGACATGGGGGCTGGAGTGATAGCACAGTGGGTAGGGTGTTTGCCTTGCACGCGGCTGACCCGGGTTCGTTCAATTCCCAGCATCCCATATGGTCCCCTGAGCACTGCCAGGAGTAATTCCTGAGTGCAGAGCCAGGAGTAACCCCTGTGCATAGCCAGGTGTGACCCAAAAAGCAAAAAAAAAAAAATCTTATATATACATTTTGCTTCTTGGAGTTCTAAATCTGTGTAAGTGAATTCAAGATTGAGTGGGGCCAAGGGCGATGCTAAGCTGTTATGGGTCTCTGACCAGGGCCGGCATCACCCCGGGCCCCGCGACTCTGGTAAGAGTCCGCCCAAGAGACTACTGGCAGGTTCCCTGTGCTGTATGAGTGCGGGGCACCCGGCTCAGTGCAGCGGGCCCGGACCTTCTCCAGTGATACCCAGGAAGAAACAGGCTTCCTCAGTCAAACCACTCGGTAATGAAAAGGGGGCCCGCTGGCTTTACTCCTCAGAACATAAAGCAAACCCTGGGCACCTCTGTCTCTGTGTCCTATTATTCCTTTCAAGACTGCACTAACTGTGGATCAGAAAAATCTCCAAAAAGTTTTTTGGGGTCTGGAAAGATGGCCGAGTTTGCATGCAGAAGGCTTGGATTTGGTCCCAGCATTTCATGGTCTCCAGAACGACCCCTGAGCACAGAACTGGAAAAAGGCTCTGGACACTGTCAGGTGAGGCCCCCAAACCAAACAAACAATGACAACAAAAGTTCTTGGGTTAAACAGCAAGTACCACCTAACTTAACTACAAATTTATTAAGGTGACGGATCTATGAAGGCATCAGAATAGGCAGCAGAGCTGAGTCTGGGCCTGACTGGAGGGGGTGGGCATCAGGTGGTCTCAGGACCGGGGAGGAAAGCAACCCGGTGCTTCTTCAGACACAGGAGGCTGTTGAGCTCCTGCTTAGCAGTGAAAACCTAGAGCCCCCTGGGGATAGAGCCCGGCGAGCGACTGGGTGCCGGCCCAGCTCACCACGCCGTGAAAACATTCTTTACTTTCACGTAGGTGGTGAGGTTTGGGTTTGGGAGCCACACTGGACAGTGCTCAGGGCTCCTCCTGGCTCTGTGCTCTGACTCGCTCCTGAGCCCACATGCAGTGCCCAGTTGGTATGGAATTGGGCACCTTTATTCCTGCGCTGTCGCTCTGGCCCCGCTTTACAGCACTGTTTTTATCTCAAATTATGGATGCTCATTCCCCTGCCCAAGTCCTTATGAAAATTCTAAATATGGAAACCCTCCCCCACTCCCTGCTTTTTTGTTGTTGTTGCTTCCTGAGACTTCAATTACCCACAGCCAATCTTGGTCGTAAAATATCTACAGTAAGATACTCTGAAGACCAGACTCACTTAAATTTTATTACAGTGTATTGTCCTAATTGTCCTAGTTTCTTGTTCATTACCATTGCTGGTCTCTGGGCCTCACAGGTAAATAAACCTTTATCATAGGTGGGTATGTGTAGGATGAAATATGTTTATATAGAACTGTCTGTGGTTTCAGATCTCTGCTGGGGTCTTGGGGCATATTCCCTCATGCAAGGGGGGCGACACATTGTTAGTGTTACTGTGGCAAACACGGCTCCAAGTCTAATGAAAATATTGTACCTACAAAGATCAGGTTTGAGAAAACCCTGGTCCCCCGGGCATAGCCAGTTGGAAGTGGCCCCAAGCGCCACACCTAGGCGGACTCCAGTGCCCCAGCGTCTAGGTAACCAGCTCTTCCAGTACACAAAGCCTCACCCTGGAGCCCCAGGAGAGATGGGGGTGCTCCAGTGGACATGTTTAAGATAGGACCACAGCCAATTCCAAACACCCTGGGATCCCAACGCCACAGTGCCCAGCACAGTGCTCCGAAAACATTTGCGATTTCCTGAGTGCTCAGAGGGATCAGGGTGTCTTGGTTTCTTCCCAAACCCTTTCCACACACCTTTAGAGCCTGGTCAATGCAGTGACTTTCAGAAAGCCTGCAAGGGGAGTGGGGGGCTAGTTGCCAAGGGAACCGGCCTCTAGCAGAGGGTCAGAGGGTTGGGTGAGCAGTGGCGATTCGGGGAGGGAACCTGGAAGGTCTGTACCCTCCCCACACCTTGCACTGTGGTCCTTTCCATACTCCTGCTCTGGCTTAGTCGAGTTATTCAGTAAACTGGTAATGATCTCAAAGTGGTCGTCTCAAAGTAAATGCTTCTTTTAAGTTCTGTGAGCTGCTCTAGCAAACTGCGAAGCCCAAGGAGGGGGTGATGGCACCACCAACCTACAGGCAGTTGGGCAGATGCCCAAGAGACAACCTAGACTTGAGATTGGCATCTGAAGTGACGGGTTCGGGGCTGGGCAGGGAAGGGGCGCCCGCAGTCTGGTGGGGACTGACACTCAGTAGATAGCGTCACATGTAGTTGAATCGTAGGAGGTTGCTGCTGTGATTAGCTAGGTGGCACTGGCCCCACCTGCGGGAGCGGAATTGGCGACAACACTCAACAGTCATTTCTGGGACTTGAGAATCGTTTGGGATGAACTGCCTTCGGCCTAGTCAGTTCTGCTCCAGGCGGAGGCCAGAAACCCTGGGAACCCGGGAGGCCAACTCTGTTCCTAGAATCTGTCTCGGGCCTTCCTCTTGCAGGAGGCCGAGCTGGCAGCTTGGGTCACACCCCAGGGGAAGCCAGCAGCCAACTCTGCTTTGGTCACTGTGTCCTGGCTGGCCCGGCTGTGCACATGGAAGCATGTGACACAGGGTTGTTCTCCCAGGGCGCTGGGTCCCACCGCCACTCCCATGTCTGCCCACTATGACATCAGCATGTCTCCTAGGTGGTGTGGCCATGGGGGGGGGGGTGGGAGGAGCAGGTCAGAGGTGCCCTCACTCCCCCACCGACCCCTGCAATGTTTCAGCACGGCTCAGAGTGCCACGGGAACACCTGAGACCAAGGGTCCCTCTGGGGACTGGTGGAGAGTCTCTGCACGTTCATTCCGCCGAGCACCCCAACACCGTCTCCCCGCCCTCCCGCCAGCCCCCCGGCAGGGACAGGTGTGTGTGCGCCAGCCTGCCACGGCACTCGAGCTCAGTCACCTGTAAAGGGCTACGTGACAACCTTGGCAGGCCTGTCACTCTCTTGCCTGTGCGGGGGGCAGAGCGGGGGGAGCAGCCTAAGATGCGGAGTAATTAAAGATGCAATCTGTAGAAGTCACTCGGCAGTATCCATAGGCCAGCTAAGTCATTTCCGTGGGGACTTTTAATGCTTGTTTTGAAATCTCTGTGGTTTGGGCTGTCCTTCAGGACCCGTGTGTTTGCTCTCTGGATGTTCAGGAAGCAAGCGCCACGGGCTGAGGACATTGTGCTATGGCTGTTGGCACTTGAGGTCAATAAAATGTATTCCTCTCCACAGGATGGGTCCAGGCGTGGCCCCACCCGCTCCCTGCCTCTGTGTAATCACAGGCACAGCAGGCCCGGGCAGGGGCACCCGCAGAAAGCTTTTGCGGGTTTCCTCTCCAGAGGGACAGAGGGAACGTGGGCTGTGCCGCTCACACGGGGCTTCCTCTGCTCTTTGTGGGAGTCTTTTCCCAGGGAGGCCGTGGCTCCTGACAGTCACCCTTGCTCCCAGCAGGAGCTCCCAGGCCTTCGTCCTCTGCCCGTGGCTGATGACCTCAGCAGAGCCCATCCTCTCCTGCCTCTTACGGCCCCTCCCCCACCCACAAGTCATCATCCCTAGTCAGCGACTGTTATTAATTGTCTCAAAGGGGCAGCGAGATGGTACAAGGTGCAGTGACACCAGTTTGATCCCCAGAACCACACATGGTCTTCTGGGCACTGTCAGGACTGATCCCTGAGCACTAGCCATGAGTAAGCCCTGAACACCTCCAGGTATGGCCCAACCCTTGTCACCACCCAAGGAAAAGCTTGTTGCTAGGTTAAATAAAGTTATGGCATAAATTTATGACAAAAACTAGGTTTTTCTACCCTGGAATACCACAAACTACAGTCATATCTTCATGATTGAGGGGGAGACCCTCACTCAGAAATCCTCACACCTTCTCATGCCCAAATCATCATTCTCTAAAAGCAAAAAATTTTTTTTCCATTCAAATTGCTTCTATGACCAGGGAAGAATGTGGAGATGATCCTTTTTAAAACAGGTCAATGTGATAGAACTCATCTGAATAATACAGAGACCAGAAGGAATGGCAATAAAAGTTTCCACGCGGGGAGGAGAACGCCGTGAAAGCATTCCTTGGCTTTTTTCTCTCTGCCACCCAAATTTCAATTGTACTTGGTGAGGCCAAACCAAACTTTGCCTTGTTAGGAACTGCGGCGTTTCCCATTCTTCTTTTCCCGGAGCCACACCAGTCTTCCTCCCCTGGGCTGTGTCTTCAACTTTGCACCGTAATCTCACTAGTTCCTCTGCCCATCTCTCTGTCAGTTGAGCACATATTTCAGAGTTCCCCCAAGTATGGTAAATTTTAGTTGAGTGCTTTGTTTTTAAACCACTGATTACTACTCAGTAAAGTCAGAATGTTCCGAGATTTAAAAGAAAAAAAAAAAGGATTTTTTCTTTGATTTTTGGGCCATATCCATCAGTGCAGGTGTCTTCATGCAAAGCTTGCACACAAGGTCCTTGAGCAAACCCCCAAAAGAATTCCTTCCATCACACATGGATTTGGGGGGCCGAGCTCTGCCTCCAGCCCTCTGCTGTGGGACTCTGGAAGGCTTCGTGAGAGCTTGTCGCAAGGATAAAGAATTGGCTTGTTAAATAGATGCCTCAGATGGCCTTTGCTTTATGGACTTTATAAAGTATATATTTTAAAGGCAAAATAAAGGAGACTGTAACACTGTAGCACTGTGGTCCCATTGTTCATCGATTTGCTCGAGCGGGCACCAGTAACATCTTCATTGTGAGACTTGTTGTTACTGTTTTTGGCATATCAAATAAGCCACCGGGAGCTTGCCAGGCTCTGCCCTGCGGGCAGGATTCTCTCAGTAGCTTGCCGGGCTCTCCGAGAGGGACGGAGGAATTGACCCAGGTCGGCCACGTGCAAGGCAAATGCCCTACCCGCTGTGCTATCGCTCCAGTCCAGTGAATAGTGTACCTAGTTCTACATTGTAACCCCAGCCTGACTCTTCCTCACTGTACAACAGTGAAGTTTCTCACAGCATATTTGTGGGGAATCACTGTTCTGCCAAGGAAAATGCTTAATTGGGGCGGGGGGTGAGGCAAAAAAACTCAGTATGAGCAAGACAGGCAGCGAAGCGAACAACCTAAGGGAGCTGCTGACATGATTGTTTAAAAAAGTCGGGATGCGCTCAGTGACCCACTTGGGTATCAACAGCAAATCCTGCTGAACAAGGGAGAGTTAGCCTGGGAAGGAAGAGGAAGAGGAAGAGCATTCCTAGAAGAGTGAAAGCCGGGCCAGGGCGAGGGTGACAGTACCACGGCAGGGCACTTGCCTTGCACCTGACCGACCCGGGTTCTATCCCCAGTATCCCGCATGGTTCTCTCTGCACCGACCAGGAATGATCTCTAAGTGTAAATCCAGGAGTAATCCATAAGCACTAAGTGTAGAGCCAGGAGTGATCCATAAGTACTAAGTGTAGATACAGGAGTGATCCATAAGCACTAAGTGTAGGCCAGGAGTAATCCATAAGTACTAAGTGTAGAGCCAGGAGTGATCCGTAAGTACTAAGTGTAGAGCCAGGAGCGATCCATAAGTACTAAGTGTAGAGCCAGGAGTGATCCATAAGCACTTAGTGTAGAGCCAGGAGTGATCCATAAGCACTAAGTGTAGAGCCAGGAGTAATCCATAAGTACTGCCAGGTGTGACCCACCCCACCCCCCAAATAAATAAAATAAATTTTAAAAAATGAAAGCTGGGCTGACCAATTTTTTTAGTGGCCATTATGCCGTGCCTGGCCTCGCCGGGTTTCCAGGAGCCGTGGCCAGAAGCAGCAGCTGCGGAATGGGCTCGGGCCGGAGAGTGACATGTTGGGAAGAACCCTCTGGCCACTTGGGGAGTGAAGCGGAAGGGCCCAGGCTGCATCAGGGAACTGTCGGGGGCTCTGGGCTCTGGGTGTGGGTGGACGTGAGGACTCGGGGGTGTGTGACGAAGCGGTGAAAGATGTGCCGCTCCAGCGCACCCTGGTCTCCAGCTGAGGCCACCCTTGGCTCGCCTGCTCCTGCGGCTGCTGTGACGGGTCCCGCGGCCTGGCCTCTTAGCCTCCGACCAGACAGCAGGGCTGGAGGGAGGCGTCTCCGGCTTGCTGCCCTGGTGCTGATGCTCGGGCACAAAGGAAACAGCTGCCCCACTCTGGGCTCCTCGCCCTCTGCTTTGAGCACGCCGGCCTGGACACCTCTCCCGGGCCTGTCACGTGGCCATGGCGCCACAGGGATGACGGGAGTTAATGTTTCCCTCACCACAGGAGGAGGAAGTGCTTCTCATAGTATATTGAGGTCCAAAGACTTGCGGGGCAGTCTTCACCCAGGTCATAAAGAATTCCTTGGCAATGAGTGGGCATGAAGAGGGGATCATCGAACTCTTCCGTGCGAGCCTCTCCCCATAAACACACACTTCGCCAAACGCCCCCGAGTTCATTGCAACTTGACCTAGTACCCGCAGAGGTCGAGGGCCAGATTAGATCAGCAGCAGTAAAGATCCGCAAACAAAGAGGAAATGCCACTTTGGAGGTCACTGGCCTCCCAGGTCTCCTGAGCAGCCCGGGACTTGGCAGGCAGACAGTTTCAGGGTTTGTTTTTGTTTCTGTTGTCATCGGAAGCGGAAGCTGTCAGAAAGAATGACCTCAGGCAAGTGGCAGTGAAGGGAGTGAGTTTGATAGATAGCATTTTCCATTCCTCACCGATTCTTGCCTTCCCTGTCCTCAAGCCTTCTCCTGAGACTCTTCTGGAAGCAGTGAAATGTTTCAATTCACAGCAATTCACTGTGTCTGTGTGCGTGTCTCTGTGTGTGCGCGCGCATGTGCGTGCTCCCGCCTGGAGGACCTAGTCCCATCAGAGCAAAGGGACCTCAAAGGGAAGCTATGTGCAAGCCAGAGGGACTCTGACCTGCATCCAGTCCCAGCCACGGACGGCAGGTCCCCTCCCTGCCCCCCTCCATCCCCGAGCAACACTGACTTGGCATTGAACGGCTTCCGCTCCCACAGCCCCACTGCACATCTTCAACTGGAGAACTGCAGCGAGCCTCGTCTCCCTCATTATTTACGCAGAGTCCTGTGGGCCAGAATTGGGTTAAGTCACCTCACTTGGAACTGTGCCTGCCCTAAGTCATAGAGGATGGACTCGAGCCCACAGCTGCAGCTCACAGAGACCTTTTCTCACTCAACCCGTCTAGTTCGGGGACCTTTCTCCTCAAGCCCGAATGCCATCCCCTCATTCCCTGGCCCAGAGTGACTGGATCTTTACTTTATGCTTGACGGTGTTCTAGAGCACTTATTAGAGAGTAGTGTTACCTCCTTAGCAGTCCACTGGAATCACTTGAGACCTTTCCAAGATGCTCTGCTGGGACCCACCAGGGGGCAGTTGAGACATCAGAGATGGTCATCTGGGCGATTCTAACCCAGGCGAGGCGGTGGGCCTCTGCCCTGGGTCGCGGCAATGGAGCAGGACAACGCCTAACGTCTAACAAGTCGGGGTCCTGACTCTTGCTGCCTGCCTCCGCTCTCCCGCCCAAGGTCTCCCGGCACTCCATTTGCTTTTCCAGGTCCTGGTTCCAAACAAGACCCTCTCACCCGCACCCCCTCCACCGAGTTCTGGCACAGCTGTGTTAAACATATGACTCTGCTGACTCGCTTCATTATACACGTATGAACCCCATTCTCAGGTCCCCACGTTGGCAAGTTCCTACGCACTGTTCGCCAGCTTCCTTTCTCATTTCCGAACACAGATATTCATGTCTTTGTAGCTGTCTTAAGGCCTCACTCACAGCAGATAACGGCCTCTTATTTATCAAGGAAAACAGTAGCCAGAGCAACGAACTCCCGCTCTGCCATTTCCCAGGATCGGGCTTCTCCCCCCACCTTGTGTCTGCACCTTCTCTCCACGCCCAGGCCCCGCTCTCCCCTCACCAGGGGTGCTCGGGCCTCTCCTCTGGAGCCCGCGGAGGATCACCCCATTTCCTTTCATCTTCCCTCCTCGGACACAGACCTTGAAATCATGCCCTGTCCTGCAGCCTGCCCTGTGCTTCCAACTGAACGCGATTCACCTCTGTTGCAGTCACTCAACAACTGTTTCCATGTCAGGGCAACCAGAGAAAAGTCAGCTCCTTGATCTGGCATCCCGAGGACCATGCCAAGAGGCCACTCTGACCCTCCTGATGCCATCAGGAGCTCCGGGGCCTCCTCTTCCCAGCTCACATGCCACTGTCCACGGCTCACCGGCTTGCCTGGGCAAGGACACCGGTGACCTCACTGACAAATGCGGCGTCTGCCTCTCCGCCCTCATCCGCTCTACAGCAGAGCTTATTGATCAAGCAGAGCCTTTATTTAAAACGGCCACAATTTGGTCAAGATCATGTGGAACTGGAGGCAGGAAGGACGTGGAGACGCGAGCAGCACTCACTGTCTCCTTGATGGAAGAGCTCTTGTTTCCACAGGCAGCGGCTGGGAACCCACCGTCGCATCATGTAGCCAAGCAAGGTCATTTCGTAGCAAGCCAGAGGCCAGCAGCTTTGTTTTGGCTTATGGGCCACGCCCGGTGATGCTGAGGAGGGCAGTGGGCACACCTCACTCCTCGGGGAAGGACCAACCCAGGGAGCTCTGGCACACGAGCGTGTTCCCACCCGTTAGGCCATCTCCCCAGCTGCTTAATGTGACACTTTCATCAAGAATCATTTTGTGTATTCCTGCCCCTCTGCATGTTTTTATAAATTAATTCTCCTCACTCAGGGTCTAAAGAGAGGCTATGTCAAGTCTTTGTACAACGGGCCTGGAGATGATTCGGGGGTGGGTCGCCGGTGTGGCGTTGTGGGGGACGGTGTGTGAGTCTCGCCTTTCTCCATCTTGGCTTCTCTTTCTCTCTGGTCGTCCCTTCCTGTAAGGCAAGGCTTGACCTGGTGAAAGAGCCTGTCCGCACCAAGATAACCGAAGCCTGGCGGGTTAGCGGCGGGTTACGCTGGAGCTAGGAAGGACTGGGATGGTAGGACCGGGGCTGGGACAGTGACCGGCTCAATTCTGGTCCCTTCAGAGCACCTGCAAAGCCGCTCCCCAGCTGGGCTCAGGATGCTGGAGTTCACTGCCTCGACCCTCTTCCATAAGCCCACCTGCGTGGACTCCCCACTTCTATGGGGTGTTGTGCTGGCTGTTCCCCACTTTCCCTTTCGTGCCCAGCCTGGTTTGGTCTCTCTCAACGCCGAACCTTCACCGACCGTGTCCTGAGGTCCCCTAACCCTTCAACCAGCAGGAAGAAGCTGCAGGACGGCTGAGGGCGGGGGCGGGGAGGGTCATCGCCATCGTCGTTCTCACTCAGTTCTGATGGCCTCGCCCGAGAAGCCACACTCTGGCCTGGCAGCTCCCCGTCCACCAAGGGGCTTATCTGCACTGGGCACATGCTGCTGCCCCCTGAAGCTGAGAGGTCCTGATGACCTCCGGTGTCCCTGCTTCGTGCTGACCTCTCTGACTGCACCATGTGGGGACGGTCCATCCCTTCAACGCTTCCAGTTCAGCTCCTGGGTGTGCCGTCGTCCTGTCAAGCCCCTGACTTTCGGTGCTTGGAGCTATGCCGATAGCTCAAGTCCCCTGTTTCCGTGACGAGAGTTACTATTCTTAGTCTGTATCTTCCTCCCAGTGTTTCCTAGTCCTTTGGTTCTCTATACTTCCAACTACGTAGCATGTTTCAAACTGTGCTATCGTAGCGATGGCGGGGCAGGGGGGAACCAGACCCCAGCAGCTCTTGCGTCGGCAGACTGCGTTCTCAGGCTAGAGTTATAGCTCTGGGGTTAAAGCACTTGGCCTTGCCCGCTCCAGACTCACACGGTCGCCGGGGCACTGCCAGAGGCAACCCTCACCCAGAACAGACATGCGGGTAGCATCCAATTCCCCAATTAAAAAAAAAAAAGCAAGTTGTTTTTATTTTAAGAGATGAGCATGGGGCCAGAGAGGTTGCTCAACAGGGAGAGTGGGGGCTCTGCCAGCAGGAGGCCTGGGTTCAAGCCCCAGCACTGGGCCATCTCTGAGCACCACTCCAGAGTGACTCCCGAGCACAGAGCTAGGAGTAGCTCCTGAGCACTGCCAGGTTTGGCCAAAAAAGCTAAGCTAAAGAAATTGGCACTTCCTCCTTGAGTTGGGTTGAATTTTTTTTTAAATGTGAAATGGTTTTGTTAAAATTTTATGTTACTTCTGGATGAAATACCCATATGTTAAAATATGTCTTATCTTATTTTCGCAAGAGTACTGAGATGCTGACATGATTAATCTTACAAAACTCAGTACAGAGTAGGGGGTTATCAATGTTTATGGGATAAATGGACTCAAAACAGGTGACGGATACAATTAATCACATGATTCTATAGAGTACCAACTGTTTGCTAAGCAGAGAAACCTACCAGGCATGCCTAAGACAAAAACAAGTTTAATTCTTTCTTTCAAATTCAGTCAGAGGGAAAAGATCCTGTGTGAAACCAGATCAGAGGAAGGAAGGGTTTAGGGAAGGAGATGTGGGCATCCAGGGTGTGACCAGAGCAAAGTGCATGCCTTGCCTGTGGGTTTGATTCCCGGCACTGTGCTATACAAACTTGTCAATTTTTTTTTTATATTTTATTGAATCATCGTGAGAGCAGTTACAAGGCTTTCAGGATTAAGTCTCAGTCATACAATGATCAAACACCCATCCCTTCACCAGTGCACATGTTCCACCACCAAGAACCCCAGTATACCCCCCCTGCCACCCCCACCCTGCTGTGTGGCAGATGATTTTCACTTTACTTTCTCTTTACTTTGGTTACATTCAATTTTCGGCAGAAAACCCACTATTATTATTTGGAATTTTCCTCCCAATAATCAGATCTGCCGAAAAGGCATCATTAGATCATTTGTTTTCTATTGCTGATAATGAAGAGCATATGATGTTGCACGGGCATGAAAGTGGCCGCGTGGTTTTGGAATTCTGGTATTTCAGTAGTTAAGTCCAGAGGTATTTCTGGCAGCAGCCACTGCATTCCGAAATTGGTTTGTGTGCCTCTGGGATCATGGCAGCTCAGGGGCGGAGGAGCCCTTCCTGAGCAGCTTTTTGTATGTCAGGAAAGGACGCATGGCCACTCGGTTTGGAGAAATAGCCTGGGTCCCACATACCAGAGCCATGTTAGTAAGAATCTCAGTGTCACCGGATTCCATCTGGAGAAGGCGGGGACTCTGCTCCTTCTCTGTCTGGAGCACCCCGGTGTTGTTGGCCCGGTATGGGGTCCGGAGCATTCTCCAGCTTGCGGTGTCCGCCGGCCAGGATTCTTCACTCTGCCAATTATCTTTTAAGTTAACTTTTATAAGGACAGAATGAGCTGGTGAGAACCAACTGAGAAGGAGCAAGGCAGGAAAGAATGAAGAATGCCCAGTTGGATGGCTCAGGGGGGTGATAGAATGCCAAAGGGACTTCATAAAAAACAATAGATCTTAAAAGCACAGAAAAAAATATTTAAAGGGTGATAGGAAATAACTTTCTTCTGAATGTTAAAGCATTTAGTATGAAGTACTAAACGCAGGCTAAGGAGTCATCAAAATTTAAGAGGACGTTGTAAAGGTATAATAAATGAGTTAATGACATGGGGTAAGACTCTGGCTTCTTTTCAGTAACAACATTAGTATAAAAGCAAGGTGTAATTTCATGTTGAATTTATAGATTGTACATATGATATATGTACTGTAATGGCTGCTGTTTGAAAGCATGTCTAAGATTAGAAGGCTTGATGAAACTAAGAAGTCGAAGATCTTCGTCTGTTATTGCTCATCTTCTATTTTTCCTTATCTCTAATTATATTTACCTCCGAGGATGCTGTAAAGGTGACTGATACAGGATTTATGGCAGGTGGGAGGTGACTGATTGGATACTTCACAGAGAAAGCATAGCTCTCGTGCTTATTACTTCCTTCAGTATCGGAAACAGCTCGAACAGGAGGACTTTGATACTTTCTATTAGACACTTGAGTTGGAGTTAACAGCTGATAGGTCTTATCTGCAGAAAGCTAGCAGGTCCTCCAGTAATACCATCTTCCCTCACAGTCTGATTTAGAAAAAGTTCCGCTTTCGTTTGCAGTTCAAGCCCCATCCCTTTCAAGGCGAGTAGAGGGAGGTGAGAGCATCTCAGGGAACTGAACCAGGGGGAGGTGCACGGGGGGAGAGGGGCCCTGCCTGGGACAGGAGCCTTTGCCCAGGGCCCAGGGCCTCCCTTCCCGGGCAGCCCCAATCTGTGCACGGGGCTTCAGCTTGGAAGATGTAGAATCACCTTCGCCAGACAAGCAGGGGATGGGCTGGCCGAGGATGCTCTCGACCAGAGCGGAACATGCCCGCTGAGCCCTGCGTCCATTCTCTTTCTCCAAACTGGAGTCTTGGTGCTCTCAGCGACCAGTCAACCCGGGAGGCGCTGGGAAGGAGATTAGGGTATAGCTTTTTCTCTCAGGTCTGAGTTTTCCCTTCTGGAGCAGAAATCCCTTCGACTTTTCCCACCTTCCTCTTACCTAGCATTGAGATTCTGATAGTCCTGATGGAAAATCATCACCATCACTGTCACTGTCATCCTGTTGCTCATCAATCTGCTCAAGTGGGTACCAGTAACGTCTCCATTGTGAGACTTGTTGTTACTGTTTTTGGCATATTGCCACGGGTAGCTTGCCAGGCTCTGCCGTGCAGATGAGATACTCTCGGTAGCTTGTCGGGCTCTCTGAGAGGGGCAGAAGAATCGAACCCAGGTCAGATGTGTGCAATGCAAACACCCCACCCACTGTGCTACCACTCCAGCCCTATGGAAAATCATACCAAAAATTTCTTTAAAAAATTTTTTTTTTTACTGAATCACTATGAGATACCATTACAGACTTACAAAAACTTAAAAACTTTCGTGATTACATTTCAGTCATACAATGATCAAGTACCCATCCCTCCACAGTGCCCATTCTCCACCACCAATGTTCCCAGTATCCGTCCTGCCATCCCCCATGCTCCTCCCCCCCCCCCGACTCTGTGGCAAGCACATTCCCTTTTACTCTGTCTCTGGAAACAACTCTTCGTATTTAAAGATGTTGACAATCAGTACCTTAGTCTAAAAACAGTCTTCAAGTTTCGTCTCAAGATAGCAATCATCTCAGAGGCCAGAGGGAAGTAGGCCAGCGGGTACGCTTCTTGCCTTGCATGCAGGCGACCCTGTGTTGAATCCTGGCACTGCATACAGACCACTGAGCATCACCAGGAGTGATCCCCGAGCACTACCGGGTGTTTCCCAACTTGCTATTCATCTCAGGCACTTACTTAAAGTGACGTCTGGAATCCTGGCCCTAAAAATTCATCAAGTGAGTCCCAGGTTGGCCCCAGGTGCTGCTGAGGCTGATGCAACAGGCAGATGCGGGCACTGCTAATCTCCCTGGGAATCAAGTCACTGTGGCCAGGCGGGCATCCTTTCTGCTGAGGCTGAAGTTTCCAAGACAGCTGTTCTCTCTGTCTTCCAGAAGATCTCGGAACAGCGTCTGCCACGTCTGTGTGGTTCCAACACCAACCCTTAGTGAGGTGACAGTCATGCAGTGAACACGAAGCAATCTCGACTCTGGCTAGCCAGGCCTGTGCACAGATGCCAGAGGTTAGACCAGCCCTTCCTTCTGGTTCAGGTACCAGAATCACCGGAGAGGAATTGGTGCTGCTCCCCCTTGTCCAGTCATGGCTCTCCTTCCCATTCCTGCTCCACCCGCACAGACTGATCCATCCACAGCAGAGCCTGACGCCTTCCCCCAGACACCACCTCTTCTTCCCCCAAAAGAGCTGCTTCATAATTTCAAGTCAATTTTCTTGTCTCTTCCCCCATTGTTGTGATTTATCATTAGTTTTCAAGTATACCTAAGTGTAGCTGATTGGGGAGGGCAGTGTTTTTTGATCCTGAAAGAGGAAATGGGGAGGAGACAGGATCACTTGTCACTTGTCATCCCGTTGATCTTCGATTTGCTCGAGCGGGCACCACTAACGTCTCCATTTGTCCTTGTCACATGCTAGTGTAGCCCAATGGTATCTGCTCGCTCCAGGAATAGGAAGAGCCTCAAACCGTTCATTCAGGGTTTTGATGAAGAAGTCTGACCATCTAGTAGGTGGGCGGCCATGAGGTCTTCTGACGTCCCGTGGAATCCAGTCGGTTACAGCTCCAGTCCAGCAGTCATCTCTGAATCACATTTATGTGTCTGGACCATCTGATTTTTTGATGCGTTGGCAAACAAGACAGCGTCCCTGATTCTTGACCGTCGATGGACATTGGTCTGAACTCTGGATTCCTTCTCTCACTTGAGTGAAAGTGATACTCCAAGCATAGCTCTTTCAATTCCTCTTTGGGAGACCTGAATAGCGTTCTCATCCTTTTGCATAGGGCCCAGGTCTCTGAGGCGTACATTAGTGCAGGAAGAATGGTGGAGTAGAAAAGATGTGCCCAGAGCCGGAGGATTTTGTCCTCTTAACCACTTCTTTGACACTCTTGAAGGCATTCCACGCTGCTCTCTTCCTCCTGTGTAGTTCTGGCGCCAAGTCATTCTTCATGTTGAGTTTTCGACCCAGGTACACATAGCTGCTGCATTCTGAGATGTTCATTCCATTGGAGAGCAAATGGAATGTCAGGGACTAGTTTGTTTTTCATGAACATTGTTTTGCTGAGATTCAGCTGCAGTCCTACCTTTCCACACTCGTGGTTGAAGTCAGCCAGCATTTGTGCCACTTGGCTAATGTTTGGTGTTATTAGAACGATGTCATCAGTGAAGCGGAGGTGGTGTAATTGCCAACCGTCTATCTTCACTCCCATTCCTTCCCATTCCAGTCGTCGCATGATGTTCTCGAGGGTGGCACTGAAGAGTTTCAGTGAAATGGTATCACCCTGCCAAGCCCCTCTCTTTACGTCAATGATCACTTCCTTGTAGAATGGTGAGATCCTGGTGTTGAATCCACAATACAGCTCGAGGAGGATCTTGATGTACTGAGTTTGAGCGCCCTGTTTGACTAGGGCTTCGATGACCACTTCGATTCAGTCTCAACAGAATCGAAGGCCTTCTTTAAGTCGATGAACGTTAGACAGAGCGGCATCTTGAACTCTCGCAAAACTTCAATGAGCTTGGTCACCGTGTGGATATGGTCAATTGTGCTGAATCCTTTCTGGAACCCGGCTTGCTCACATGGTTGTCCTTCGTCTAGTGTTCTGCATATTCTATTCAGGATGACTCGAGTGAACAACTTATAGATGATGGACAACAGGCAGACTGGGCGATATTTGCTGGTGTCGTGGATGTTTCCCTTCTTGTACAACAGAACGGTCCTGCTGGTTTTCCACTGGGACAGAACCCTGCATTCAGACAGGTAGCGTGTGAAGAGCAGAGCCAGTGAACTGACGAGCACTGGCAGCAGATTCTTCAGGTGTTCGGGTCTGACCTAATCTGGACTGGGTGCTCTGGGTGAGGAGACCAGATATGCCCCAATTTCATTTATAATGCCCACCAGCTTTCTCAATTGATAAAATTTTATCACAATGGAGATGTTACTGGTGCCTGCTCGAGAAAATCGATGAGCAATGGGATGACAGTGATACAGTGAATAAATTCAATTACTACAGAGTTGGAAAAGGGTTCCACCTGGGTTTGATCCATGGCACCCCTTAGGACTCCCAGAGCCCCACCAGAAGAGATCTCTGAGCACAGAGCCAGGAGTGTTTGAAGGCTGGGTATGCCCCCCCCCGCAAAAAAAATAATTTAAAAAGAAACTGTCCAGGGGCAACAACTGTGTAAAACTGTTTTATCCTAAGAAAGGGAATATTGGCTTAATGTTAGCAAATATCATAGCTATTGCTTAAATAGCTGCGTTAGTAAGTAAAGGATTATGCACCGGGGCAAGGAGGAGGGGAGTGGACACTGGCAGGGGGGAGGCACGGGAATGTGATTTGCCTGAAATCCTATCGTTAACAGTATTGTAAACATGGTGCTAGGACAACCACAAAAAAAAAAAAATTGAATAAAAATCCCCATGAATGTGAAAAAAGCACCTGATCAGACAGAACATTCAATATAAATAAGATATTACTTTGTATTGAAAATGTATGAACTCCCTGGGGCCAGAGTAACGGCCCAGTGGGTAGAGCTCTTGCCTTGCATGCAGCCCACTCAATTTCAATCCCCATCACCCATTAAGGTCTCCCAAGACCTATCTGGTGTGATCCCTGAGCACAGAGGCAGGAGTAAGCCAGTAAAATGGAAGTAAACAAACCTTCTTAACCTAGTAGAGGGCAATTATAAGCACCTCGAGTAAATGCCATACTCAATGCCAAGTGCTGAGACGTTTATCTTGTCTTAGAAACTCCTTTGACACTTTCTGCAAAATCGGTCAAAGGCTATGGATTCCCTAAACTCTTGCCTGTACTTTAAATTTTGCATCCTTCCTTCAGATCTGAGTAGCTCAAGAGTATTCCTAGAGGCATGTTAATTTCATTGAGTTTTTAATACTATATGTCTCCATTCTCTTCGGCTCAGAGTCTCATTTGATAGATCTGCTGTGAATCTTATATGTTTTCTTTTGTAAGTTTCTTTTTAAAATCTTGCTGCTTTAAAAATTCTGTATATTGGGCCGGAGTGATAGCACAGCGGGTAGGGCGTTTGCCTTGCACGCGGCCGACCCGGGTTCGATCCCCGGCATCCCATATGGTCCCCCAAGCACCGCCAGGAGTAGTTCCTGAGTGCAAAGCCAGGAGTAACCCCTGAGCATTGCTGGGTGTGACCCAAAAAGAAAAAAAAAATTCTGTATATTGTCTTTAGATTTCAGAATTTTGAGTACCATGTATCTTGGAGTTTTTCTATTTGAGTCTATTTTTACTGGAATCTTTTAGGCCTCTTAGGTCTGGGTGCTTATAGTCTCAACTTGGAAAATTTCTATGATTTCTTTAGTGATTTGTCATTGAATTCACATTCTTGTTTCTTAGAGACTCAAATGATTCTTATTTTGTTTCTCATAAACTCAATCATAGGTCTCTGGGGTGCTCTACATTTCTTTTCAGACTTTAAAATTTTTTTGATCTATTGTTTTCTAGGGGCTGGAGCAATAGCACAGCGGTAGGGTGTTCGACTTGCACATGGTCGACCGGGTTCGATTCCTCCACCCCTCTCGGAGAGCCCAGCAAGCTACTGAGAGTATCTTGCCCACATGGCAAAGCCTGGCAAGCTACCCATGGCATATTCGATATGCCAAAAACAGTAACAACAAGTCTCACAATGGAGATGTTACTGGTGCCCGCTCGAGCAAATCGATGAGCAACAGGATGACAGTGATGACAGTGATACAGTGATTGTTTCCTAGAGGTTTCCTTCATTTCATCTTGGAGCTCATCTTTTTCTTAGCTGCTGCTATTTTGCAGCTCTGAGCTTCTATTGAATTTTTAAATATCACGTATTATACTCTTCATTTCTGTCATTTCTGCTTGTAGTTTTCTCATTTGGGCACTCATATCCTCCTTTCTCTTTCTCTCTCTCTGCTTTTCTCCCCCTCTCTCTCTCCTTTTTGGTGGGGGGGCACACCCTGTGATGCTCAGTAGTTTCTCCCAACTCTGTTCTCAGGAACTACTCCTGGAGGTGCTTGGGGGATCATATGGGATGCTGAAGTTCAAACCCAGATGAGACAGGTACAAGGCGAATGCCCTACCTGCTCCAGCCCCTCTCATACTTTCCTGTGCTTTGCTGACTGTCTGCCATTGTTTCTTTGCAGTCATTAAGCATCACCACCATGGTGCCACTAACGTCATTCTTGGAGAATTTACAGAGCTGATTAGTGCTCTCTTTTTTTTTTCTTTTTGGGCCACACCCAATGATGCTCAGGGATTATTCCTGGCTCTGCACTCAAGAATTACTCCTGGCATTGCTCAGGGTATGCTGGGGATTGAACCTGGGTCATCAGGTCGGCTGCGTGCAAGGCAAACACCCTCCCCACTGTGCTATGGCTCCAGCCCCGATTGGTGCTCATTGAGCCTTCCGTGTTATTGCTTCCACTAACTGAAGTTGGTGTTCCCTCTTGGGTTTACTGTGCTCTTGCTGTGCTGAGGGCTGGCCTTTGCAGTTACCCCTCTGGGAGTCTCTGAGGGATTAGACTGGGGGGTGCTCATTTCCTTCCCTGTTCATCCTCACCCGGCAACAGGAGGTGTAACTGTGAGCAGTATGGGGTGTGATGCAGCCCCCTGGCTCAGGAGAGGTGAAGCTGGGCCGGGAGAATGGGGGGCACGCAGAGTTTCAGGAGAGGTGGGGCTGGGCCTGCTGATGTGGCAGAGGTCAGTTTGTTGTCAATTTTTGTGGTGTCCAGGGGTCTCACCGACTTGGTTTCGGTGCTTGCATACTTGGTCGCCTTGAGACAGGAGTCCCCCCGGGAAGTGATGGGGATCGTGCCAGGAATGTTGGATCCCAGTGATCAAACTCCAGGTCTCATGCGTGCAGGGAGGGACTTTTCCTGCAAGCCACACTCCCAGCTCCTATTTATCTGCTTCTTTATTTCGCTCTCAGTGATTACATGATAGGCACCCCATTGGCTCCTGGGGAAATGATAAACGATGCTGCAATCACATCCTTATGTAGCTTCTGAAAAAGAAAAGCACGTTCTCCCTGTGCTAAGCATTATTTAGAGGATGCACATGATGAAAAGGATATGGGCAGGCATAAGGTGCAAACTCAATATTGACACTGTTATCCCCAAGCACCACCCTGTGTCCTCCCCCAGAGAAAACAGCTGCCATCAAGTCAAGTAATTCAGTTTGCCCAGAGCAGGAGTTACTATGAGAATAGTTTAGATTTATGCTTCCTGACTTAATTAATATGGTTATCACACCAGAGAAAGAACTGTAAACGGGTTTAGGAAAAGAAATGGCTGAGAACACACCTGTTGGACTTTAGCGCATTTATTTAGCTCTTTAGTATTTTTGGAATATGAACCAGTCAGGGACTGAATAAACTTTGAAACATTGTAAGAACGAGAAGAGAGGGAAGGAGAGTGAAGGAAGGAAGGAAGGAGAGTGAAGGAAGGAAGGAAGGAAGGAAGGAAGGAAGGAAGGAAGGAAGGAAGGAAGGAAGGAAGGAAGGAAGGAAGGAAGGAAGGAAGGAATGGAAAAAAGAAAAAGGGGAAGAGTGGGAGGGAAAGTGAGAAAAAGAAAGGAAGAATAGAAATATGCTGTGTGAGAAAAAAAGTATCTATTTTTCAAAACAGAAATTCCAATGACATTTGCTTTCTCATATGTTGTGTAGAATAGACTCTTCATCCAATTTAGCTCCCATTAAACTATAACATTTACTGGAGGGCATTTAGGTGGTTTAATAAAAATAACCTAATTATTTCTTTTACAACATTTAAACTGAGGCATAATAGTAACTGCAATGTCAAAACGACCCATTAAACAATGTCTCGCCCAGACAACTGCTTTTCTGGAATGAATGGGAAGCCCTCGGGCTTGGTTTTGAGCTTTTTACTTCAACCACGGACATACACCCTGAAGTCCACGTCACTTGAGATTCGTTGTTTAAAATCTTCCTTTATAGGGGCTGGAGAGACAACTCAGGGATTAGGGTGCTTGCCCCTCTGATCCCAGCACTGGGGTATGGTGAGGAGCAGCCCCTGGGCACTGCCAGGTCTGGCCCTTTAGAGCTGCTTCCTCGATGCCCACATATTTGGGTCCTAGGGTAGGGAGGAAGGGGACCATCCACTCAACTTGCCATGCCTGCACAGTTGCTCTGCTACCACGGGACACCCAACCTTCTGCTCAGATCCGTGGGGTCTGAAACGGTCGGTCTGGATTTCCATTTACTTTGACTGCATCCCAGCAAACCTTTCCATTTGCTCTTGCCTTCTGGGCAAAATGCCTGGTTTGTAAAATTGAATAGGAACTCCTACTGAAAAGGAAAAAATAAACCCAAGGAAAATAAATTCCAATTGGTGTTCTCGTTGGGCTTCTTACTTTCCTAGACCTCTGAAAGAGTGTGTTTTCCAGACAACAGTGTTGGATCTTTGATTAGTGTCAGGTGCATTTCTGTTTGGGGACACTTTGAAGTGACCACACCTTCCAACTGTTTCCGCTGCCGCGTGTTTGTTCTTCCCTGTGCTTTCTTATTTGTTTTGTTATCACAGGTAGAGCTTAATTATTATAGACAAATGATTGTTTTGCCTCCAGGATCTATAGGTGACATCCAGAGATACCTTTGGATATTTTTTCCTTTCTTTTTTTGGGGGGAGGGGGAGGTGGGTTGTTTGGGGGCCACACTCGATGGTGCTTAAGACATGTCCTGGCTTTGCGCTCAGGAGTCACTGCTGTCGGGCTAGGCGGACCATAAGGGGTGGGGGTTGAACCCATCCACCTCGAGCAAGGCAAAACGCTTGTTCCATCGCTCTGCCCCCAGGATGGTTGTTCTTGATGCTATAGAATCACCCAGAAACCAGTCCGGAAGCAGAAAAGCACCTGAAACATCTCTGTCGATGAAGTTCAATAGATGTCTGGCCCAATTCCCTCTGATCCATCCCGGTCAGCCTCTGAGGTTACCCCTCGTCCACTTCGCAAACTGCCCGGTAGATGCGCGAATGGCAAAGCCCAGCAACGCGGCCTGGCGCCTGTTCCAGGGGGCGGCCCCGCTGGAGGACACCCACCCCGGGGAGCACCCCACCAGGAGCCTTCCCCGGGAGCGGCCGGGCTGGGGTTGCCGTTTCTTGGGGTGACGCTCTGTTCTCCCGGGCCCGTGGCGGGGTGCTGGGTGACCCGGAGGGGCGGCGCGGGGGTGGGGGGTCCCGGCCCCGCCCCGGCAAGTCCCCGGGCGCGGCCCCCGAGAAGTTGGGGCCGGGCGGGCGGTGAGTCACGGCGCGCGGGCGGGAGTGATGTCAGGCGCGCGGACCCGCCCTCGGCCGCCGCAGCGGGCGCGGGGCGGGCGGGGCGCGGCGGGAAGGTGGAGCGCGGCGGACGTGGCTCGGGTCCGGCGCCCGCCCCGCCCCGGCCCGCCGCATCCCTGCCCCGCCGGCCCCGGGATGCGTGTGCGGCGCCCGGCGCTCGGCGCGCCTCATTCATTCGGCCCCGCTCCGGGTAAGTGGGCGCGGGCGGCGGGGGCGACGCGGCGCGGCTGTCGCGGGGCCGGGGCGGGGACGGGGCCGGGGCCGGCGCCGGCGCCCTGCGGGAGGCCGGGGTGGGAGGGACGCCCGGAGACGCGCGGGGGCCGCCCCCGGCCGGACCCGGGGTCCCGCGAGCGCGCGCGGGGGGCCCCGCCGCCGGCCCCGCGCGCGGGGTCCCCCGGCCCGCGCCGGGATGGCCCGAAAACCCTTTTCCCACGGAGCTGTCGCGGCGTCTGCGCGCTGCCACCTCCGCTCGCGGTCTCCGCGGCGAACCGAACTTTTCCCGGGCGCCCGGGCGCCGGTCCAGGGGGCTTCTCGGGCCCCCGGTCGCCGGGCCGGGCGGGACTGTGATCGTGCGCGGCGGGGGCGCGCGGGACGCGGACGGGAGCCCCGACCAGCCCGAGCGTCCGCGCGCCCCCGGGCAAGCGCGTGTTCCAGCTGGCCTCGGGGGGAGCCCGCGGCTTCGCCCACCCGCAGGGCGAGACCCCCGGGCTGGAGATGCCCGCCGCGAGGGGAACGTAGCAGAGGGACCCCGCGAACACAGGGGCGCGCGCTCCGGGCAAACAGAGCAGCGGCCCAAAGTGACAGGTGACAGGTCCCGAGGTCCAGGAAGACCAAGTGCGCGCAGACGCTCCCCCTCCGCCTCTCCCAAGACCAGGCCTGGGTTTCTTGCGGCCAGCCTGGATTGCTCCTAGTCTGACTTCATGAAAGTCCCCTGGCTGAAATGTTGGGTTTTTTTCTCCTCCTCCTCCTCCTCCTCCTCCTTCTTCTTCTTCTTCTTTCTTCTTCTTCTTCTTCTTTTTTTTTTTTTTGAGAAGTTAATGTTTAATTTGGTGTCTTTGGTTTCATTTTGAAGTAGACCTGGTTGAGTTATGAACCTGCCAGGTAGCGCTGGCCGCCTCCGAGCTCCTGCCCCTGGTCACTCTCTCTCCTCTGGAATTTCATAGAGCCCTAGGAAACATTGGGAAGGGTTGCAGGCTGTGCCGCGTTGCTTCTGCTCCTTGTCTTTGCCGTGTACTTTATTTACAGATCTACTTGCAGCCGATTTTGTGTTTGTTGTTGTCTTATCCATAACAACCTTGTTTCGGGTCAAAGGTTGGGGGAGGGTTGCCACTAGGAGCTGTGGGGGATCTTGGGTAGCAGGACCTGGAGAGCCTGAGACCGGGGAGGCAGGGACGTGCGCAATTGCGGCTTAGTTGGAGCAAACTGCTTCTCGCCTGGTCCCCTGGAGCAAAGTGCTTCAACACTGCGTTCTTGTGGGAACGAAACAAAGCGTAGAGAGAGGCTGGGTAGTAAAATGCAAACGGGAACTGTCCGTCTACTTGTTTGGGGGCTACGTCCGGCTGTGCTCAGGGGTCACTCCTGGCAGGGCTGGGGAGCACATGGGGTACCAGGGATCCAGCCAGGGTTGACTTGTGGTTTTAAAGGAAGTGATAGTTGGGGTTTGTATTTTGTTTATTTACTTATTTCGGTTTTGAGACCCCCCCCCCCCCAGGTGTGTTCTCGGCTCTCTGGTCAAGGGCGGCTCCTGGTGGGCGCTGAACTGAAGTCAGGGCAGGCAAGCTAGTTCCCTGATGTAATAGTTCACGGGCTCAAAAAGTGATACTTTGTTTTTGTTTTTTGGGCCACACACAGGTGCTCAGCATTTACTCCTGGTGGACTAGGGATGATTACGGATCATTCCTGGGGGGGCTCAGGGGACTATACGGGCTGTGGCGGCTCAAGCCCAGGTTGACCAGGTGCAAGGCAAGTGTCTTACTTGCTGCATTGTCGCTCGGCCCCGAGATGTGATACTTTAAACTGAGATGTTTGTTTGCTTTTATTTTATTCTATTTTTTTTGGGGGGGGGAGGCACACTCAGCAGTGCTCAGAAGCCACTCCTGTCACTGCATTCAGGACTCAAGTCCCGGCAGTGCTTGGGGGACCATTGAGATGCCAGGGAGCAAACTGGGGCCACATGCAAGGCAAATGGCTGACCCGCAGTGCTGTCTCTTCAGCCCTAAGAGTTGCCTACTCATTTTTACATAATTTTTCTATTGGGCGATGGTCAACCTCTGTCCTGATCTAACATTAAGAGATCTATCTAATTTGTTGGACTATTGATGGCTTATTTAGTGAGCGATTACTATATTCCAGTGACTATGCTGGATGCTCTCACACTGAAAGACTGCCCCCAGACAAACACTCCAGTGGAGAAAGTCTATAGGCTCAGAGAATAAGAGTGAAAAATGCAGTGGACAGGGAGCTTTCAGGAAACCAAAAATGATCAGATTACCTTAGGCCGCTTTCCACTGATATTTCCAAAGCTAGTTGCTTCCTAATGGATCTGGGGCTGGGGCTCAGCCATTCCTATCAAGCCCAGTCTTAGGAATCTAAATAAGAATGTTGTAGACAGACCTAGACCTTCAGTTAAAGTTTCAGAGAAGCTTTGTTTAAATTACATCTGAAGGGTAAGTTCAGCTCAACCAAGGTTTATTTTCAGTGACCAAAGGACTACGGACATTTTTGTTGCTGTTCTTTTTATTTTGGGGACACACCTGCATTATGCCCTCAGGGGTTACTCCTAGAGGCACTCAGGAAACCTTAGGGTGCTGGGAGTGACCCCGATCAGCCACAGCAAACACCTGCTCTCTTACTATCTCATCAGCCCCTACATTTTTAAGAGAATAATTTATGTACAAATAGTCTGACTTATTAATTTTTCTTCTGTTATAAGTAATATGTTACTTGTAGAAGTTAAAAGTTCAGGTTAGACAGATCAGCTGCCACTCAGAATATAACATTATGATCTCAAAAAAATAAAATCTCACATACCACAGTGTGTACTACTTGCATTACATGTATTACTTTTCTTGGGCCAGGTAATGTGCCAGTTGCTGTTTTACGCAGAATCTTTCCTTCTCCTCACTCTTATCCTACATGATAGGTACTATATTCTTTGTGTGTGTGTATGGAGGAGAAAGCTGATTTATAGAAATGAAGTCACTTTCCTGAAGTCACACATTTAGAACATTTTTGGTTTGGGGGGTGTTTTCTTCAGGGCCAGAATGATAATTTAGCAGGCAGGGTGCTTGCCTTACATGCGGCTGACCTGGGTTTGATCCCCAGCACCCCAAATGGTCCCCGGTTCCTGCCAGGAGTGCAGAACCAGGAGGAAGTCCTGGGTGTGATCCCCCCAAAATCTAGAAAGATTTTTATTTTTTTTCAAATCTGGCCCGGGGCTGGTTTGTGACTCAGTGGTAGGAAGCAGGTTCTGTGCATTTGATGCCCTGAGGCCCAGTTTGATCCCTGGAACCCCGTCCCCGACAACAAAACAAAACTGGGTTCATTCTTTACGTGCTATTTTTAACTTTAAAAGAAAAATGTCCCCAATATCAACATTTGTATGTATCACTGGCGCACTCTGATGTGGGATTTTGCATGATTTTCTGCTGTGATTGCCACCCTCCGTAAGTAATCCCCTCTCTTAAGACAGTCTGTTTCCAGTTTTCACTATTTGAAGAAACTCTGCATTAAATATTTTTCCAGCCAGCTATATTTGAATGCATATCCATAATTATTTTAGTTATTTTGCCTTTTAAAAGTGAATGATGATATTTAATTTAGATGTTTTTAAAATATTCAGAATTAGAAGACGTTCTTCTTTCTCTTTAAAATTTAAGGATTTTAATTCCTGTGTTCCTTTCATGCTTGTCCTAAGAGTTTTCAGCATTAGGACCCACATTCTCCTTACATAAGGGATTGATTTGTCTGTGGCAGTGAACACACAGGCTTTCCTAAAGAACTATTGGTGTTTGTACTACTATTATTATTAGCAATAAAACTAAACTTCTTTCTTGGGAAAGAGTAGAATGGAACAGAGCTAATTTTGCAAGACAGCTCTCTGAAAGAAATTCTACTTCTGTAGTTTACCCAATAGACTAGACAAATTAAAATGTTCAGATATTGCCTCTAATAGACTTATCACTTGGTTTAGAATAATCCTCCATTTTAAATAGGTTACTTCTATCTATACACATTTGTGATGGCTTCTTGAAAAATATATACTTCATGGGACATTTCTGGATTAGTTTAATGAGAGCGGAAGACATTTCCATTGGCTAATTTTTGTTATAACTTTAAAGTTTTTTTTTTCATTTTAGTATCTCTAGTTTGGAGTGTGTGTGTGTGTGTGTGTGTGTGTGTGTGTGTGTGTGTGCATGTGTGGTACTAGGAAATGAGCCCAGGGCTTCACACATGCAGGCCAAGAACCCTACCACTCAGTAAATTTTGGCAAGGGAGTTGGCGGTGTGGCCCATATCTTGCGCTATGAGGCCCTGGCACTGCAAAACAAACAAACAAACAAACAAACAAACACCCAGACAGAAGCAAAACCCTTAAGTTTTATTATACTATACTCTCTTTTCTGTTCTGAGTCAAATTTTAATTTTTGCTTTGGGTTTATGTTTCTACTTCCAAAGCTAGTTGTTTTATCTTGATGGTTTTGATAAAGGATGTTGCCATGTACAGCTTCATCTGTCATAAACCCAGATCACATCGATTTATTCATTTCTTACAGTGACCTAAAGTTCCAAGCAAATTTTGAAGAAATAACTGATAGAATTAAAGTAGAAGGGGCTGTGGAGATAGTTCAGAAGGTGTTTGCTTGCATGCTGCCAACCCAGGTTCAATCGCTGACACCCCATATGGTCCCCTCAGCACAGAGCCAGGAGTAAGACCTGAGCATTGCTGGGTGTGGTCCAAAGACCAAAATTAATAAATAGGTAAGTAAAAAAAATTACAATAGGAATAGGCTAAGTTATTTGTCAATCGGTTTTTCCAGATGTCAGATTCTACCTAGTTAGGTGATATGCTTATAATTTAAAATAAATTAAAATTCATTTTTTAAAGTATCATCTAAAATGATCAGTTTAGAGAAGAAGTGAGAGCAAAGAGGAATTTGGAGAATCTAATTGATTTATTCTAGTTATTCTTCTTTTTTGGGCCACACCTGGCTGTGCTCAGGGAATACTCCAGGCTGTGTGCTCAGGGGTCAGTGCCAGCAGGACTCAGGGGAACGTATGGGGTACTAGCACCCACACGCTGCCACCTGCATGCAAGGCTTTCTCACTATGCTCTCTTAATAGCTCCGATTATTATTCTTCTAAATATATACGTATATATGTGTATATGGACTGGAGCGATAGCACAGCCGGTAGAGCATTTGCCTTGCATGCAGCCAACCTGGGTTCGATTTCTCTGTCCCTCTCAGAGAGCCTGGCAAGCTACCGAGAGTATCCTGCCCGCACGGCAGAGCCTGGCAAACTACCCGTGGCATATTCGATATGCCAAAAACAGTAACAACAAGTCTCACAATGGAGACGTTACTGGTGCCCACTTGAGCAAATCTATGAAAAATGGGAGGACATTGCAGCTTACAACACTAAGGGATTTAAAAGTATAGTTAATACCTCCGTATGTGTACAGGATTCACCACCCACCACCAAAATTCCAGTGCCGTCCTGTCATCAGAAACATTCCTCTACCCATTCCTGCCACCACGCCCCCACCTTAGCCTTTGTTGGCCAGCATGGTTCTCACTATGCCTAAGAGTTCGTTTTACGTTCCTTGCCAGTTCACTTGCTGTAGTTACTTATATTCCACCAATCAATGGAAACATCTGATAGTTCTTTCACTTTCTTATTCCTCTCACCCCAGGAATCATCTATTTTGTCCCAAGCGTGATTTGATTTCATTTTTTTTGTTCACAGCAGAGTAGTATTCCTTTGAGTTTGTTGACACTGCTATTTCATCCAGTCTCCCGTGGCAGGGGGGTGGATTCCATGTTTGGTTTCCCTTAAAATTCTTTGCTTCATAGTATCACTCTGAACTTTCCAAACATGTGCACTTTCTTAGACTTAACAAAAGTAGCAGCATTCACTGGATTGTCTTCTATTCGTTTGTTTTCCTTCACTACACATTCACCCTATTAAAATAATAAGTGAAGCCGCCTCTGGAAATAGTTAAAGATGAAGAGGTGCGGGGTGACAGGCACCCAGGTGTGGCCCCATAACAGAGTCACTGAATCAGAGGAAGGTGGCCACTCCAAGTCACCTGGGTGACTCTCAGAGCCCTAGGTGCATGGTGTTCCCCTCACCGTCACACAGTTTCCATTTCCTTGTGGACCGAGCACTGCCCAGATGTCAGGGTGAAACTGAGAGAGCTCCCAGACACCCCTGTCTGACGTGACTCTTCTCACCTGGCATATCCGTGTGTGCCAAGAACGTGCGATCCTCTGAGTCAAGCCAGCTGGCTAACTGAGGGGCACTGGGAGCACCTGCATTGTAGAAAGTTGGCGGGAGTGGGGGGGGGGGCTGTGAATGTCTGTCCCTGGAATTGGATCGCCTGTTTCCAGTTGGGTTATTAGACATACAAGATTTGGGGCAAAAAGCTCCCGTTCCCAGTTGGCAGGGACTGAGGGAGGAGAAAGGCCGCCAGAGGGAGAGCCAGGTAGGAAGAGAGGGGTGCGCAGGGCCCCCTCTCCTAGTGCCAAGCCTGCTGGGAATAGGGCTGCTAGGCCCCCGGACAACCCTTGGAAGGGGCCTCCTCACCGCCTCCACTGGAGGGGAGGGGCTGATCCAGTGAGTGTGTCTGGTGCCTCTAAGGAGAAGAGAAGGGCAGGGGGAGGCTTCAGTTTTCATGCAGGGCCCGGGATGGGGGATGGTTTTAGGTCAAGGACACTTAACCCTGGTCATGAGGCAGGGCAGGGGGCGCTCTGAGTAGCAGAAGCAGAAACTCTCACTGAGACTCCCGCAGGGAAGCCTGTGCTAGAGAGAGAGAGAGAGAGAGAGAGAGAGAGAGAGAGAGAGAGAGAGAGAGAGAGAGAGAGAGAGAGAGAGAGAGAGAGAGAGAGAGGGAGGGAGGGAGAGAGGGAGGGAGGGAGGGAGGGAGAGACAGAGAGACAGAGAGAGAGGGAGGGAGGGAGAGACAGAGAGACAGAGAGGGAGGGAGGGAGGGAGAGAGAGAGAGAGAGAGAGAGAGAGAGAGAGAGAGAGAGAGAGAGAGAGAGAGAGAGAGAGAGAGAGAGAGAGAGAGCCCCTCCCTCCTGCTGCAGCTCCGGGCTTCCCACGAGCACAGAAGCTGGGGCAGGACGGGCGCGGGGTCCTGCCCTCTGGGGTCCTGCCGATTGGAGGCTGTTCTCCCGCCACGCAGGGCCAGGACAGGGGAGGGAAGGCACAGGCCACAGGCCGGACGGCGCGAGGCGGGAGGTGAGGCTCATGCGTCCCGCGTCCCTCGGCTCCTGGTCTGTCCACGGCTGCGGGGAGAGGGCAGGCTGGGCGTTCTGTGTCCTGCAGCCCCTCCAAGGAAGGCCCCTGGTCTGTGTTGCCTTTAGGCCAGGAGGTGTCACCCGTGCTGCAGCCCCCCCAACACACACTCACCCCCGGGAAACCCCGACAGCTTCCTCGAAGGTGCCCCATCACTGAGCTGTGCAGTCGGAACCAGACGGCGTTTACCGTGTAGGTGACTCAAGCCTGTGGTCTCGGGGTTCCTAAGAACCCTCGCATTTGGCCTGTAAGCGGCACCTGTAAAAGCTGCTACAAGCACCGTGGCTTAAGACAACACATGAGTTTTCTCACAATTCCGCAAGTCAGAACGATACAGTGGGTCTCTCCGGGCTAAAACCAAAGTGCCTGCAGGCTCCAGTCCTTTCTGGAAACCCCGGGCCGTGTCACCTTCCTTCCCTGTGAGGCTTTGAGAATCCGCGCAGTCTTTCTCTGTTGCCTCGGTGTCAAAGGGGAAACCGCTTCGAGTGTTTATTACTGCTGTGATGGGGCCACATCCAGCAGTGAGGGGGGGGTGGGGCTCACACACACCTGGAGGCTCCCGGGATCATCCCAGGCCCGGTACGCAGTGACAGGGATCGAACCCAGGTGCCCCAGAGGCCAGGCGTGCGCCCTACCCCTTGGGCCTGTCCTGGCCCGGTTGAGTTTCCTTAAACAATGCCAGCTCCGGTTCTGGGTTCTGGTCTCTTTCCCGCCTCCAGCACGCGGATCTTAAGCCCGGCTGCTTCCTCCTTCCCCTTCTGTGTGTCACAGACCTGGGCTCTGCGCATTCGCATCAGGCCTGGGGTGTGTGTGTCGGGGGCGGGAGGGAGGGGACGGTCACGAGTCTGTCTTCCCTCATCTCCAGTAGCAGCGAGAAAGCTCCGACACCCCAGCGTCGTACAGAGCGTGTTGGTCGGGGAGGGCAGGAACAGGCGCTTTGTTTCCTGTGGTTCTTTGGGAGCCACCCCCGGTGTGGGTGGGGTGACGGGGGTTTCTGCACCCACATGTGTGCCGGGTCTAGGGTGCACTAGCAGGCCCGTGAGCCCTGGGAACCCTTCAAGCCGAGTGTCCCACAGTCCAAGTAGGAAATGAGTTGTCTCCCGTCTTTCAGCCCCCAGAGCGTGACCCCCTGGGGCCTCCCGCTGTGATGCAGTGCAGGGTGCTCGGTCCCTCTCACCGATGTCTGCAGTCAAGCCTGCCGCTCCTGCACCAAATTCTGTCTCACCTGAGGGCTCCCGGGAGGCTCCCGGAAACGGGCGCAGCATCCGTAGCTGTGTCTTAGGAGTCGACGAGCAGCACCTCTAGACTCCCCCAGACGCATCCTGGCGCACCGTGAGCGCCTTAAGCGTTTGCTGATGGGAAGGTTGACCACTCCCGCTGGCCGCTCAGAACCTAACCGACTGTCCGAGCAAGTCCCGGGTCGCCGTCCTCTCTGCCCGAGGGGAACAGTGCCCTCTGTGCCTCTCCGGGCCGGGGGCGCTGCCGGGCTGAACGACGTGCTGAGCAGGTGCCAGCCTGGGAAGCCAGCGGTGCCCGGGAAGGGTCTTGGGGCCTCCCCAAGAAGCCCCATGCAGTAGGCATCGGGGATCGTGATTTTTTTTTAATTTTATTTTTAATTAAAAAAAATCTTTTAATTTAAAGAACCTTGTTTGACAGTTATGCGAGTTGAGTCTGAGGCTCTGCACGGCATCTTCTGGGGCGTGGTGTTCCTCGCACGCTTCCCGAGGAGACGTGGTCGGGTGGGCCGTGGGGCGGCCGCTCTCAACCCTGCAGCTCGCAGCAGCTCCTCGGAGCCTTCTAAGGAAGCTTCTGGAATCCATGGGCAGTCGACTCCAATCGCTTTAACTCACTAGGAGAGGAGCAGGCGAGGGCCAGCCAGCAACCCTGGGCGGAGCAGGGCCGTCTCCAAGGACAGCAGATCTGCCCCAGGCCTTCCAGAAGGGCCTGCAGCCGCCGGCCTCGGTCTGAGCCCAGAGAGACCCATTTTGTCACTCTCATTTGGGAACTGTCAGAAAATTCATTGGTGTTGTTCTAAGCCACTCAGTACGTGGCGGCTTCCACAGCAGCGACAGGAAGCCACGCCGGGAGGGTCAGAACAGTCTGTGTTTAGATTCGCTCCCGGCCAGCCCTGCAGAGAGGGGCTTGGTCTCGGGCTTGATTGTCGTGAGCACAGCAGGGGGGAGCAAGTGTTTGCCCTGGGAGGGCTGTTGTAGGAGCCCCTTTGGGTGGAGGGAGTTAATTTCTGATAATTCTCTATATTTCCGTCGCCAGCAAATATTTAAATTGGCAGCAGCACGGTTTCAGCACAGCTTCACAAGGAAGTCTTCCTAAGTGTCGGGAGCCCTGGCGCGACCTGCACGGCTCCCAGCAGCGTGGCTGAGAGGAAGGTGTGCACGCCCAGCGCTGTGTGCCCGTGTCAGAGCGAGCACCGAGGGGCCGGGGTGGGGGCACCGCTCAGCTGACCACCTGAGCCGGGGCCGCCCGGATTCCCTTCCCGTTTCTCTCGGCCTGCCTGTATTCTGCCGGCCCTCCCTGAGAGCGAGCACCGGCCTAGAGGAAGGTCTGACGAACCGCCGTGAACTCGACAAATGAGAGTGCGCGGCCTTCGTTGTGCCAGCGTAGTCCTTCACCCGCCGTCAGTGCCAGCAGGCCCCTGGGACACACAGTTTGTTGGAGTCAGTGTGTCAGTTACTAGAATAGAAAAGAGAAAACCGGGGCCGGGGCTGGTGCAGGGGCTGTCGTACATGCTCTGCATGAAGGAAGCCTGGGTTTGACTCTCAGCACCACAAGGTCCCCTGAGCACTGCAGGGAGTGACCGCGGGCACCATCGCTGACATAGCCCCTAGCACCATAAGATGTGGTCCCCCCGCTCCCGCCCCCGCCGAGTAAAACAACGATAAACCGAGTAAGAGTGATGAGGGAGGGGTTGGTGTTTGTTTCTGAAGGAACCCACAGTCACAGTTTACTTGGTGATTTGGAGATGATGCCATCAGTCCAGGATTGTACTTTTGCCCAGTGTAGGAATAATATCAGTTGAAGAAATGAAACGTCCATCATCTTCCGTTTTAAGAACTGAAATGTGGGGCCAAAGAGCTACTGCAGCGGGTAGGGCTTGCCTGGCTTCTGACCTGGATCCCAGCCCCGGTGTGGGCCCCGGCCCTGCCGGGAATGAGCCCCGAGTGCAGACGGAGGAGGAAACCCTGAGCAGAGCTGGGTGTGGCCCCCAAACAAAACAAGTGAAATGTGAGTCAACCTGGAAATTTTTTTCATACTATTTTAAGGAAGTATAGGTAGAAGAATTTGTGGATGGTGTAAGGTACTTATATCGATTTCTAAAGTGTAGAGACTGTCTTATGGAAGCCTAAGAAAATCGGAAGCTCTTACCCCACGAAGGACCTTCTCCTACCTGCAGTTCTTTAACACCGATATGTGGGGGCTGAGGAGAGACTACAGGGGTTGCACTTAACCCCAGTTCAATGCCAGCACCAGCTGCCCCCTGAGCCTCGCTGGGATGGTCCCGTGCCCCCTGTGCACTGCTAGCTATGGCCCCGATGGGCCCCAGCACTGCACAGCCCAAGCATGGAACTGCCAGCCCTACCGGGAATGACCCCAGGGGCACAGAGCACTGTTTGAGAGCATCCCACCTTCTCAAAATATATCTTTAGGAGATGTATTTGTTTAGGAGTATATTTTGTTTATTTTTACTATGTCTATTTTGTTTAGGAGAACTATATTTTGTTTAGGAGAACTATATCTAAGCAGAATTATTTTTCTCCTATGAATGTGAAGGTTTGTGGGGGAAGTGACGGGGGAGGTAAGTTTGGGTCTGGCTTCAGAAACTTCCTGCGCCCTGGCCCCCTGGGTGCTCAGCCCGATAGGCCTCTGACTCATTCTCTTGCATTTGAGGCAGGAGGGGAGGAAGGCAGCACAGAGGGCATATCTGTGAGGAGAAAATAAAGGTAGAGGAAGCATTTCAGAGCAGAACATTCTCCCAGCCACTGGGCAAGCTACTCTTATCAGCAACTTCCTGTCTTTTCTAGACTTCATAATGTACGGACTTGTTCAGATCCCTCCACTGCACAGGTGACGGGTTCAGTTCCCGCCCTCCTTCACTCCTTCTGAAATCTCAGGAGGCATTCCCCCCAGTGTCCTGCTGTGTCCTGGACTCCCTAACGTGTGTTATTAGTATTACTAGACTTCATCCTGGCGTCTAGAGCTGCGGTGACCAGCAGCCAGGGAGTGTATTGAGAGAGAAGGTGTTGAGAAGGGTTCGTCAGAAACTAAACCCGCACATGGGCCAGGTGAGTGCAGACTGGACCGGTTCCTCCAAGGATGGAAACTGGTGATGAGGAGCGAGTAGCCCGGAAGCTGCTCTCGCCCCCAGGAGGGTTTATTGGAAAGAGTCAGATTTGCACTAAGATAGAAAGGAGAAGGCTGCACATGCGTTTGTTTGTTTTCATTTTAGGCCACGCCACGCCTGCTCAGGGAACACTCCCGGTTCAGACTGTACATTTGAACTAGGTCTCTGCGGTCCCTGGGCGGAGTATGGACAAGAAAGGGTCGAGAGTAGAGGAAGAGAGTTTCGGTAGAGGCCTGGGGTCCTCTGGCTTGCCTGTCACTCCTCCTGACCACAGAGGCCAGGTGGCCGGTGTGATTTGCGGTCAGGGGTTGGGCCGGCCAGTGGGTGAAACTTGATGGAAACTGAAGTCACCCAGAGATCTTGGAGGCAGCGAGGAGAAAGGGTCGAGTTAATGGAGGTCACGTGGGCGGCGGGGAGGAAGAGGAAGGGCCCCCACGGCCGTGTGTGCAGCGCGGGGTGGGGTAATCGGCCTGTCGCAATCTCTCGAGGGGTTGGGTAAGAGGAGAACAGCTTGTCCGTTGGGGTTTAGCAACGTGGAGGATTCCTTTCGGTGGTGATCTTGCGTGCGGTCCGGAGTGACCCAGCTCTGAATGAACCCGTCCCCGGGTGCTTCCCGCAGGGGGTCTTTCCTCCCACAGGGCTGGGGTCCCGTCTGTGCTCAGGCCTTTCTGTCGCCACGCTGCCTTGCTATAAAGCTCCCTTCTGAACTGAGCTTGCGAGCAACGGTTTGACGCTCTCCCGGCTTCCCTCGCAGGCGACAGATGCTCGGTACGTGTTGTCTGAGTGAATGGGCTGGGGGTTCGCACGTCTGGCCTTTCCACTAGCCTGGCCCACCTCTGTTGGCTCCGGCCGGAGCCCGAAAGCGCCCAGGTTTCATCTGCTGTCCTCTTGCCCATCTTGTGTGGGCGGAGGCTGTTCTACCTTTGGGGGCCACACCCAGTGATGCTCGGGGCTTACTCCTGGCTCTGCACTTAGGAGTATCACTCCCTGCTGGCAGCGCTTGGGAGCTCATATGGGATGCTGGGGATCGAACCCAGGTCAGCCGCGTGCGGAGCAAGCACCCTGCCTCCTGGCTGTACTGTCACAAAGAGGTTTTTGTCCAGGATGGCGATTTGCTTGACCTTTCCTCAGACCCTCCACCTTCTTGGGAGTCACATGTACAAACGACTTCTTACCCGTTTCCGAAACCCCCCACTCCCTGCCCCCCGAGTTCCGTGGGTGCAGACGTCCGCAGTTACTCCACACAGCGCACCTCTTTGGAAACTTCCCTACCCCGTGGCACAAGCGTCTCAGAGCAGCTGACTGCAGCCTCAGCAGGGCTCTGCTTGGCCTCTTTCCATCCAGCCCCTCCCCAAGGCCGTTATTTTCCCACCAAGATCACGTTGAAGCGTTTTTTTTTCCTTCTACATTCCTGCTACCACTTTGTTTTCACTTCATTATCCTCCGGTTGCAACACCCCAATTATACTAGTTGCCGTGGAGATACTAAGTGTATTGCTAATAATGGAGGATTATTCCTTTAGGTGGACGCGGAGAAGCAAGAGGAGGAGAGAAATCTTGTTTTTGTGCAAATGTTTCCTAGTAACAAAGATAACAGCACTGTGGTGCCGAAATGCCACCTCGTCAGCTTATGTTCTTAGAAAGGATCAGTTTCCTAATTTGAAGGAAAGACCCACTGAAGGGCTGGTTCGCTCAGGGCTCAGTTCCCTCTCCCAACCCTTCCCTTACTCTCGCTCGTTCGCTCTTTCGTGCGTGTCCTTTGTGTAACAGGATGTTGTCCCACCTCGGTCAATCTTTTGTCTTTATTTTGCTTTGGTGTTTTGTTTAGGGCTCGCATGTGGCAGTGCTCAGGGGCAGTGCGTGGGGGTCCCCGGGGTGCATGCCCACAGCCATCTCCCCAGCATCACCTTCTGTGTCTTAGGACATTTTTAGAAAAGGCCTTACAGGAAGAGATACATTATAGTATTGCTCCTCTGGTCTTGCTGTTTTCCGGGACTTTCTCAGAGTTAAGATGATCCTGTGTCCTGCTCTGCCCAGGCCTGCCTGGGTGTCCTTCTTGTCCTGATGCAGTTAGGATGAGATTCTCCTTCACTCTGCACACCAGACTGATTTGATGCCCCATCATTACCCACCCACACCCCCCGCACCCTCTAATAAAGACTGCATTCAATAGAAAACTGAGAGAGAAAAGTATTTTTTACAGTTTTAATCCAGATAACTTTGGTTATCTACCGATTTGCTCGAGCAGGCACCAGTAATGTCTCCATTGTGAGACTTGTTGGTTACCTATATGTGTTGTATACCTGCCTGTCTATGTGTAGGTAACTGTAGGTACATATGAACCGTGTCTACACGTACATGCATATACATGTGTTTCTTTACTTTAGAACTTAACCAAGTGTCTCGATATCGTACAAGGAGACAGACCTAGAGATGTCCGTACTCTGTGCTGTTAGCAAGTCGCAAGATTTCCTCGTCTTCTGTGGTCCTCATGCTGCTCTTTCACTGGGCTAACGTCACTCTGGCTGCTTCTGGATGGGCCGGAGAAGTTCGCAGGAGGCAGTGTTGGCCCCTGCTGGCTTCTCTGGTGGACGTGACTTCCTGCTGGGTCCCCCGCTGCCCAGGACATGGAACACCCCTCTTGTTCACACCGCCTCTCCCCATGCCCGTGGAAGGCGTGTAGAGAGCCTCATCCGTCTCTGTGGCAGTTCCTACGGCAGCAGAGTGGGAATGAGACAGGAGCGCTCTTCCAAGACGCTGCCCACCCTGCAAAGTAACAGTTACTGGCCTGGAGCAGCAGTACAGCAGGGGGGGCACTTGCCTTGCGCGAGTCCACCCCAGGTTTGGTCTCCCATCCCATGTGGTCTCCTGAGCACTGCCAGAAATGATCCCCAAGCACAGAACCAGGAGTAACCCCAAAGCATCAATGGGTGTGGCCCAAAAATGAAAAAAGAAAAGAAGAAAAGCAAAGCCACAATGACCATTTTAATTGTCACCTTTGTTTCAGTTTTTGGCTTTTGGGTCATCCCCAGTGGAGCCTAGGACTTATTCCTAGCTCTGAGCTCAGGGCTCACTCCTGGTGGGGTTTGGTGGGCCATGTGGGATGCCAGGGATGGAACCCAGGCCCGCTGCATGCAAGGTAAACACGCTGCCTGTGTACTATGGCTCCGGCCCCATAAGAGTCACTTTTGCCTTTTTTTTTTTTTTTTTTTTTGCTTTTTGGGTCACACCCAGCGATGCTCAGGGGTTACTCCTGGCTTTGGCACTCAGGAATTATTCCTGGCGGTGCTTGGGAACCATATGGGATGCCGGGGATTGAACCTGGGTCGGCCGCATGCAAGGCAAACGCCCTACCCGCTGTGCTATCGCTCCGGCCCCACATTTGCCATTTTCATAAGTACCACCCCAGTGTTGCTGGCAGGGGAACATGGAGGGCTGTGCATGGTTCTATCAGACTCAGGCCTTGCACAGGCAAACCATCCCCCTGGCCCTTCTGATTCTGCATTTAAGAAATATGTATCCATTGGGGGCCAGGGAGATAATACGGCGATAAAGTGCTTGCCTTGCTGGAAGCCAACCCAGGTTCGATCCCTGAAATCCCAGGTGGTCCCCTGAGCTCTCTAGGAGGGATTCCTGAGTGCAGAGCCAGGGGTCTCCCTGAGCATTGCCGGATGTGCCCCCCCCAAACAAACAACAACAAAAAATGTGCATCCCAGGAGGTAGGATGCAGCCAACCCGGTTCAGTCCTTGGCACCACATGTGGCCCCCTGGACACTGCCATGATCTCTGATCATGGTCATGAGCCATGCCGCCTGAGCACCACTGCATGGGGCTATGCACCCCTCGCTCCACAAGTAAGCGGTGGTGTTGGTCCCCACGTTCCTTGATTGCCCCTTTCCCGGGAGCACGGCTGCCAGCACCCTGAGAGGAAGCGAGGCAGAGATATTTTCGGTTTGGTTTCAGATTGTGTCCTTGAATCTTGCTTCTAAAATGCTTTTCATAAGACACTCTCAGTTGGATACCTACCAACTTGGTTTTTGAGTAATAATTAGCTGATTTTGAGTTCTTGGTATCCTTCGGTCCCTTCCATTTAAAAAAAAAGAAAGAAAGAAAGGGGTGTGTCAAAATGCTTTGGGGCAGAAATCACTTGTTTGCAAACACGTTTTTGTTCATTTTAGTGATACTTGGAATTTCGGTGGACTCAGAGAAAAAGTATTGAGCAAATGTTGTGTCCGATGCTTCGGCTTTATTATTAAACATTTGTTTATAAGCCACTGGTGTTAATGAATGGTTTCTAAATAGCGGTCCGACATCTGAAGCCGTGGAGGTCAGCAATGTTCGTGCACGTGGCGATCAACAAGAAGAAGCACTAGCAGAGGAGAAGACCGCAGGGGGCTGTGGGGTGGAGCTCTGAGCCCAGCGTCCTGCGGCTGCCTCCGGCCTGCTCACCCGCAGGGCAGGGCTTGGGGCTTGCACGGTCTCTGCTCCAGACTGAGGAAAGCCCGGGTTCTGCCGTCCTGAGCTGAAGATGTCATTCACAGGAGCCTCACAAACGCTGTCATAGACGTTTTAGTGTTAAGATCTACATGGAAGGAAAATACCTTTGAGAAGCTGTAGTCGAATCTCTGCCTGACTGAAAGAGACGTTTAGTTTAGCTGCAACGTGGCACCTGAGAGAGGGCTCTTGGGGGCAGGGCCCTGAGGCTAAGGGGTCCCTTTTAGGGAGGCTGTGAGAAGTTCTCAGAGCAAAGGGCTGGTCCTAAAGGTGTCATTTTGGAGGCAAAACAAGTTTTCTCTTAAGGGTAGCTCCGTCAGGCTGCAATTTAGCAAATGGCACAATTGCCAGTGGGTGCTGAGTCTCGCGTGTCCTTACGCCGCACACGAGGTGCAGCCTGGCTCTGCCGGGGTGAGTCTATGCCTGGGATGGGGAACTTCATGGGCACAGAGATGGAGTCACCTGTGGACGTGTCGGAGCACAGAGCAGAGTGACGCCTGGACCTCACGCCTCCGTCCAGTCTTGGAAGCAGCTTCAGATTCACAGGGAACCGGACAGAAAATCCAGAGAGGCCCTGTGCTCGCCCCTTCCATGCCGGCTTCTGCCCCTTGGAACTTGGTCCTGCTGTGGTTCATTTGTCGCATGTTATGAGCCAATGATGACTTCTGTTTTTTGGGGGTTTCGGTGTGGGGGCCATGCCTACCAATGCTCGGGGTTTGTTCCTGGCCCTGTGTTCAGGCGTCACTCCTAGAGGTGTGCAGGGGACTGAGGGGGTGCTGGGGATCAAATCTGGGGATTTGTGGGCATGCACTGGGAATCACATGCAAGCAAGCACCTTACCTGCTGTGCTACTTCTCTGGCCCAGCACATTTAATTTTATTAATGAATACCATTCTGTTGTCTGATTTATTACTGTTTGTTTGTTTGTTTGTTCACCGATTGAAGGATGTCTTGGTTACCTCCAAATGTTGACAATTGTGAATGAACTTGCCATAAATATCTGCATGCAGGTTTCTCGTGTAGTCTGGAACTCCTGTGGGTCGCTATCAAGGAGCCTGTTTCTGGGCTCTGTGGCAAACATACACTAAGTGTAAAAGGAGGCCACCAGGCTGCCCTCTAAACTGGCGGCAGCAGTGGCGCGCCCACGGATGCGAGTGTCTGATGCTGTCTGTCCTCGTCACTGCTTGGTGGAGCCTGTCCCACATTCTGGCCATTCTGACCGGTCAAGTGACACCTCAGAGTTCTGTAATTTGCATTTCCCGTTGACATAGCAGATGTAGCATCATTCCACGCAGCGCGTTGTCTAGTACCACATCTCCCCGCCCCCCGTTTTGGTGTGCCATTGGATGGCAGCTGGTGGTGTTCGGGGGTTGCTCCTGAGGGTTTATCCTGGCTCTGTGCCCGGGGTCACTCCTCCAGGCACTGAGGGCACCCTCGAGAGCACCCGTGTTCTCGGGCTCACTCTTGGTGATGCTCGCGGCCCCGTGGTACCGAGGACTGCTCTCTCCAGCCCCAGTCTGGGTATCTTCGCTAAGGAAGACCAGCTGTTGACTTGTGAACTCGGTGCCTTGTTTTCTTGTTGCTTAGCGTGGGAGGCCGTGGGATGGCAACAATTCTTTGTCAGATGTAACCTGTGTGGATGTCCTCGCCCCTCTGCGGTTTGTCTTTTCCCCGACACTGCCTTTCACAGAACACAGGCTTTAATTTTGTGACCTCTCGATTGTCAAGTATGTCTTTCACGGATAAAGCCTTTCGTGTAGGATCTAACGAAGTCATCTCCGTATCTGACGTCAGGCAAGATTTCTACTGCATTTTTGCCCAGAAGTTTCATAATCTTGCCTTTTACATTGAAATTATGATTTATTTTTCGGGGGTGGTTTTGGAGGTGGTGCCCAGGGGCTACTCCCAGCTCAGTGCTCAGGAGCGCCTCCGAATGGAACACCGGGGAGCTCTGGGGATTGAGCCCAAGTCACCGCAGGCAAAGCACATGCTTAGCACTGTGACCTTGCCCCCTTGTCATGTCCCCCTTGACATGTCCCCTGCCCTCTGCTGTTCAAGTTACTTTTTGAAAAGGGTGTGAGGACTGTGTAGAGCCCCGCCCCCGCTCCTGTGAATGGATCACCAGGTGTCCCAGACTCGTGTGCTGGGGAGACTTTGCCCCCTGTCAGAGGGCAGCGGGCCCTGCCTCTGGACTGTGGACTCTGAACTCCCCCTAGCTTCCCCCAGCCCCGCGTGGCTTTTCACCGCAGCGTTACAGGAAGTCTCAAAGCTGGTACTTGAAGACTGAGGAATCTTGTTTTCCAGAACTTCCAAAGTGTCTTTTGCTTCTCTGTATAAACTTGGGGATCCATTCAATGCTGTCCACAAAATGCCACTCGGGGATTTTCATTGCGATTTCACTGAATGTGTAGGTTAGGCCTGGCAGAGCTCATCTCTTAACAGTATTGTCTTTTTTATCCATAAAACCCAGGGCCTCGCGCCGGAAGGCAGTGTTCCACCACTCAGCCACATCCCTGCCCTCTCAGTAGTCTTTATTTTATCTTCACTGCCAGTTTTGTGGGTACAAAGTTGTTCACAATACCCCTTTATTATCATTTTAACATTTGTGGGACCAGTGACGATATACTCTTTTATTAATGATTTATTAGGTTGTCTTCCCTTCTTTCTTCTGTTTGAGCCTGCCTAAACAACTATTGATTTTATTGATTTATTTTCAAAGAACTAGCTTTTGGTTCTGTTGATTTTCTGTATTGATTTCCTATTTTTTATTTCATTGATTTGTGTTGTAATCTTGTGTTATTTCTTTTCTTTTCCTTTGGATTTATGTATTCCTTTTCCTGGTTTCCTATTAATGCTTATATTATTGATTTCGATCTTCTTTTCTAATTCGTGTATTTACTGCTATTAATTCCCTCTTAAGCACTGTTTTTGTTGCATCTACAAATCTGTATAAGCAGCATTTCCATTTTTATTAAGTTTAGAATTTTAAAAAATTATCTTGAAATGTATTCATTGACCTATATATTAAATAGGAATGTGTTGCTTATTTTTTAGTTTTTAAAAATCTTTGTATCTTGGAGGGGGCATCTCGAAAGTGGTCAGAGCTTTCTCCTCCTGGCTCTGTGCTCAGGGATCACGCCTGGCAGGGTTCGGGACCACATGTGGGGCTAAACTAGTATTGGCTTTCAGCATCTATATTGCAAGACACAATGCCTAAAAGGAGAGAGAGACAGAGACAGAGACAGAGACAGAGACAGAGAGAGAGGTGGGGGGAAGGGAGAGGAACAGAGAGAGAGGGAGGAGAAGAGAGAGGGAGGGGAAGAGAGAGGGAGGGGAAGAGAGAGAGAGAGAGAGAGAGAGAGAGAGAGAGAGAGAGAGAGAGAGATTGATTTCTGTTTTTTTCATTAGTTTAATGGGAACCCAAGCAATAGTATAGTGGGTAACACACTTGCCTCGCATGAGGCCGACCTGAGTTTGATTTCTTCACCGCATATGGTTCCCTCATCCCCACAAGAGTTAGCCCTGAGCACAGACCCAGGAGTCAGCCCGAGCACACTGGGTGTGGCCCCCAAACAAAACAAAACAAAGGATTGTTGAATAAGTTTGTGAGTGTGTGTCTTATGACCAGAATGGGTCTGTTTTGGTTAGTGTCCGTGAGGAAGTGTCCACTCCGTCATTGAGCGAAGTGTAGGCCAGGATGATTCCTGTTGCTCCTGTGTTTCACTGGGTCCTTACTGAGCTGTAAGAGTGACTTTTTAGTGATCAGAATGAGCAACTGGAGGGTCAGATGCATTCCAGGTCTCTCTCACGATAGGAATAAAATACATTTTGTCTATGCTCTTTCCCCCCAAGGAACCCCGTTGCTTTCTGGTCCCCTCATATTCCCCTGCTCTCAAGAGCTCAGCAGCTAATCTCTGATCACGTTTAACTAGACTTCCTTGGGATGGTGGGGAACGCGTGTGCCTTTCCTCACCGGCGAGAGTACGCATGTTTGCATCTTCTTTATACGTTTTTCATTTGTTTAGAAATGCGAGGGAAAACTGGAATTACATGTTACCTTTAAACTTTCCTGCAAGGACAGGGGCTGGAACAACAGAGCAGCTGGCAGGGCCCTTCCTTGCATGCGACAGACCCAGGTTCGATCCCTGGTACCTCACACGGTTTCCAGAGCAGGTCATCTCCAAAGCCAGGAGTAAGCCCCGGGCACCTTCCCCCACCCCTGCCAGAAACCCTTTGCTGCTAGAATAAATGAATAGTTCCTTTTTTCCCTGTAGCAGGTTTTAGACACATAGGGTGGTGGGCAGGATTCACTCCTCTCCAGGGTTTTTTTTTGGGGGGGGTCACACCTGGCGATGCATAGGGGTTACTCCTGGCTCTGCACTCAGGAATTACTCCTGGAGGTGCTCAGGGGACCCTATGGGATGCTGGGGGTCGAACCCGGGTTGGCCACATGCAAGGCAGATGCCCTACCCGCTGTGCTATCGCTCCAGCCCTCCACTCCTCCAGGTTCTTTGTCCATGGCCAGCCCTCGCCTTTCTCGCAGGTGATGTGTGGTATCCGGGAACCTGCAGTCTGAGGCTCCTGCTCTGAGAGCTAGGGAGAGTCGTGGGACAGTGCCGGGAGGATGCTGCCCAGTGTCCACTCTGGACTTGCCTCCCCGCATCTGCGGGACAGTTGCTCCCTGTCTGACGTGGAGGTCACGGGGAAAGCAGGGCCTCACTTGGTCCTGCGATCAGGGTCACAGCAAGAGCCGGTGGTCCTCAGCTTCAGCCTTGGGACTTCCGGTTTCCGTCTTGATGCTTCCCCCTGGCCCCTGTCCGCAATGCCAGTCCTCTGGGTTCTCTGCTTCATCGCTTGCTATCTTGCTCCAGGTTTGCAAAATCCACTTACAAGCACCTTCTCTCGTTGGTTCCTGTCTCTCTTTTCAGCCTATTCTGGTACTTTCCGCTGTGTGAGCACCCAGGAGCTCTCCAGGGCCACTTCCCTGACAGTCCGTTTCCTTCTCTGAATCGTCTCCTCCAAGATTGTTACGGAAAGTGGAGTTCTGTGTAAATGTGCCAGTATGTCCTTTGCTTGGAAACCCTGTGGAAGGGCTGTTGGGTGTCTGCTGGGGGAGGTTGTCTGAGGTGGGTGACAGTGTACCAGGCAGACAAGTAGCCTTGTCCTTGATTCGTCAGGTGTTAATGACTGGACTCGGCGTCTCACACACAAGCTACACAGCTACACACCGCTGCCAAGTACATCCCCAGCCTTCTTCCTCCAAGAGCACATGCAAGTGACCTGGCTGTCCTTAGAACAAGTTTCTCACAGATACACTGCTGGTAACTAGTGAGGAGGCAAGAGTAAACAACCTCTCGGAAGCCTTAAGAGCAAGGACAATAAAAGACTAGCAGAGAGAGAAGCAGAAGCTAGAGGAAACGATTGCAGAACGAGCGACTCAGACCCAGGTGACTGGAATCTAAAGGTGGTTTCCTGATTTGCCAGCCCCAGAGAACGCCCACACGCGAGCTACCCCAAGTGGCCCCGAGGGAACCGGCGTGTTCCCTGAGTAGCCGGCGGGAGTGTGGACTGCCGTTTCCTTGCAGCTTTGAACCGCTCGTGCACGTTGTGAAGCGTTAGTCTCCCACAAACACCCTTTCTCGCTGACCAGAGGTGAACTCTCGCTGGCAGCTTCTTTCTAATACCCCTCCTAAATTTATTTACTCGTGTCTGGTTTCCTTTAAACACCCAGTTTTATTTTTATTTTCAAAGGCAGGCTTGACTTGAATAAGAGTTAAAATAATCAGAGTAAATATGTACATTTTCCTCACATTTCTGGAAGCGTGTAATTACACGGCACCTAGCCGGAGAGGCAGCCCTCTTTCATGTGGTGCTTTGTTGCCTCGGTTCGCCTCTTGCTAAAAAGAAAGCTTCTCAGTTTCCAGGACGGAGTGTTTTCATTTTTGCTTATCCCACACGCAGTGACCCAAATGGAAATTGAGGCCTAAATTTAAATCCGCGGCACATAGGATATCAAATGGGCTGTGTTTGTCATAATAAACTACTGTTTTAAGAGAGCATATGGGAGAGACCACCATATGGGACTTATTTGGTCCTGGAAATGTGGGAATGTCAGCCGCAGTTTTCTTTACGTGTTTTTGGGGGGTGGGTGCTGGGCCCTGAAGTGCTTGATTCCAGGTGCAGGGTTGTGTCTTTCCACCCAGCCGTGTCCAGGCCTTTAACTTCTTCGCTATTGTGGCTCACGTTTATTTTAGAAAACTTGAGTTATCTATCCATCTGCCCTCGGTCACCATTAGACATTTCCCCCAGCATTTATATTTACATTTTAAATATGAAAAAGTAATCGGTAGATTCAGATTTAGAGGAACTCTAGAGCTCGGACAGGCCACAGCTTAGGGAATTCATAGCCTTGAAACCAGTTTTGCAAGAAGCGTTAAATGACACTTGAAAGGGCAGGAGGAACTCCCCATCCTGGGCCCTGAGCGTGGCCCTCCCTGATGGTGAGTTTGGGCGTCCTCTACCGAGGAAGAAAGGTCAACAGCATATCATAATTCATCACAAACGGACGTTTATGGATTTGTTTTCTAATAATTCTGTTTGACATTCCTTTAAGTTTTATTGCACGGTTATGAAATGAATTTGTCCTATGTTTGCTTCCGGGGCAGGCTGGGGAGTTTGAGGAGACCTGGGGACACGGGAGTGGGGACGGGGACACTGGTGGTGGGGTTGGAGCGTGAATGCCTGAAACAGCTCTATTGTGAACAGCTTTATAACTCACGATGTCTTAACATTTCTGAAGAAAATAAACTAAGGTCATAGGATCTTTGTTGTAGATCCTGCCTCTCGTCTCTCTACCACCAAACAGGAAAAAAAAATCATTTCCCAATCCCTGTCCATCCGCTAGTTTATGTAAGCAGTACCTGGGCCTTCCGTCTTGTTGATCCTAGTTTTTCGCTCATATTTTGTTGTTGTTGTTATTTGGGGGCGCCCTCCCAAGCATGCTCAGGGGCCCCAGGATTCTTTCTGGTGGTCCTCCGCCAGTCAGTGTGAGGGTCTGAGGATGAAGGTGCTTCCCGGGTCTCTTGGGCCACCCCTGGAGAGCCGTGGGGGGCAGGTTGAGTCGGTGTCCTTAGGGCTGTCCCAGGAAATGCCCAGGGGACCGTGTGTGGTGCCCGGGGTCCAAGCAAGGGCAGTTGCATGCAGGACAAGCAACTGAACTCGCCCCGCACTGTCCCTGCAGCCCCCTTCTCTGTTATCAACAGCACAGAAGCTCAGAACAGAGTCTTTACCTTAGGGTATTTGCGAACTATTTTATAGTACTATAAGAAGCTTGTTTTGTAGTAATCCCGGAGAGCAGTGGAATGACCTTTTGAATATTTTTAGTTGGTTTGTTTCAGTTTAATTTTTATTCAGGGTGTTTGGGGACTACTCCTGGCTCTGCACTCAGGGATCACTCCCGGTGGGGCTCAGGGGACCATGTGCTATAGCTGCTGGGAATTGAACCTGGGTCGGCAGTGTGCAAAGCAAGTGCCTTACCTGCTATGCTAGCTCTCAAGCCTTTTATTTTTAGGCCAGTTTTTTAATGCGAAAACATGGCATATTTCTTTGATATGAGTTTGTGTTCACTAGGAAGGTTAAACACTTTCTCACTTAGAGTATTAAGGTACAAAGAGATTATTTCCTTCAGTTGTAGATCTGTAAGCATTTCTCTGAAGAATATTGGTTTTTAGTTTTGCTTGGGGGCCACACCTGGCGATGCTCAGGGGTAACTCCTGGCATTGCACTCAGGAATCACTCCTGGTGGTGCTCTGGAAGCCATCTGGGATGCCAGGGATTGAACCCTGGTCACCACGCTACATGCTACATGTCTCTCCGGCCCCTCTCAATTTAAGTTCTGCTGTTATGATACTTTGTGACCTTCTTGTGGTTTCTCAAGTATTTTCCCCTAAGGAGATTAATTGAGGAGCTGTAACAACTTTGTGTCCTGGTGGGAAAACCTAAAATGGTGATGGTTTCTTCATGGAAAACCGTACGGAAAATCAAGAGATGCCATTGCAAGATATGGGGCTTTTAAATCCTTTGTTGAACCTCCCTCTCTGGACTTTAAAAAAAAAAAGATTCCTATTTCTGGATGTTTTGAGTGCATCCTGTATTCTGCAGAGGGAAGAACAGAATGACCTTTCAAGATACTTTAATTTTGAGTTTATAATTAGAAAACATCACTGGCTTCACTGGCTTCTCACAATGCCATTTTCCTCGTCAAGCATCCGTCTGACTTGGTGGTCTTCCTCTCGCCCCTCTCTCCCCGTCATCCACACCTGCCCCATGTACCCCAGGGCTCCACTGCGGCCACCGTTCCGTCTCAGCAGCCTGGGAATCCTGTAATGTCCCAATTGTAGGATTCCCAATTGTAGGATCGTGGTGCAGGATCGCGGTGCCTGCCTTAACTTCCTAGCGAGGCGTTTCCTTGGAGCTGTTCAGGAACACTGACTTTCCTTCAAGGACAGGATTATTCATCAGGCACATCCCCACAGGCTGTGGTCCAAGGAGGCAGCAGAAAACCCTCTAGATGGGTCCCTTCCTTCGGGGGGGTTACAGTGGAGCAGAAAAAGACCCCAGTCATTCTCCACCCGTGATGACCAAACCGTGGCACTCACTGAGTTGTTAGGATGGAGGATGACAGAAGGGGCTGAAGGGCAGCCACGGGGTTCTAATCCAGTCTGGAACAGTGTCAGGGATCCTAAGCCTTAAGCCCCCTCTCCCTGCTCAACGTGACGGAGCACTTCCGGGCCGTACCCAGGGATGCTTACTCCCGGGTCTGTGTTCAGGAGCCCTTATGTAGTGCCAGGGATTGAACTGTGTTCAAGGTTGAGGACCTTGCCCTGTGCTATCTCTCTGGCCTTTGATCTCTGGTTGTCTCTAGTGGCTTTATCAACGCCACACGAGTATCACTATGAAAACATGTCGCTCATAGTTGACTAACAGCTTCAAGATCAAAACTAACTTGCGTGGAGAAAAACTGTGAGTGATTAGGCTTCCTAATGCGGCGTGAGCCGGATCCAGTGAGAGTGGTTGGCACATCACCGGAAAGTCCTCTTAGTCCCAGGACTCACAGAATAGCCACGATCGGCTCCCTTCTGTCTCCCGTGCCCGGGAGTCTCTGAAGAAGCGAAAGTCCTTTCCTAGCCAAGGTCTGCTCTCTAATAACTAGTCTTTAAAAATGAAACATTGATCCCTTTCCCAATGCACAATAAAGTGTGCCTTAACCACAAGAGCTTCTGCGAGCTGGACGGGCTCCATGCGCACTGTTAGATGGAGCCCGAGATGGCGGTGACAGATAGGAACGGTCCTCGGTCGTCGGTCCCCTGAGATGCGCGTGGCTCCTCTCTGCCAGAGGATGACTCTTGGTCCATTAGGTTCCAAAGCAGGAGCTTCTGGAGGGCGCCCTGCATCAGGTTACAGGGCCAGCGGCTGACGGGGAAGCACTTGTTCCACGGGTCTGGAGCCGCTCTTGCCCAGCTGATGGTGGCGGACGGCCGAGATTGGTGGAAGGCAAGTGTCATTCCCGGGGGGCCCTTCCTGAGGCGAGCCCGACGGCCAGGCCGCTTGTTTGCCACCTCCCGTGACCTTGGCCCCTCCGCACATGAGCAAGAGCCAAGCTTGAGAATGTGCAGAGATGCGTGGGTGGCCCACGGCGGCTGAAGGTGGTCTTTCCGGGCCAGCTGCTGCTGCTGCATCCTGAGACAGACAGACCCCCAGTGAGGAAGCATCTCCCAGGGAGGGAGACCAGGGCCCCGCGCCCTTCCGCAGAGCTCGGCCCACTCTGGCTACGGAAGATCGTGTTGTCCTGAGCCGATGTGCAGCCCTGTTTCAGTCAGGTGGCAAGACTTCCCCTGGACCCATCTTGCCGCTGCTCCTGGGGTCTCCTTTTAAGCATGTGACAGACACGACAGGCTGCCCCGGCAAGAAAACCGAAGGCAAGTCAGACCAGAACGATGCTATTCGCCCGATCGTGCTTCCCTAACACTCCTCTGAGGTGCCTCTGAGGTGCCCTGGGGTAGGAGTCGGCCTGCCAGCGTGTCCTCCGAGCAGGACCGGACGTGGAAGCCTTCTCTGCCGATGGCAGCCCCCTGCGCTGGCCTTTCGGGGCAAGACGGGGCCGTCACTGTGAGAACCTGGGGTGCTCCTCTCTCGCTGCCTGTGCGCCTCCTGCCCGCCTGTCTGTTCTCCTGCTAATCTCTCGCACGTGGATTTCATTATTGTCCAGCCCGAGCGATCGGGAGGCAGAGATTAGTTTCTGCCCGGCAATGTTCTGTGCCAGGTGCTGAATTAAAGCTCTTGGTAGCCTCGAGCTCCCTTGGTCCTCTCTGGGCCGTGTGGAATCCGAGCTGGGATTAGCTGCATGGACGGGAGGAAACGTGGTGGGGGTGGGGAGTAGGACTCAGCCGACAGCACCCCAGCCCCCCCCCCCCCACTGCCGCTGTAGCAGGAACCTCTGACCTGCATTCACCGGCCCACGCAGTCCTGTTTTCTTTCTCAAGTTTATGATTTACTTTTTCATGGAAAAGTTAATCATGAACTTATATGACTCTTGTAAAATGAGTTATGTGTTAATAGGACCTATTAGGAATGGACAGAAAGTTTTTGAAATCATTTGAATTTGCATACCGTCACCCCTCCCCCCAAATAAAGGTTTGCGGTTTGATTAGGTGTGTTATGCATAGAGTTGAAACTATGGTACAGCTACACAATGGAAGACCATGCAGCTTTTAGGAAAAATGAAGTTAGGAAATTTGCTTGTAAATGGATGAACACAGAGAGTATCGTGCTGAGTGAAATGAGTCAGAAGGGGAGGGAGAGACATAGAATGGTTGCACTTATTTGTGGGATTTTATACTACGAGACTAATATCTTAGAGACTAATGCCTTAGGATTGGTCCATAATGGGAAGCCTGCTTCAAGTGCTGGGGAAGAAAGCAGTGGGACAGAGAAGGGACCACGATGACAAAGATAGTTGGGAATGATCACTCAGGATAAGAACTGTGTGCTGAAAGTAGGCAAAGGAACAAACATGACAACCTCTCAGTATCGGTATTACAAACATTAATGCCCAAAAGGGGAGGGAAGTAGGGAGAAAGGGAGGAGGAAGGGAGAGAGAGAGAGAGAGAGAGAGAGAGAGAGAGAGAGAGAGAGAGAGAGAGAGAGAGAGAGAGAGAGAGAGAACGAAGGAGGGGGAGGAGGGGGAGGGGGAGGAGGGGGAGGGGGACGGGGAAAGGGAGGGAGAGAAAGAAAAAAAGTGCAGGAAAGTGCCTGCCATAGAAGCAAAGTGTCTGGTGAGGGTGTGGGGGGAGGGGAACTGGGGACATTGATGGTGGAAATGTGCACTGATGGAGGGACGGGTGTTAGAACAATTGTATGACTGAAACCCAATCATGAACAGCTTGTAACTGTGTATCTCACAGTAATTCCATAAAAAAAGAAAAGGAATTAAAAAAGGAGGAATGATGCAATAGGGTGATATTTTGCATAAATATTGAAGGTCATTTCCATAAAAATATAAAATTAGCCTTAAAAAGCAAAAAAAAAAACATTGAATTTTATAAGCTGTGACATGCAATCTATAATTCATTGAACTGAATCAAATGTCCGAGCTCCGGGCCCTGGAGAAGTGGCACAGTGTGAGCTCAAGGTTGGCCTCATATGCCACCAACCGGGGTTCCATCCCCAGCATCCTGTAGGGTACCCCTAGCCCTGCCAGGAGTGATTCCTGAGCACAGAGCCAGGAGTAAGCCCTGAGCACTGGCAGATGTGGCCAAAAAAAAAAAAACAGAAACAAAAATGTCTATCTTCGCTAGCGGGCATGTCACGAATAGCGGGTGATAACCACTGTGCTGTCTGCCTCTTAAATTACGGCCCGAGCAGCCGTCTCCTTGCCTCGGACTTGGCCTAGTACCTAGTTTGGCTAGTACCTGCCACTTGGGAGATAAAGAGTCTCCCTGTTTTATGAGTCCTCGGACTCCGTCTCACTTTGCCCTGGTGGTTTCTTTCTTGCTGCTGTTTGGAGCGTCAGACCTTTGAGCCGTGGCTTCTGGAGAAGCGTAGCCACGTCTTTGCTTGCCCGGGAACTCATTTACCTGTGCTCACTGAACCCTCGCCCTTCCAGGCAGCGGAGTGGGCTGGTCCTGCTGAGTCTCGGAGCAGGTCGAGAGAGCAGGCCGTCCTTGGGGGTGTCGGCCTGCCGCCACTGTCGTCAGAGGTGTGTTTGGGGGTCCTATTGGTCAGCCCTCTTTTTCGGCTTACTCCCCCGGTCCAGTTCCCCGGGGTCCCTCCTGGTGGTGCCCAGGGAGGTTCGGCCAGACTGAACCTCGTGAAGAGCTTTGTGTTAAGAGCAGTTGGCGCTTCGAGCCTCAGGTTCCCTGGTGGATGAACTTGAACGTCCAGAGCTTTCTCTGACAGTTCCTCGGGCCCTGGCACTGGGGTCAGTTTGGAGCTGGGCAGAGAGGAGTGGCTGGAACGAGGTCCCCGGGAAGGGGTAAGAATGCTTCAGGTACTTCAGGTGAGCCCGTCTCCCCTGTGGGCTGGCCCTGAGCACTGGAGACGGAGCTGCTGCCCCCAACATGGGCCTGTTTCCGCCCTGTTTCCTGCCTGTTGGAACCCAGGAGGTCTCTGCAGGCGTTTCAGGAGATCTCTCGTGTTTGGAACTGATCAAGGAGCAAGCATCCGCGAACCGTCAGGGGCCCCTTTGCGGGACAGCTTGGAGCTCTCAGAGGCGTCCATGATTGTGCGGCCATCACTGCGTCTCGCTTCAGAAACAGTCGCCTCACCCGTCCCACTCCTGTTCCCCTCCCCACGCAGCCCCGGGCAGCCAGGATCCCACTTCTCCCTCTGCCTCTGGACCTGCCGGCCCTGTGCGTTTCCTGCGAGTGGCTTTGGTGACTGTCACCGTTCACCCAGTGGTGGAACCACATGACTATCCCAGTCTTTATTGTTTGGGTTTCTGGGCCACGCCCCAGGGTTCTCACAGTCTATTCCTGGCTCAGTCTTCACAGTGATCCCTGGCAGTGCTCAGGGGTCAGGGATTTAAACTAGGGCTGTCTGCCGGCAAGACACACCCTCTCTCCTGTACTATCTCTCCAGCCTGTCTCGTTCTTATCACACAGTCGTATTTTATTATATAGATGAATAAAATTATGTTTATCCACCCAGAAATTGGTGGACATTGAGATTTACTTTGTGGCCCTTAGACTAACACTGCAGTGAGCATTTGTGGTCATGTCGTTGTGTGGCACTGTCGTTGTGTGGACCTGTCGTTGTGTGGTTCATTATTTTTCTTTTCTATATTTTCTATATTTTCTTATTTCTCCCGAGTGTATACACAGGAGCGGCACATTTGTTCCCAAGCCTCTTCCAACAGCCGAGTGTTTTTGGTGAAGATAGGGTGTTAGTTAAAAATCAGTTTCTAGTTGTATAAATCTTGTAATTGTGTGCATAGTTTTTATTATTTAATGGGGGAGGGGATCTCCTAAGCAGTGCTCAGAAGCCCTGTGAAGGTCTGACGGTGTGGTGCTAGTTGGGCTCTGTGGTCTAGGGGTCACCTGTGGCACCCCGGCAGTTCTGGGGACTTCAGGGCTGGTCCTGGTGATACTTGGGGACCGTGAGTGCTGGGGATTGAACCGGGGTCAGCTGCGTGCAAGGCGCATGCCTTACACCAAATACTCCTTCTCTCTGTCCCCAAGCATAGATTGTGGTGACATTTTCTAGGCAGTGAGAGAGTCTATCAGTGATGCTGGGGACTAGAACCTGGGCCGTGGCCACCACGGCCTCATGCCAGGCATGTGCCTTCTCTTCTGTGCCACCTCTTAGGTCCCAGCAGTTACCTTTTAAATGTAAAACATCTTCTCTGCAGGGGTTGGAGCAGGTAGGGTGCTCGCCTTGTACACAGCCAACCTGGGTCCGTTCCCTGGCATCCCATGTGGCCCCCTGAGCACTGCCCGGAATGATTCCTGAGTGCAGAGCCAGGCGTAAGCCCTGAGCATCGCTGGGTGTGGCCTAAAGACAAAAACTAAACAAAACAAATATTTTCTGTGCAGTTCTGGGCACCTCCCAGCTGGAATCATCCTGTCTTGTTCCATTCCTTTTTGTCATTATAATAAGAACAGGGTCCGGCCCCAATATGGGCTTCGGGGCTGTGTCATCCCAAGTTAATTTAAAGTATTTTTTTATGGTTATTTGAATTGTTGTCCGGCCCAGCAGTCTGCAGGCCTGTTTCTCGTCTATAAAATTCAAAAATAACTCCTAAGAACCTTGCCAGCATAACAATGCCTTTAATTGGGGTGATATTAGCTGCGACTATTTCTAAATACTTGACCAGCATAGCCCTCCATCTGGTGGCGTCTGCGCATGGAAGCAGGATGAAGGAAGAATTCATTTATTCAGCAAATACTTACTGAGCCACTTTTGTGTGCCAGGCACTCTTTTCAGGGCTGCTCGTAAGGCAGAGCACAACAAAACCCCTGCTTTCAGGGAGCTTTAATGAACTCCAGATATCCTCGGGAAAAAAACGGGGCAAGCAGTGCACGGGAAACGTGATCCCCTCTGGGTGTCCTGGGAGCCCCCCCCCCGTGCCCCCTCCCTAGACGGTGCAGGTGCACAGGATGTGAAGGGGAAGTTGGAACTCTTTGGAACATGAAATCCGTCCGTCTCACACGCTCCTTTCATCACCGTACAAATACAGAAGCATTTTTTTCAACTCTAAGAAAGAAATGAAAGTTGCCAAGTTTATGTAACCTGGGCTTAGACGAGAAAGAAGGATTACTTTCCAAGTACCCCGTTCAGTACCTTTCTTAGGTTCTCAGATTCCACACGGGGGATTACTCAGTGTCCAATCCTCCCTCCCACAGTCTCTCCGTGGCAGAGCAGAAGAAGCAGTTGTTTCTACGTCTGCTCTGTAAAGTGAAAGCGAATTATATTTGTACGCAATGTATGTTATCCTCCTAATAGATGTAGGAAGGTTTAACAAGTTGGTACTCAGAGACCTTCTCATTCTTTTTTTTTTCCCCCCTCTCCGCAATTACAGAGTAGTCCATTGTATAGATGTACCACAATTTAAATAGTGACCTATTGATGGACACTTGGATGTCGGCCAATCCTTTGCTCTTAAACAATGCTGCCATAAATCACTTGGTGCATAGGTTGCTCTGCGTATACACAAGTATGTGTTGAAATTTGCAAAGCAGAATTGCGGGGCCTCAGTGTGCGTTGTTTTGATAGATGAGTTGTCCGATTCCTCCCGGAGGAGGGTTTCTCGTTCTCACCCCCGAGAGAAGCCACCCAGGAGAGTGGCTGTAAGCTGGTCCGAGATCTTTGTCCTGATGAGCCCTCCTGGCTTCTCTGAGCAGAGTCCTTTGAGGAACACTGTCCAGTGTTGCCAGTGGCAGTCTACAGAAGGGAAAGCTCTCAGATGTAAATAGAACTAGAATTCACGTTTGACTCGCTCTTTCTGTTGTGCAAAGGACTGTTAGGGCCCTAGATTTCCTGCTATGTAATTGAAGATCCTATCTGTTCATGTGGGACTGGAGCCAGAGCACAGCGGGTAGGACGTTTGCCTTGCACACACTGACCCAGGGTTCGATTCTTCCGTCCCTCTTGGAGAGCCCGGCAAGCTACTGAGAGTATCTCGCCCACACAGCAGAGCCTGGCAAGCTACCCATGGCGTATTCGATATGCCAAAAACAGTAACAACAAGTCTCACAATAGAGACATTACTGGTGCCCGCTCGAGCAATTGATGAGCAACGGGATGACAGTGATACAGTAATACAGTGATTTATTCATGTTATGTGCTAGGTCTGAATTCCAGAAAACAGGACTAAAGTGCCTCTCCATGTGTGATGTTCTCAGAAGAACTCCATGGGCCTTCCGGGACAGCTAAAGTCATAGGCTCAGGGTTGGAATGGGGTTCGACTCTCAGGATTGCTGACAGATAGGTAGCACACTGGAATCCCTATGTAAGGATGAGCATTGTTTGACAAAGAGAAGAAAATTAAGTTTTCTAAATTACCTTGTATCTTTCAGCCTGAGCATTAAATTTTATGAATGGACATTCTGATAACATTAAGGCAAACTTCTACTTCTTAGCGTCTACAGAAAGACATGGCTGGAAAAAAGGTAAAAAACAAAACAAAACAAAACAAAAACCAACCTCCAGTAGGTGTACCCCAGTGTATGGTGTTTTTTAAACCACATCTTCTCTGGCTAAAACAAAGGAAGGACTGGGAGGAATGGTGGATGCATAAACTCTTAGGGAACTAGAAATAACTGGTGGAGAATTCACAGGAACTACAAGTCCAGAGTGTTTTATTCTAGATTTTTTTTTAATGTAGGAGTACTGGTATTTATTCAGCCATTGATTAAGCTGGATGAATTGGGCATAAACTCCACATTATTGTTTTTTATATTCTAGATGTTTAATTGACAGAATAATCTAGGCACACAACCTAACTTAGGCTTGAAGACAAAATTCAGTACAATGGCCTCAGGCCAACTGTGACGTCTTCGGTTCTGGAGACCCGTTTCACCCCGAAACCACCGCTCGTTTTGTTACTCATCCCTCTTTCCGGTAAACAGACAGGTGTGCGTGGGTACAGATATAATGACTCTCGAGGGTCTGGAATGTGGCCCACCAAGTGAGTCAACCAGCTGGGTTGCTGGAAAAAATTCTTTGTCTGTGAGGTCAGAATTGGTGACTTGCTTTTTAGGAATATGTTCCATGAGCTGGAGTCACCAGAGAAAGGGTTGTTACCGGGAGAACAAGGCATTTAATTCCAGCTCACGTTTGCATGGAAGGATTCCATCACTACTTCCTGTCTCCAAGATTTTCTTCAGAACTCAGTAGGGAAAACAATGTAGCTTCTGCCTTCAGCTGCAAGGGACTGCTTGGGTCTCAGCCTCGTGCCTCTGACCCCCGACACGAGAACGGAGGCATCTCACTGCCAGCCGTGCCCCGGGCGAGAGCTGTCAGGGTTAAGCGCAGAGCTGGCTGTCGTGCTGGGTAAATATCTGCTCTGCGTCTGCGTCGCCCCCCTGCCAAACAAACGGGTTACCAGGCAACGGGAGTGACTCAGACACTCTAAACACCTCACACAGAAACGTCCATCTGCGATATTTCCAGGAAATGTCCCTCTTCTGAGTTACCGGGGAGCAGGATAAACATTCACACGACACCCGGGGAGCCAGAGGCAGCTGCCGTGTGTCAGTGGGCGGGGCCGCGGGTGTCTGCAAGGAAGTCCCCTCGCCCCCAGACAAGCTGAGAGACTCAGGACGCTGGGAAGGTGGGGAGCACCCCGGGATGACTCATGGGGCAAAGACGTCCGCTGTTCCTGGGGCAGGGAAAGCGGGATGTTCCTGACTATAGGGAGGGACCTCGCTCTCAGAGCCCCTGCCCTGCCCGGGACGGACGTGAGCTCTGGGGCCACATCCCGGCCCACCTTCCGCTCAGCTTTCAGCTTTCACGCTCTCCCGCCTCGGCCAGTGCTAGCGGTACTCAGCCCTCGGAGACCACAGTCCTGTGGGGCAGCCCCGGCTCTGCCGTGCTGCCAGGGCACCCTCCACCCTCCCACCAGCTCCCAAGGGGGCTGGGTGCTGGCTGGGAAAGCAGTGAAGGGGAACCCCCAAGTGAGGAAAGGAGGGGCCGGAGGGATAGCACAGTGGGTAGGGCATTTGCCTTGCACACAGCAGAGCCGGGTTCAATCCCTAGCACCCCAGAGGGTAATTCCTGAGTGCAGAGCCAGGAGGAACCCCCGAGCATTGCTGAGTGCGTAAAATGAGGAGAGGAGTTTGCAGGGATTCATCTAAAATAAACGAGAATCATTCTGAGGCCGGAAGAACGGCATGGTGGACACGACACTCACCTTGCACCTGGCTGATTCCGGTTCTGTCCCCCATAACCCAAATGGTTCCGTGCCCCAGGCTCCACCAGGAGAGGTTCCTGAGCACAGAGCCAGGAGTAAAGCCCTGAGTGCAGCCGGGTGTGGCCCAGAAAGCAAAAAAAGAAAACAATCATTTTGAGAGTGGCAAGTGAAGAAGGCCTAATTAGAACAGCGTTTAAGAAATCTCTCCAAGCATGATGTGCTTTGAAAATTGTTTGCGACTTGAGCATCGCCATCAGGATGACGTAGGGAGTGGAGACTGATCACGAGGTTTGCCTGGGGATTCCCAAGGTCTCGGCAGTGTTCTATTTTTGTTTGATTTTTGCTTGGGGTCACGCCCCATGGTGCTGGGGGAGTTGCATATGGGGGAAGCACTCAGTGGATATGTTTGCTTGTTTGTTCGGGGGCCATACCTGGTGACGCTCAGGGATTACTCCTGGCGGGGCTCAGGGGACCCTATGGGATGCTAGGGGTTGAGCCTGGGTCAGCTGCATGCAAGGCAAGTGTCCTGCACGGTGTCCTATTGCTCTGGGCCCACTCAGTGATTCTTGATGCTTGACCCAGTGGTGGGACCGGATGGCTTAGTGTTGTGGCTGGTGGCAGTTGAGGGCATCAGAGCCAGTCCTAGCGGTGCTGGGGTACCGTGTAGTGCCAGAGAGAAAACTTCGTGAACTGTCTCCCTGGCCTTTGACGTCCAGCTTGTTTTCACGCCTCTGTCAGACCTCTGTCTTTCAATCTGAGTGTATAATAGAAGACTGCTGTCACGCAGAGACCGTCATGGAGTGTCAGGCTATAATAGAAGACTGCTGTCACGCAGAGACCGTCATGGAGTGTCAGGCTTGCCAAACTCGGGGGACCCGAGTCCCCTGTGAAAATCGCAGCTCTGCAGATTGACTCATTAGAGAAGAAAGGCGCCCAGGGACCCTGGGGGAGTGGCCCGTCTGGGTGCGTGAGCGGACACCCTCAACCCTCAGGTGCCTCTGGATCGAGCACTTGGCCGGCGGCCAGTGACACCGACCCAGGTGGGTGCAGAGGCCTCACACCTGCTCCGCTGGCAGTCGACTGCGGTGGCGGCCGCCTGCGGCAAGTGCTGCCAGATTAAGTGTCCAGGCGGCACCGAAGCAAAGGCGGAAACCGGCTCAGACCCGGGCCTGTTCTTTCAAGCACTGTGACCTCCCTAGAGTTTATTTTATTTTCCTTTTGATTTGTGGAGCAAACTCAGCGGTGCTGGGAACCAGGTGACACTCAGGGTCAGCCGAGACAAGTGCTCCGGCCCGTTGGGCCGTCTCTCTGCCCAGTAGGCTGTCTGCAGTAAGGAAGTGGAGACGTGGGCTGGAGGGCTTGCTTTTAATTCGACTTCTTCTAGAAAGAACTAGAATTTTCCCCATTGCTGTAGATTTTCTGTCTTTATCAGAGGAATAAAGTTATTTGACAGAACACTCTGTCATTATTTATAAGAATACTGAAGAAGCCTAACTTGTTTTCAAATGAAGAAGTCATAGCAATACTTAAAGTGATTCAAATAAACATTGGTGCTGTTCACTTACCTTGTTTATTTTTCCCAAAAATGTTTGAGGTAGGAGTTTGTTATTTTAATTAAGTTCTAACATATGACCAACTGCCTTTCCAGTTATGTAGCTCAGAGAGAGAGAGAATAAGAGAGACACACCATGGTTATCACCACAATAGTCCAATATCCCAGAAAAAAATTTAATGTAGGATTGTTAATCCATCACCAGAGAAACCTAATCTTATTTGATACTGTAGATTATCTGCCTATAAATCTTACTATTAGTTCACTTTCTAAATCAAGATAAACAATTTCAGCCTGCTTTGCATATTTCTACTTTTCCCTTCTACATATTTCAGAGCTGGCCCTTCTAGATGCTATTTGAGACATTGTTAGGTCTAGTCTGTACTAATTTGCATTATAGTTCCTAATGTGGGGTCCACATCCGTATACTCATCATGGCAGGTATGTGCTGTACCGTGGAGTCATATCCCCATCTATTTTCAATTTTAAGCTATTCTTAACATTTACTAAGTATCCTGTGAGCAGTTGTTCTTTATTGTATGAAAGGGCTAACATACTTTAGTTAGTCCTCTAGTTTGTCCCTAAAGTATGTTAAGCTGACATACTCAGGGGGTCAGCACTAGGTCCCCCCGAATAATCTTCACACTCCATTCAGCTGCATAACTAGTTAGTGGATCTGATGGATGACACATCTGTGAATTTTTTCCATTTCCATGTGGCTCATTCTGACAGTGTGGTTTCTAAGCACAAGGAATGAAGCTCTAAGATAAATGTTTGTTTTTTTAATAGTGATATACAGATGGCAAATCCCTTACCGCGGTCCCTTATCTGATTATTTTGCTGTGGCTTTGGTGCGTGGCCCACACTCGCGGACTGGACCCTCTGCTCAGGGACCACTCCTGGTGGTTTTGAGGGACCTTTTGGGGTGCCGAGGATCAAACAGGGTCCCCCTGTGCAAGGCGGATGCATTACCTGCGATTGCTAAGGGCAGGCACTGTTCCCACTGTGTTCTCTCTCGGTCCCCAGGGTCACTTATTTGAGAAAGTGAGATAATTGAGGCAGAAGAAACCGAGGGCCAAGGAGATTGCTCACCGGTGTGGAACCTGGGTTTTCGGTTACAAGGCCCCGTGATGTCGCCAGGCCTGTTCAGCCAGTGTTCAGCTTGTTCCCGGTTTAGCAAGTACGCATGGATGGGCGCAGTGGTTATCGATTATCTTAATGAATCGGCTTGCACCCGTTACCCTTCATTTATAAATACCGAACAATATTAAAACACACACAAAAAGATCCCGACTCAATATTTTTATGACAGTAAAGCTCCTTTCTAAAAATAACTAAATAAAGCACCAACAAAATATAAGGGGAAATTATTTATTATCCTTAGGAAGGACCAAACTCATGATGTTCTGAGTGTTCTGAGCCCTATGAAGAAATACCTGGAGTGCCCCTTGATTCATGTACTGCTTCATTTTTTTTTGGTAGAAAAATTAGAGTATATCATGTTATTTTCTCCATGTTTGTACTATTTCATAAGGAAAGAATCAGAGTGATATTTTCCTTAGTGGAGACCTCACTTTCTTTTTTTTTTTTTTTTTGCTTTTTGGGTCACACCTGGCGATGCACAGGGGTTACTCCTGGCTCTGTACTCAGGAATTACCCCTGGCCGTGCTCAGGGGACCATATGGGATGCTGGGATTTGAACCCGGGTCGGCCGCGTGCAAGGCAAACGCCCTACCCGCTGTGCTATCTCTCCAGCCCCTGGAGACCTCACTTTCTTACACACTTCGTATACTGATTGGTGACTCAGTGGCTTGCCCTGACTTCTTTCTGACAGGCTGGATTTTTGTTTGTCTCCTTAACAATCCTGGTAAGATCAGCAACATTACTTTTTACCTAGTAGGTGCATTTTTCCGTGGCAGAGGGTCTTGGAAACTTGTCAAATGTCACGGTTGGATCAAGTGAGAGAGCTGAGACTCCAGGTTGCTGCGTTACCTGCCCGGGGTTCCTTCCGCCTTGTTTGTGGGCAAACAGATAAGGATTCTGGTCTCCACTTCTGGTGCAGCGCTTTGCCAAGACTTCATTAGTTTTTCAACATCTCAAGCTGCAGAACCAGATTTCAGGTGACTCTCGAAACCCTTGAGGGTGGAAAGGAAGACAGAGCTCTCTGGTGAGCATGCGTGGGTCCGGGCCGTGTCACTGTGCTCGGCCTGTGTCACCTCTGAAGGGGCTTCCGTCTTCTCCACAGCTTTCCTCCCCTTGCCCCTTACAACGCACCGAACCTGGCCAACTCCTCTGCTGTGGAGCGTTTCTCGGCCCTGACCTGAGCGTGAATATCTGTGGGAAAAGGTCAGGGAGGTGAGTCGTCCCCGCCTGGAACTCGAGGCCATAAGGAAATGTCAGTCATCCCTGTTGATTCTGGAACCTTCTTACTGTGTCAGGAGGAATCGGGGAGGAGATCAGGCTCTGATAAACTCCTGGCTCTCGTCTCTGCTGTGAGAATTCCTCCTGAAGCCACGTGCTCAGGAGTAAATGTATAGTTTTCCCAGAGAGTAGAGTGGCGTAGCGACTCTCAACCCCGCAGCTCCTAAGGCCGCTCGTGGACTTCTGAGCACTTCCCTTCCTCTCACTGTGCTCTGCTGTCAGACGTGGAAATAGAGCCATATGCCTTAGAGAAATGAAAGATGAAATACGCAAAGTAGCGCATTTAGAATAGTGCGCATTTAGAATAGTAGTTCTTATACTTAAGTGTGGTCACAACACAATCGTTACGTCATTCATAGGACATAGATTCAAAAATGTTCAAACACTTAACTAATCCAATCCAATGCTAATTTGGGGGAGGGTAGAGAGAATATAGTATGATGGTAATTTGCAATTAGCTTTACCTAACCATAGTGTTGATAGAATTATTTAAAATACATATTTGTGATCAGACCCCCCCCCTTCCAATTTTCTAAATTAAATTAACTGCAGAGCTTGGGCTGCAGACGGAGCTCAAACGGTAAAGCATCTGCCTGTGATGTGCAAGGCACCGAATTTGACTCCTGGAACCACTCGGTTCAGCATTGCCAGGGGATGCGCCCTAGAAGCCAAAAGCGAAATCCAGAGAGGCACAATGAGAATAATCAGCTTTGCAGTATAAATTGGACTTGTTACAGCCTCTGAGATATGGTTCTACTGGTTATTATGCATGATCTTCTTTTTTTTTCTATCAGGAAAACTATGCAAAGACCAGCGTTTCCTAGAAAACTGACAACTGGTCTTGAAATATAGGTTTCCGATGGGCTTCAGTGAAAATCTCAGCAGATAAAATCTGCTGACTCAGGCAGTCATTTGTCAAAGCACAGTAAACGGCCTTGCTGGCCGCCTTCATGTTTTTAGAAGTTAATGCCCCTTGCAGAATTAAATGGCATGGTTTTCTGGTCCTGTACAATAAGAATTGAGGGTCTTGCTTTAGGGGTTGAGAAGTCTTCTTCTTTCTGTCATCTTTTGTCTCCGCCCTTATTACACCCAGATTTTTGCCAGATACCAAATTCCATTTGAAAAACTTTGGCACTGTAGCACTGTCGTCCCATTGTTCATCATCGATTTCCTCGAGCGGGCACCAGTAACATCTTCATTATGAGACTTGTTACTTATATCGAATACACCACGGGGAGCTTGCCAGGCTCTGCCATGCAGGTGAGATACTCTTGGTAGCTTGCCAGGCACTCCCAGAGGGACGGAGGAATCAAACCTGGGTCGGCCATGTGCAAGGCAAACGCCCTCCCTGCTGTGCTATCGCTCCAGTCCTTGAAAAACTTCATGATTGTTAAATGCAATGTTCTAGTCATTGAGTGGATTTTCTTACTGTTGGTAAGAAATCTTTGAACTAAAACTGATTTGTACCTAAGAAACGTCACTTCCAAGGGATTGTGTAATCATCCAATATAAAAGTCAGATACACAGGTAAAAGTGGTGCCCATGCTGTTGTACCAGGAAAGTGTTGGCCATCGAACCCCAGGAGATCCTTTTCCAGTTGGTAAGCATGACGATTGGGTGCTCACGTGTTGTGTGATGTGTGCCTCCCCTTAATCTTGTTATGCATTTGGCACCTTACCCATCTGACATGAAAAAATACGTATAAAAATAAAAAAAAACAACCCCAGGGTGGAAGATGAGTTTCTCACGAGCTGGGACTAATAAGTGGGGACTGACTTGCGGCCTCTGGGCAGGGAGAGTTGGAGCAGGACCATTTCTCGAAAAAGTCCCATTTACTGAGACGGAAGCGTGGGAGGAAGTCGGGGAGGCAAGAGGCCGGGCTGCGGAAAGGTTAGGGCGGAAGGCTCCAGAGGAGGGATATTGCGTGTGCAGGGACGGGAATGCACTCTCGCTGGAGGCGCAGGTTCTCTGCAAGGGGGAGAAACGGCAACAGCAACCGAAGCAGCAACCCACCAGCTAGTAGGGTGGGGGGTGGGCCCAGTGGCACAGCGCCCCCCTGCACAGGTGAGAGTTTGAGACTTGAACAGAGCAAGGGGAAGGGGAAATGTCACGCGTGGGGCTTCCACTGCTCAGGGCCTGCGTCCCCTAACCAGGGAGTGGCTCATGAGGCAAATGTACTGGAATTAGCTACTGTTGTCAAGGAAAATAGGCCCATGGTAAATGCACGAACTAAGCACCACCCAGCATCCCTGTAACGCCTGGCTGAGGGGAAGTTCTTAGGGAACCACTGATGTGTATTTCACTCGGTAGAGCAATGGCATTAAGGTCTGGTTCTTTAAAGAAATTAATTTGAGGGGCTGGTGTGATAGCACAGCGGGTAGGGCATTCGCCTTGCACGCAGCCGACCTGGCTTCGATCCGCAGCATCCCATGTGGTCCCCCGAAGACCGCCAGGAGTAATTCCTGAGTGCATGAGCCAGGAGTAACCCCTGAGCATTGTGGGGTGTGACCCAAAAATCAAAAAAAGAAAAAAAATTAATTTGACATTTGTGTTACAAAAGGCAGCGTCAATAAAGAGACATGCCAGACCGTGAATTCTGCTTCCGTAAAGCAAGTTCTGAAACATTGATCTAAGATACCTGGGATTGAACCTTAAAAAGGCTCCGGAGAGGCGGAGGGGGGCGGGGAGAGAGAGAGAGAGAGAGAGAGAGAGAGAGAGAGAGAGAGAGAGAGAGAGAGAGAGAGGAGAGAGAAAGAGAGGAGAGAGAAAGAGAGAAGAGAGAGAGAGGAGAGAGAGAGAGGAGAGAGAGAGAGGAGAGAGAGAGAGAGAGAGAGAGAGAGAGAGAGAGAGAAGGATTTCCCATGGGAATTATAACTGATGAGGCCCATCCCATTGTCCTATTTCCCTTCCAGTGGAACAGGTTTGATGTTTTGTTTGGTTTTATTGTTTGTCAGCAGGGGGTGGGGGGGGAGGTGGTGCTCAGGGACCATGTGGGGTGCTAGGGATCAAATCTGGGTTGGCCCAGTGGGGGACAAGTGCCTTACCCATTCGTGCTATCCCTCCAGCCCGCTAACAGGGGGCTCTTTAGAAGGGAAGGGGGAAATCCCACAAAACAATAATTTGGGAATCACAAAACAACAGCTTCAGTTTTAGGCTGTTTCTTTGTTTCAATTTCAGAAGTGTTTTGGGGGGGCCATAGAGCTAGCTCAGCAGCCCTAGCCTGAGGGAATCTGGGCTTTGATCCACAGGGGGGACCTGGTCCCTCTGACCACACCCAGAGTGTCCCCTGAGCATCACTGGGTGTGGCCTGAAAATCACCACCACCGCCACCACCAAAATGTTCTTATGCATATCTGTTTAAAAATACAATTTCAGGTGATTATTTATAGCCAAAAACTTATGTTTATGTGGGGTCATCAATGAGAATTAGATTTAGTAGAAATAAGATCAAAGATGGAATTACATCCGTTAGCTTCCTGATGCTAATTGAGCATTGAGCTGAGGGCATTTCCTGACTCCCTCCCGGTGTGCGGTCCGGCCTGGAGCCGGTGCCTTATGCTGGCCTGTTCCTCTGCACCGCCTTCGCCGTAGGAAACCCCCCTGGACTAGGCGACTGCTGAGTGCAGACCAGGGGCGCCTGAGCGGGTTTACTCCTGCGCTGGCCTTCAGTTCAATACCGATCACTGACGTTTCACATTCCATTAAAAAACGAAAAAAAGAGTTTTGCTTTAAGAAATGTGTTTTCCTAGGGCCAGAGAGAAAGTCCAGGCTTGCCAAGCACTTTCCCTGCACGCAGCTGACCTCAGTTTGGCCACAGGAAGCGTGTAGAGTCCCAGAGCACCGGAGCTGAGGCCGGCGGGACCCCAGAGCACTGCGGGGTGGCCCCACCCCCACATCTTCTTTCCTATTTTCATTTCTAGACAGATCCTTGACTTTGGAGTCCCCTTACACATTCTCCTCCCGCTTTATGTCCATGATTAGAGTTTTCTTTTCACGTTGACTTCTGCCTGGCTTATGGTTTTGCTAAACATACATTATTCTCTCAGGCTCTTCTCCAGTTTACAAAGGTTGTTTTTATTGCTCATTGATCTCTTTAAGGCCTTCTTTTAGAAATGGGGGAGGGTTACTTAATACGGTAATTCCCCGAGGCCAGGAGCCAGACTTTTTATTTTTGTGTTCTTCCTTGGCAGCTAGAGCCCAGTTCAGCAGGGGCCCGGCCAGAGACCACCGTCTCCCGCGCTGGCCCTCGTGGCCTTGCCCACCTTCCCGGGTCTCGGCAGGGAGGCCACAGGAGCCGCCCGCCTAACCCCTGAGTGTCGTTCATCTTGAGTTTGGTCACTGGGTTGTGTGAACCTTGGAAAGTTCCTAATGACCAGTAACAATACTACACACACACACACACAACACACGCGCACATAAACACACTGCCACAAAAATTTGATGCTGTGTTTTAAACAATAAGCTTAATGTGTGTCTTGGATGCCCTAAGATGTTTAGACATTTCATGTTTAGTTAAATATGTTTTCAGATAAAGTTTTCTGGACTTAAAACTTGTCCCCAAATAAGTTCTATGTCATAGAGATTTGCTTTGAGCATTATGTGTTTTATCCATTTTAAGTTCATTGTGTTTAAAAGAGATTTTTAAAAATTGTGTCAGTTTACAATCCTACCAACAATTCATTTTATTCTCATGCTTCTTTTTGACTACAGTTCAAACAACGCTTTTGTGGGCTTGGTTTCAAGTTAACCAGGTTAACTTTCTAGTGTTCTTTTTTTTTTTCTTTTTGGGTCACACCCAGCAATGCACAGGGGCTACTCCTGGCTCTGCACTCAGGAATCACCCCTGGCGGTGCTCAGAGGACCATATGGGATACTGGGAATCAAACCCAGGTCGGCTGCGTGCAAGGCAGACGCCCTACTCTGTACTATTGCTCCAGAAACACACACTTTCTGTTGTTCTTACCCATGAATTCTAACAGGGTGGAGACTTCTGTATTTCTCTGTCAGCGAGACATTCGGGAGGCAGTTTCCTTAGTCGTAATCAGGAGATACAGCCCAGGAATTCTCTTTCCCAGAATCTTTCACAGGGGAAAATTGGCTCCAAAACTAAATTAGGGACATGGGTGCTGGCTCTGAGAGAGGCCATACAGGCCAGGGGCAGCTTCTTCTGTTTCTGTCCCTCCCTGCTTGTTCTCTGCTCCTCTCCTCAGTGACCCACAGACGTGGCGTGTCCCCCTCCCTCTTTCCAGGCTCCAGGTGGCATTTGAGGGTGGACTTCAAGGATTAGGTTCCTGAAGTCTCCTGCCCTTACAAGGAACAGAAGAATAAGAAGTTGGCTTAGGGGCTGGAGCGATGGCATGGAAGGTAGGGTGTTTGCCTTGAACGCAGCCAATCCGGGTTTGATTTCCAGTATCCCATATGGTCCGCCCCCCCAGCACTGCCAGGAGTAATTCCTGAGTGCAGAGCCAGTAACCCACAAAGCAAAAAAAATAATAATAATAAAGTTGGCTTAGACAAAGATGAAAGCCACGACCCCACATAAAAACCTTGATTAAATAAGTCATCCAAATGATGGCATAGGCAAGATAGTAGTGGAATTTATAGTGTTATTTGTTTACTAAGAGATTCTACTAAGCAGAATATAACTTATTAGCAGGCTACTTTAACTTTAATGATGGTTCACGCTGGTGTTTGCTCTTCGCCAGTAGAAATGTTCCGTACCGGTATTCGATATTGTGTGTGTAGCACCACCTGCATCTCACCCCCGCCTTGGTGTGCTCTCCATCCGAGTGAGAGGGTTTCCTCAGTTGAAGTAATGTGTGCAGGTGAAGTATCCTCTGGAGCATTCGGAGGGCTCCAGACTCGCGGACAGGCGTCCGTCCCTGTTGTCATGCTCATCACCTGCCACCAGACGGGTTGTTGGTTTTATGCCATTTCCCCGCCGTGCTTCCCCTTGCCCTACCGGTGATTGTTATTTTGTCCTTGGAGTCTAAGGGCTGATTTTGTCTTGTTTTGTTCGTTAATGCTGGGCCATCATTTCCGCATGTGCTTGAAGTCAGCGGTAACTCGCTCCACGGACCAGAGTCCCTTTGGGCCCACCACGTGGCCGCCCAGGCCAGGAATGCTTTGGTTTTAGCTTTCCAATGTGTGTGCATCCCACCTTCCTTCTCCACTTATTTGTCAGGTATGTTAGAGCCCTCACGCCCATCTCTGTGTCGTGCACGATAACAGGAGCGGGAGGCAACACGGCAGGGCTGAGGCTCACCCCCACTGTCTGCAGGATCAAAGGTGCAAGTCTTCCCTGCACCTTCCCGTCAAGCCCTCAGCTACTTCTGCTTCCTGGTGGGCTGTTCACCTTCTTCCATCAGGGGTCATTTAAAGAACTAGGCCAGGGCTGGAGCAGTAGCACACAGGTAGGGCGTTTGCCTTGGACGTGGCCGACCCGGGTTCCATTCCCAGCATCCCATATGGCTCCCCCGAGCACTGCCAGGAGTAATTCCTGAGTGCATGCACCAGGAGTAATTAATCTCTGTGCATCGCTGGGTGTGACCCAAATAAAAATAAATAAATAAATGGATATATAAAGGACCAGGCCACAGAAGACACGTGTTTCTTAGGACCTGTGCTTTGCAGCTTCGTGAACGGCACCTTCTATTTCACCTGGAAACAGAAGTCCTAAGTGAGCTGTCTCCCAGCTATCAGAAATGTGTCAAAACATTGTGATACAGTGGAAGGTTCTTGGATCATTGCTCTTGCTAAGGACAGTGGGGTTTACTTCTGAAGAACCGAGTGTCCTCGAGCAGACCTTAAGTCTGTTGGCACTCATTCTCAATGTCCCGATGTGTAGCCACTAACATTTCCTAAAGCATCATTTAAATGCTGTGGGGCGTGAACCAGCTTTATTTCCTGCAAATAAATATTCTTTTCTTTTTGTAAATAGATTTTATTCAGAGGTTTCTGAGGGAAGGAGGAAGGGATAAGTGGGAGAGAGAATAGTAAGAATAACGCTCTCAAGGGAGAACTCGGGCTTCTCCAAGGGTGGAGGAAGCCCCTACACATAACTGAGCTTTAGACACAAAAGTACGAAAGCATGAAAATACATGTCTCAAGAGGGGAGATGCAGGCGACACATGTGCTCGGGTGACACATGTGCTCGGCCACGCGGGCGCAAGCAGCACATGGGCTCAGGCAGCATATGTGCCTGCAAATAAATATTCTTAATACACAAACTTTCTGGTTAAATGGGGAGAAATCAACATGTCATGAGTTTCTTCTTTCCCTCAATTTATTCAAGTAAAAACCAAGTAAATACTTTAGAGCTCTGTTTAGAAACCAGCGTAAGTTGCCTGTATTCCTTAAACTGTCAGAGTGGCATTCTGTTAGACTTGGGGCTTTCATCTTTAAAATCACTCCATGTGCAACAATGGAGATACAATAAAACCAAAATAAAAAAATAAAATAAAATAAAATCACTCCATGTGCCAGGCCTTGTTGGATTGGGTTGGGGGTGTCATTTAAGAAGCAAAATTACGGTAGATGAATTTGAATTAGCTTGTCTGCAGAAAAGGCTTTGGTCAAATAATTTTTTGGAAGACATTTAATATGATACAGTGGTTTGATTTCTAGAAGAAACTAGAACCCAATGGCTTTGTTCTAGCACGGGCAGTCATTTGAAAGCAACTCGAGAACATTCACAGCCAGGTGTTTCCACGGAAACAGTTAGCACATAGCCCACGTGAGTACGGAACAGTCTTTTTCGGGGAGGGGGGGTGCACCTGGTGGTACTCAGGGCTTAGTCCTGCTCCGGTGCAGAGATCCCTCGAGGAGGTCCTCAGGGGCCGTGCACGATGCTGGGATGCAGCCAGGGTCAGGTGGGAGCGAGGCAAGTACCTTCCCCCTGGACGCTGTCCCGTCCCAGTAGGACACGTTCCATACCTGCCTTTTGTGTGGACGTCGAACGGGAAGCTCAGGCTTCCTGCAGCCCTTCCTGGGCCCCGCTCCCTCGTTCCTTCGCTCTTTCCCCTTCCCCCACAGCGGAAGCCAGGCCGTGCTGCTGCGAGGACAGGCTGGGTGAGGCTCTGTCCAGCCTCTCTGCCGCTACCAAGGCCTGCATGTTCCAGAAGCTTCCTTGTGGTTGTTTTTGTTTTTTTTTTTTTCTGTTTAATTTGCGACCAGGAAGCATGTCCCTGGATCTCAGGCCGTATGAAGCTATTTCTTGGGTGTGATGCGTTGGCAGCGAGCACTCCACAGGAATGTAATAGCCAGTCAACTGTTCTATTTTAAACACGTATCCAAATGTCTAATTTCAGACTCTTAACCTCCCCGGGGAACTTGCATCAAAAAAAAAAAAAGTGTGTCTCAGTGTTATTTCCACCAGGCATGGGGATTAGTAAGCGCCGGTTCGCTCTCCGGTGTCTGCCCTCTGCTGTCACCTCGAAACCACAACTGCCACGCGGTGAGATGCTTGCCTCTGCTCTCCACAGAGCAGATTGTTCACTTAGCTCCTGCCTGGAGATGCTCGTTGAGGTGATTTCACTCAAACCTCAAAACAAAACAGTGATCTTCTCCTCTCGTGTACCACAAGGCAGAAAGTTATTTTAAGACCCACTGGAGCCTCCTGCTTATAATCTCCCTGCACTTCTTTTGAAGTCCTGTCAGATATGTGTGCAGTCCCTCAGCAAATTACAGGGGGGAACAATAGGTGTGGTTCTAAAGCATTGGAAGGAATTCAAATAAAGGAACTTTTTTTTTTTTTTAAAAAAAAAGAGCGAATTAGTAAGATTTTTTAAAAGATCTGTTGTCTCTTCTTGTTAACATTTTTTTCCCTGTGATGATAGGATTTCAAACATTTTTTTTTAAATGCTTATTTCTAACAAGGAAGTAGAGTGCTCACTTTGCGATCTACTACTTAGATGAGATCATAACTATCATTTAGATGATGTTGGCTGGGTGGGAAGCACAATATTCAGCTGTTATTCTCGGCTTCTTTCTTAGATTAGCCACTGTTCTTGGGAGAAAATATATCAGCTGTAATAACGATCTTAAATTTCTTCATTTTGGAAGAGTCTGGGTTGTCACCCGGCCGCTCTGTGAGCCTACAGATGGCCTTCCCCCCGTGAGCTACTCCCTGGCCCACCACAAATTGTTTTCCAGTTTGCGGTTAATATTTGCTCTGTGTGCTGGGGGCTGGAGTGATAGCACAGCGGGTAGGGCGTTTGCCTTGCACGCGGCCGACCCGGGTTCGAATCCCAGCATCCCATATGGTCCCCTGAGCACTGCCAGGAGTAATTCCTGAGTGTAGAACCAGGAGTAACCCCTGTGCATCGCCGGGTGTGACCCAAAAAGCAAAAAATATATATATATATATATTTACTCTGTGTCAATCAGTCTTCACTTCCACAGTAGGAAGTTGTCTGCCCTGACAGTAAAAGTGGCTTGATTTTGGAGCCTGAGAGAAAATGCTGGGGTCACTGGCCATGTGTGGCCAGCCCTCATCACTCCCTGGCGCACCTGGTCCCGTGAGCACAGAGCAGGGTGGCCCTGAGCCACTGAGTATGGCCCAGAAACCCCCTCCCCATTTTCAAAAAAAAAGGGACTGATTTTCTCTTTTACCCTCCATCCTTCGAGCACAGCGGGGTGGGCATTTGCCTTGCATGCGGCTGACCCGCATTTGATTCCTCCGCCCCTCTCGGAGAGCCCGGCAAGCTACCGAGAGTATCCTGCCCACACGGCAGAGCCTGGCAAGCTCTCCGTGGCATATTTGATATGCCAAAAACAGTAACAACAAGTCTCACAGCGGAGACGTTACTGGCGCCCGCTCGAGCAAATCAATGAGCAGTGGGATGACAGTGACAGTGACGCAGTGATACCCTCAATCCTTGGGCCCACCATCCCAGAGGGCTTATTGCCAGGGCCTGGGGAGGTGGTGCTGCGTGGGCCAAGCCATGTCTGGTGGTACTCAGGGGCCACCTGTGCTGAGGTGTCCCTCAGGCCCTCACGTACACACAGGGCTGGGCTCTGTCCCTTTGAACTGTCTCCCCAGCCCCAAAGTAACTTCTTTTTTCACCTGAGAAAGAAAACAGACCATCTTCCCCCACCCTTATGTCCAATTTATAGTAAGTTTTGATGGGTTCTGTTAGGAAAATCTGATTTTTGTCACTTCATGTTATTTAGTTACGAGTGTATTTTTGGAGCGCCGTTTAAACAGGCTGTGTTCAAACAGTTTGCGTCTCATTGACTGGTTCTTGATCTTGTCGGTGGGAAACAGAAACGTGAGCTATTTTGGAATCCCTGCAGAAGGATTGCTCCCGGGTAAGTGCTGCACTTCCCAGGGATTAGTGAGCTCCGAAAATCCAAACCACGTGTGGGCTCCTGCTTCATCTTCCAGTTCCGTAGAACAACGCTTCTCGGAAGGCTGAGCAGTTCCCCTGGCATCCTGCTTGATGATGGACCTATTATAAATAATTGCATTATTCTAATCATAGTGGTTCTCAAGGATATAATTAGATTATAAAATAAACTATATAATTTCAATGTCCACATGAACATTTTTGTGGGGCCTGGCAGGGGGTGCCCGGGGCGTGTGCAGTGCTGGCACTTGGACTCGGGCCTCACACGTGCTGGACACGTGCCCTGGGAGGGGCCTGTCTCCCCGTCTCTCTGAAAAGTTTTCATAGGGCATTATTAAATCATGTTTAGTACGGTTACATAATTTTGCAACCATCGATGCTATCTAATTTTATTTTATTTTAACTGATTTTGGCTTCTTAGGTCACACCCGGCAGTGCTCAGGGGTTAACTCCTGGCTCTGCACTCAGGAATCACTCCTAGCGGTGCTCGGAGGACCAAATGGGATGCTGGGGACTGAACCCAGGGCAGCCGCATGCAAGACCAGTGCCCTCCCCATTGTACTGTCGCTCCGGCCCACGATCTGATTTTAGATCAACTTCACGTCTCCTCCCCACCCCCACCCCGAACCTTCTAGGCTGTTCACAAAGCTCTGGTTCGCAGACTGCCCGCCCACGGGAGAGAGAAGCTCTCTCCTCCCCGTCTCTCCCCAGTACAGGAGGTCACTCGTTGCTGGATGGTCCAGCCATCCCATCTGTTACCTTCATTCCTGTCTCCGCAATCCGGGCAATGTCACAAGCTCCTTTAAAAGCCAGCGTCAGACCCCCACCGAGTGGTGGGGTTCGTGGCAGTGTGGAAACCTGTGTCTAGCCGGGACTCTTGCTTTTCTTGGGGAAACTAAGTATTTGTACAAAGATACAGGGTCATTTATTTACTTTTTTATTAAGTGGGCGGTCTTTCCCATTTTTAAGAGCCTGTTACAAAAAATCCTTAACACACCCCGTAGGTCCTTCTGAAATCTATCTCGTCACTCGCAAGACGCCTTCGTGCCGGGAGGCAGAGCAGGGCTTCAGGGGTCTTCGCGAAGGGCCTTTTCCTGAGCAACCACGCTGGGAGCCAGAGGGGCCGGAGCTGGCGCGGGGCTGGGGTCCCTGCTCGGACCCCCGGGCTCCATCCCCACCCCGGCTGTGCTCCCCCACACTTTGCTCTCACAAGGACTTAGAAAACGTTAAGATGTTCTGGTTTCTCACAAAAGCTCACGGGCCGGGCCAGAGCCACAGTGTGTGGGAAAGGCCACAGGCCTGGCTCAACCCTCGGCACCGCATGGGGTTGCCTGAGGCCCTCCGGGAGTGATCCCTGAGCACAGAACCAGGAGTCAGCCCTGAGCACAGCTGGGTGTGGCCGCAGACCTCACCACCCCTCCCCCAAGAGCCTTAGGGACATAAAATTTCTCAGCTTAACTGGGTCCTGTAGCTGTAAAACCAGGTATTTGTTTTAGAAACTTATTAGGGTATTTATTAGGAACAAGGAGTAAACGTAGGGGCTGGAGCGATAACACAGCGGGGAGGGTGTTTGCCTTGCACACGGCCCACCTGGGTTCGATTCCCAGTCCCAGCATCCCATATGGTCCCCCAAGCACCGCCAGGAGTGATTCCTGAGTGCAGAACCAGGAGTAACCCCTGAGCATCGCTGGGTGTCACCCAAAAAGAAAAAAATGAACTAAGTAAATAAACGTAGATATGGATTATAGGAGAGGCTTAACAACGACAATGGACCCCTCCCTCACAAGGGGGTGGTGGTGAATCCTATACTAACATTTTTTTTCTCTTTACATTTTTTCCAAAAAAAAATTACAACTGAGAATTATTTATTATGTGACCTAGGAGACCTTTTGTGTATTTATGTGTCTCATTAAAAAAAAACACACACACACACACAACCTATATTTGGCAGGGACCAGAGAGAGAGAACAGCGGGTGGAACACTTACCTTTCACACAGCTGACCCAAGTTCGATCCCCAGCATCCCATAGGGTCCCCCGAGCACCGCCAGGAGTGATTCCTGAGTGCAGAGCCAGGAGTAAACTCTGAGTATGGCTGGGTGTGACCCCAGAAACCAACAGAAAAATCAATTAAAAGCTCCTTGTGGATTCTCACATCCTGCGGCCCTGACACCCAAGAGGGGTCGGGGTCTCCTGACCTCAGATTCCGGGGCCCCTCGGCACGGCTTCCCGCTCTCCTTCCTTGGAGGAGCTCACTGTCCATGTCCTGGGCGTCTGCTGGTTGTCGCCGTCTGGCTGTGGGGCAGAGCACGGTGCGAGCCCAGGCCTCCGTGTGGGAACGCCTCCCTCCTCAGCCCTTTCAGGCCTTCTCTGGGCCACTCCTCCCAGTTCTCTCAGACCTTTTCCTGCATTGTCATAAGGACCAGACGATTTAATGAGCACAATACCTAGGGCCTCAGTAACGTTTGCTAAGAACTCTTCATTCGGTTTTATTCTGACTAGACATTTTATTTATTTTTAATTTTTATTTACTGGAGGGAGGCTGAATTTTCTCTTTTAGGGTGTGAGAAGGATCTAGTCTTGTTGTTTTTTTTTCTTTTAATTTTAAGGGTTTTGTTGTTGTTTTGTGTGAGTGCTGAGACTTACTCCAGGCTCTGTGCTCAGGGATCCCTCCTGGCAGTGCCCAAGGGACCATGAGGGTTGCTGGGGGTGCACTGGGGGCGGGATGGGTGTTTGGTCTTTGTGTAATTGTCACCCAAACATGAAAGCTTGTAACTATCTCGCAGTGATTCAATAACATTTAAAAATTTTTAAAAATAAAAATAAAATTGTTAATAAAAGAAAAAAAGCATGCATCCTTGCCGTGCTACCTCTCTGGCCCCAGTGAGACCCGCTTACGCTGAAGCCCCGCCCAGGACGGCCAGGAGGCAGCGTCTTCCCAGCCGCTCTCCCTGCCGGCTCCCCTCTGAGACGAGACTGGCGGAGCCTCAGGCCAGCAGTGCCCTGCGGACGAGCCCCAAGTTTCCTTAGGAAGGTGACACGCCCGCTTTCATGGTAAGAAAAGACAGACTCTCTTCAAGAGAGAAGTTGAGCCTTTATCTCAGAAAATATGTTTCAAGCGTTTGCAAATTGCAAGTACAGAATCGAGAGATTGAGCTGAAAAAAAGCAGAACCGCAGAGACACTTTGTCTGTGTTGCTTCCCTTGGAGAGTCACAGCAGGGAGTGGCCGGGGCTCCTAGCTGTGCAGGGTGTGGGACACGGCCCCTCTCTGCTGCTGCTCATCTCCCGTTGCCACTGCAGCTTCCCGGGGACCTCGTCCTCTTGGTAATACTGCAAGGAAATGACTCGAGTTACATATTTACGTGGAATAGCCACGCTTGTACAATAGAGATCATGGAAAACTAAACACAGAAGCAAAATGATGTGATTCCTTCCTTCCTTTCTTCCTTCCTTCCTTCCTTCCTTCCTTCCTTCCTTCCTTCCTTCCTTCCTTCCTTCCTTCCTTCCTTCCTTCCTTTCTTTTTTTTCTTTTTTCTTTTTAGGTCTGATGCTCAGGGGTTACTCCTGGCTCTGCACTCAGGAATCACTCCTGGCGGTGCTCAGGGGACCATATGGGATGCTGGGAATCGAACCCGGGTTGGCCGCATGCAAGGCAAACACCCTACCCACTGTGCTATTGCTCCAGCCCCCTGATGTGATTTCTTGTAAGGGAACACACACACACACACACACACACACACACACACACCGCTAATACTTTAGTCCCCAAAAGGGGTCTTTGAGCCAGATCCAAGGATCCCAAATTCCATGGCTCACCACTCCCTTTTCAGAGACAGATGACTCCACATTCCCCTGGAAATCGACCTTACGTGAATAAGAGAGTTCATAGCCAGCAGCACCCATGCTTCTTTGGCCCAGCAGGATTATCCCTGCACCCCCACCTTCCCTGCACCCCCACCCTATGGTGGGTGCCTGTGCTCCACTCTGGGAAACTGCCCCAGCTATTAGAACACAACAGTGAAAGCCGTGATTCGGCATTATTGGAGCATATTCCTGCACCTCAATTCCTGCTATTGAATATTTCTTCCCCCTGAATAAAGTGGACGGTGAATTTCACCAAAAGTGCCGTTTGAACCTGATCCAGGATGGTCAAATCTTTTTACCTTATGGGGGTTGTAGTCAAAGTTTCAGAAATTTTTTTCAGGAATTGCTTTCAAGAGGAAAATCAGCCTACAGCAATCTCTAACTTTAAAAATCTCCTTCGGGGCTAGAGCGATAGCACAGCAGGTGGGGCGTTTGCCTTGCATGCAGCCGACCCAGGTTCGATTCCCAGCATCCCATATGGTCCCCTGAGCACTGCCAGGGCTAATTCCTGAATGTAAAGCTAGGAGTAACTCCTCTGCATCACCGGGTGTGACCCAAAAAGCAAATAAATAAATAATAAATTAAAAAATAAAAATCTCCTCCTCTTGGGACCAGAGCAATAGTACAGCAGGTAGGGCATTTGCCTTGCACACGGCCGACCCGGGTTCAATCCCCGGCATCCCATATGGTCTCCCCAGCACCTCCAGGAGTAATTCCAGAGCACAGAAGTAACCCCTGAGCATCACTGGGTGTGACCCAAAAAGAAAAAAAAAATCTCCTCTCCCTCCATCTCCACATTTGGCGATGCCTCCTTCGTGCTCTGCCCTGACCTGATGAACTCGCGGGATGCCCGGGCCTTGAGAGGAGCTGCCTTGGCATTGTTCGCATTCCCAGGCCCTCACAGGAGGCAGGGGTCACCCTGGGAGGGGCGTGTCGTGATCAGCATCAAATCCCAAGATCAGTGGACACGTGAAGACTCTGCTTTGTATATTTAATCTTCCTAATGAAACCCCAAGGAACATATAGATCAATCCTGCCGCTAATGACGGTAAATGGGCCTGGCACTCCCCGCCCAGACTCCCAGGACACAGAGCTCTTCTCAATTAATTATTTCAGTCACCGTCACCTTGTCCCAGGAGGCCGATGGCAAGAGCTTTCTCTTCAAAAAGGATAATTAATTGGAGTTTCTTCTGCTCCACATTCTGTGTTCTAGAACGGGGGAGCAACACTGGCTACCCCCTATGAGGGCAGACCCGGGTTTCAAAATCACATGCTCTCGGGCCAATGAACGCCAGGCTCGGCGGATGTGGCGTGATGGAGTTGCGCAGGTGGGGGGCCTTTGGCTGCCAGTTTGTTGAGATGCCCCCGCGTAGTCTAGCCCAAAGCCGTACCGAGGGACACACGGTGGCTGAGTTAGCCCTTTGCCACCTCCAGTGGACATGGTAATCCATGGGAGTGAAGGTTGGTTTTCATGACTCTTACCAGAGCACCTCCTGGCCATTCTGGGTGGTGCTGGGGGACCACTGAGGGGCCCCCATGTAGTGTCAAGAAGCACTGATCCTTTCTTCTCCGTGTGGCCGTGTCCCGGGGGCCAGAGAGAGGGGAATTGTTGGAAATTCTGAGCCCCACCTCCACCCTCCCTTGGTCCCCCCTTTCCCTTCAGGCCAACTCTTCTCCTGCCTCCTCTTTCTCGGGAAGGACCATGCATGTCTGGGGAACGCGTGGTGGGCCCGTGGGCAAGGCCCCTGTCCTTTCTCCAACCTTCCCGTTCCCCGGGCCCGTCCTCGGCCACTTTGCTTCTCTCTCCATGCATCTGGAGGTGCCTTGGATGAGTGTTCAGGCCGGAGGTTGGGTTTTTGTGTGTGCGTGTGTGTCTAAAATAATCTTTTGAATTGCCCCAGTGCCGCTGAATACTTTGCGAAGCACAGTAAACACTTGTGGTTGATCTGTTTGCCGTCCCCAGCTGCCAGCAAATATTGGCTGTCCGCATTGACTGCGCCGTTCTAACCCTCCCCTCTCATTCCACAAAGCCTTAGCTGTGGCCCTCCCGCTCCCGCCGCATGCCTGCCGTGCCCATGAAAGGGAGGATTTTCAGATGTCCTCAGGGCGGGGGCTCGTCTCGAGGTTTGGAACCTCTTCAGGTGGCGGGCGCTGCAGCCGGGCTGAAATTAGCGCCGGTATAATAAGAGCATCCGTGCTGGGGCGGTGCAGCCAGAACTCCCGGAGGAGCCGCGGCCCGAGGCAGCCTTTGCTCATGACAAGTCAAGACTGTCGCGGGGGTAAGTGCCCCAACGGTCCTCGGGCCTCCTGTTGGGTCCATGTGGCGCTCCGTGTCAGAAACGCTGCTTGTAGGGAAGTGTTTTCTTCTTCTAGTGACCAGTGGAATTTGTCCCCGGAAGGAGATGCCGCTAAGCCTTGGCGTGTTTTCACGGTGGGTCGGGCCTCGGGCTGGTTTCACAGCGTCTCTGCAGGTGGAAGGGCGCGTGGAGGCGGTCATCTAAGATCTCTTGAATGCGCGGGGCTTGACTCTGCTCCAGAAAAGGGGCCGCTTAGAAAGACTCCAGGTTTCTCAGGAGCAAAGGAAAACCCGGCTGCCGGCAGAGGCAGAGGAACACCGGCTCCGATGCGTCCGGGGAATGATGTGTCCTCCGGAGAGGTTCTGGCTTATTGTGACTTCACGGGTAGCAACAGGGGAGTGCCTGCAATGTTGGGGTGTGACTTTTATTTCAAGGAATCAGGAAGGAATTGATGGTTAAGATGTTCCCACTGATGCTGACATCAGCTCAGCAGGAGACGAGGATCCCCAGGTTGAACGGTTCCGACTCAGACCAGTGAGCTCCGCCTGGGCTGCGGGAGCGATGTGGCGGCGATGTCTTTGTGAAGAGGCGACCCTGGTATCGGCTTCTCCTCGGCAGCGTTTGCGCTCGGGAGGGCTGACCCTTGGGTGAGCACCTTCGCTGAACGGAGTTCTGTTTTGTTTTCACAGGTGGGATAAGAACATCCTCTGGGGAGAGGAAGTTGGTGTCCTTTCTCGTAAGTGGCTCCGGTAGAGCAGAGAGGAGCCGGGTTTGGACAGCGACGCCCTCCGCCCTGCTCCGGGAGACAGGCCCTGAGAGTCCATGAGGAGCTCGGAAATAGACGGACTGCAAGAACTGACGGGTCCGCACCAAGCAAGAACTTTGCCGCCTCTTTTTTGATCCTGAAACCCGGGGGACCATGGATATCATAGAGACAGCCAAACTGGATGAACACCTGGAAAACCCGACTGCAGACCCCGCCAGCACCTACACGAGACCCACAGAACCCAGCGAAGAAGAGGACAAAAATGGCCCCGGGAAAGCTAAGAGCTTGCCCAACGGGCTGCGGAAAGGCGCCAAAAAGTACCCGGACTATATCCAGATCGCTATGCCCACCGACTCGAGGAACAAGTTCCCCCTGGAGTGGTGGAAGACAGGCGTTGCCTTCGTGTACGCCCTCTTCAACCTGGTCCTGACCACGGTCATGATCACGGTCGTCCACGAGAGGGTCCCCCCGAAGGAGCTCAGCCCTCCGCTCCCAGACAAGTTTTTTGATTACATTGATCGGGTGAACTGGGCGTTTTCTGTATCAGAAATCAATGGGATTATATTAGTTGTATTGTGGATCACCCAGTGGCTGTTTCTAAGATACAAGTAAGTGTGACGTCTGGAGGAGGGGAGGCGGTTGACGGGAGGGGTTGCCGTTCCTGTGCGTTTAGGAGAGTGAATAGGGAAATGACTTGTCTTTCTTGGTTTGAACTCGAAACTCTCACCCAGCAATTCCATGAAAGTGCATGGCCCAGAGATCTATCCCCTGCAAAACCCAGCCCTCGAAGATAAGCAGTTCTTTTTTTTTTTTTTTTTTTGCTTTTTGGGTCACACCCAGCGATGCTCAGGGGTTACTCCTGGCTTTGCACTCAGGAATTACTCCTGGCAGTGCTTGGGGGACCATATGGGATTCCGGGGATCGAACCCGGGTCGGCCGCGTGCAAGACAAACGCCCTACCCGCTGTGCTATCGCTCCGGCCCCGAAGATAAGCAGTTCTTGAGCTGCCTGGTCTGGTTGAAAGTCACAGCTCTGTTTGGAAGGATCAAGTCCTCTGTGTGTGTGTGTGTGTGTGTGTGTGTGTGTGTGTGTGTGTGTGTGTGTGTTGGGCCGGGCGGTGATTCAGAGATTGGGAGTTTAAGGTACAGTTCTGGTTTCAGGCCCTGTTGTTGTGGCATTTCCACGATAAATCAAGATGACGCTTGGGCAGAGAAAAGCATTCATCCTGTGCGTGTTGCCTGAGGCTCCTGCCAGGTGGACAAGGGCAGTGCCAGGAAGCTTTTTCCTCCATTATTCATCATCTGATGACTGACCGGCTACAGTCAGCGGTCGGCGGAGGTTTGCTTCCACTCAGAAGTCCTCTCTGTATATTTCTTTTTCTTTCTCCCATTGGCCTTCCGTCACAGCAGTTTAAGAAACCAAATTTAGAACCGGGTCTGTGTGGTTTGGGTTTTAGATTCCTAAAGTAAATGAACCTTTTGGTTCCCCGAGGCCCTGAAAGGAGCTTTCACTTGGCTGGTTTGGTCTCAGTCTTCCCGATTTGGAATAGCAGGAAGCAGGAAGTACGAAGCCAGGTACTTTTGCTTTGATGACACTTTAAAAGAGGCCATAGCTCTGGAGTGGTTATTTCTGCTTCCCTGTGACCTCTGACTCCTAGTCCATAAATGAAAAGGCCTCTCAGTCCCTCTTTTCTTCCCATTCATCATTCAGATGTATGCTCTTCGAGTCTCGTAACCAAGGCGCCCAAATCAAAGTGGGGCGGAAAGAGCACCCACGACAGAGGCTCTTAGAAATATAAAACACACGGACTTGTTGCTGTGTCGGAAATTTGAATGCAATATTTGGGGATTAATGCCACAAAATCATTTTCAGAAGAGAGAAATTATACTATCTTGTTATTTCAATTGGTTGCTTGGAGATCAGAAGAATTTGATTTCTTTTTCCCCAAATACACGTATATAGTTTCGAAAATTCATTCCACAAACTGAGTCACTCCTAGGTATCTACCTTAATATATATGTTTCTTTAGTCGGTACAAAAAGGAAAAAAAAAAGCTGAAAGTGCATTTGTACATAATGCTTTTGATCAGAAGCTTCATCTGTTGCCCGGATAAGAGCTTAATCCATGTCAGAACCCCCCAGTCTCGAGACACTGAAGTATGTCGCATGCTCGGAGCTGCCTGCTTTCCCACGTGCTCGGGAAATAGGAACCTATTCGTGTACTAAGGAAGTTGCCACCAGTAACTCAGGCTGTCCTGGACACACACACACACACACACACACACACACCCATGGCTCCATCCTAGCGTCTGTAGACCAACCGTCTTAATTCTCAGAGGAAAAGGATACTTTGTTGCCAGAGGGAGGGGGACCCCCAGGTCTTGGTGCCCCTCCAGCAGGCAGAGGACAGGGGCGCAGGGTCGCCCCCTGGAGCCCCCATCTCCGGTGAAGGACCAGGGGGAAGAAGCCCAGAACAAATGCCAGGGCGGCAGAACTGTGGGAGGGCACATGCCGTGCCCACGGCTGACCTGGGTTCGATCCCCGGCATCCCGGAGCCGCCCCCCCCCCATCACTGCCAGGAGTGATTCTTGAGTTCAGAGCCAGGAGCAACAAAACAAAGCAATAACGATGAACACCAGACAGCTATTCCTCCAGAAAGTCAAGCGGAGAAAGAGTTGGGGGAGTATTTGGTGGGGGCGTGAGGATCAAACAGATGAAGTGTCAGGGAATGGTCAGTGAACTGACTTTGTGACTGGACGCCCTTCAGTGCTCGTGGTCTGGGTGTGTTCAGCGGGCCGGTCTGCTGGTGTGGGCAGTCAGAGGCTGTCGCTGGAGGCGGGCTGGGAGGACACCGCGTGCAGCTCCCCGTGGGCCCCACTGCGTCCCCTCTCCCTGCCTCACCAGCACACCCCTGGGAAGGGAGCCCTGGAGAGGGGGGCTCACTGGCCTCTCCTCCCAGCTCCGTCCCATGGGCCTCAGCTCGCTCCCCTTTGGGCCCCTGCCTGGCTGTCTGGAGGGGCTTGCTCCTTCCCTCTGGCAGCCGGCGACAGCCCCCTGGGGAGCTGTGGGACCCTCGGCGCAGAGGAAGGGCTCCTGTCCCCGCTTTGGGCCTCAGCTCCTCTCCACTGTACCCCACTGACGGCACGAACCCAGCGCCGGACCCCGAGTCTGGGGATAAAGGCACTGGCCTTCCACGGGGCCAGCTCAGGGGTCCTGGTTCAGTGCCCAGCACCGCCAGGAGTGACCCTGAGCACTCCCGGCCGTGCCCCCTCCCCCTGAGAAGAGACAGACACCCGTGCTTGACCTGCTTCTCCCCTGCCCGTGCTGTAGGTCCATAGTGGGACGCAGATTCTTCTTCATCATCGGGACCCTCTACCTGTACCGCTGCGTCACCATGTACGTCACCACGCTGCCCGTGCCCGGCAACCACTTCCAGTGTGCGCCCAAGGTAAGCGCCGGGGTCCTCGCCGAGCCCACCCAGCCAGACAGCGGGGGCAGAGGCTGGAAACTGGCCCAGCAGGGTTGGGGTCCCAGCCGGGCGGTCTGCAGAGCTGCCATTCCCGCTTCCCCCCGGGTGCCCTGGAGTGTCGAAGGGAAGGAGGGAGCACAGTTCTGTGTGTCGGGACGGGAGAGCCCCGTCGCCCCTGGCGCTCCCAGCTCTTGTCCAGGGGGGTGGGCAAATGGCGTGTTCTGAAGGCGTGCCCACCTGCCTCTTCGAGGCGTGGGCCAGAGAACTGTGATTTTCCAGGGCCACCAGAGGGGACCGTGTCTGTAGTTAAACTGCACACAGTGAACTGAAGTGTGCACTGATTTTCAGGGGAGCTAATTTAAGGCACGGGCGACGTTCCGAAGCGTAATGAGTGCTTGCGAGGGGTCGTTGCCGCGTGCTGGAGGAAGGGATGGCCGCAGACGAGGAGGCAGCCCGAGCAGGCACGGAGGGGGCCGAGGGGTGAATGACTGTGGCTTCCTGACAGAACGTCCCGTCTCCTCCCTGGGAGGGCTGCAATTTGGGGAGACCACATCGCTGCGTGGACGGTTGGATAACCAAGCTACAAACACGGGGCAGGGCCCGGCCACCCCTGGAGGGCCTGTCGCCCTGAGCACGTGGGGCTGGGAGAGCCTTGGTGGCCGGGACCAGGGCAGGATTGACTGAAATACGGTCCAGACACCAGTGTGGTGACTGTGGCTCCCGTGTGAGCGGAGTGTCCTGTCCCTGCGACTGACTGTGAGGGCCCTTCCTGACTCTGTGTGAGTGTGTGTGTGTGTGTGTGTGTGTGTGAGAGAGGGAGAGAGAGAGAGAGAGTGTGTGTGTGAGAGTGTGTGTGTGAGTGTGAGTACATGTGTGTGTGTGTGAGTGTGTGTGTGCATGTGTGAGTGCATGTGTGTGTGAATGTGTGTGCGAGTGCGTGAGTGTGTGTGAGTGTGTGAGTGTGAGTGTGTGGGTGTGTGTGAGTGTGTGGGTGTGTGTGAGTGTGTGTGCATGTGTGAGTGCATGTGTGTGTGAGTGTGTGTGCGAGTGTGTGAGTGTGTGTGAGTGTGTGTGGGTGTGTGTGTGCATGTGTGAGTGCATGAGTGTGTGAGTGTGTGTGTGCATGTGTGAGTGCATGAGTGCGTGAGTGTGTGTGTAAGTGTGTGTGCATGAGTGTGTGAGTGTGTGTGTGAGTGTGTGTGCATGAGTGTGTGAGTGTGTGTGAGTGTGTTGTGTGTAAGTGTGGTGTGTTGGGGTCTGGGGGGGATAAGATCTCCTTTCGGCTTCCTCCCACACGGCTCTTGGCCAGCGAGCCGTCCTGGGGGTGACGGTCGCCTCTGCCTTTACCCTTCTCTCACCTTCACGGTCCCCTTTGCCCCAAACCACCAGCCCACACTTGGTGCTCTGGAGCTTTCCTTGGGGGTGGGCAGGGTTGGACCACACCAGCGGCACTCAGGGCTTTCTCCTGGCTCTGACTCACCCCTGGGCCGGGCACCGGGACCATCGGCTGTGTGGGGGTCAAACTGGGGTCAGCCACGTGCAAGGCAAGTGCCTTCCCGGCTGATCCGGGAACCCCAAGGTAAGGGACAGGTGATGACACGGAAGTGATTAGAGACTGAGGCATTGGTGTGCGCGTGAGGGGGCAGCACCGGGGCCAGAGCGAAAGCACAGCGGGGTGGGCCCTGCCTGTAACTGACCCAGCTTCAATCCCGGGTCCCCCAGATGGCCCCTAATCCTGGCAGGAGTCATTCCCGAGCACGGAGCCAAGAGTCAGCTCTGAGCACTGCAGGCCTGACACCCCCTAAAAATCGAGTGGAAAAAGAGTCATCCTGAAGCACGTTTCCTCCTGACTCGGGCGCCGTGGCCGGGACGGCGCAGAGCGAGAAGGACCTGCAGGGGCCCTTCCGTGGCCTGCGTGGGGGCTGCGGTGGCCCCTCCAGGTGCGCCCAGCATCCCTGCAGCTCAGCCCAGGCCTCTTGTGGGCGTCCGTCCGTCCTGCCTCCCGCAGTCTGTCCTGACGCTCCCCGGTGTGGCCGTCAGCTCTGCCCACACTCCAGGTTTTGTGCCTGGGCTGCCTTGAAATCAGCCTTTGAAGATGATTCCTTGGAACTGTCCCTGTCTGACCCTCCTGCCCCCGGTTCATGGCATTTCCTGTTTCAGCTGGCTGGGCCCCTGGTCCCGGCACTAATTTGGGGGCTTTGCTTAGGGGTTGTCTCACCCAACGGTGCTCAGGGTTTACTCCTGACTCTGTGTCAGGGATCACTGCTGGTGGCACTCAGGGGACCACATGGTACCAGGGATCACACCAGGTTGGCCGCCTTTACCCCCCGCACTGTCTCTCTGGCCCGGGGTTAGTGATTTTCAGAGCGACTAGTACATCACTAAACCACTTTCAAATCTACTGTAATTATCAATGTTGCAGTACATCTTGTAACTAAAAGTTATCAAAAAGGATTTTCCTTCCTCTTTTCTACATTCTCTGTGCTATAAATTGGTTTTCTGTGTGATTGCTGTAAGTGCTTTGATTGGAAACTAATACGACCAAATGAATTACTTGGTGAACCCAGCGTGTATACACTGTCCACTCCGGGGTGGCCCATACAGGGCAGAGCCCAATATCAACCACCCCAAGCCTTCACCCCCCCCACAGAGAGGAAGAGCCGGCCCTGAGCTTGATCTCTGACACTGTGAAATGCCTTTAAAAAAAAAAAATTAAACTTTTTTTTTTGCATCACACCCGGCAATGCACAAGGATTACTCCTGGCTCTGCACTCAGGAATTACTCCTGGTGGTGCTCAGGGGACCCTATGGCATTGTGGGAATCGAGCCCAGGTTGGCCACTGCAAGGCAAACGTCCTCCCTGTCGTGCTATCGCTCTAGCTCCCCCCACAAAAAAAAATCTTTATAGAATAAAAACGACAAACTGAATCATTTAAGATGTGTCACTCAAGCAGTGCCACTAAGAATGTGTGAATCTTGCCACATGAATCAAACCCGGTGGGAGAGGAAGCCCAGAGTCCGTGACCTCTCTCATGTGGGGGCCCCAGGGGCTCTCCAGAGCACTGCCACTGAGGCAGCACGTGACTGCGCATCACTGACCGTCCCCTCTGGTCTCTGCAGCTCAACGGGGACTCCCAGGCCAAAGTGCAGCGGGTCCTGCGCCTGATCTCCGGCGGGGGCCTGTCCATCACCGGCTCGCACATCCTGTGTGGCGACTTCCTCTTCAGCGGCCACACGGTCGTGCTGACCCTGACGTACTTGTTCATCAAAGAATGTGAGTAGCAGCGGCTCCCGGCCACACCCCTGGCCCCGGGTCCCCTCCCACTCGGGCTTCGGGCTCGGGGCAGTTCTTGTCCCTGATTCCTGGTTCTTGGCCCTGGCCGGTGGCCATCATGGTCGTGTCTGTGGCCCTAACTGTCATTTCACTGAGAAAGTCTCAGCTGAGATTTAGGATCATTTTGTTTCGCTGTTGTGCTTTGGAGCCACACCTAACGGTGCCCAAGGGTCATGTCTGGAGGTGCTTGGGGGGGGGGGGTCACAGGGGTGCCAGGGATCAGACTGGGGTCAGCAGCATGCAAGGCCAGAGCCTTTCCCCATGCTGTTTGGTTAGATCATTGTCCAGTCCGGAGTTGGGGTGAGTGTGAGGCCCTCCTCTCTGGCCTACGGGTCCCGGGAAGCTTATAGACGACGAGGCTGGGCAGAGCGGGAGGGGGGTGTTGTTAGAGTGCATGGGGGGGGGGCGGCCTAAAAGCACAGGGAGAACGCCCTGCCCCGAGGAAATGGAATCTAAAGCAAGTGAAGGCCGAGTTCTGCTAAGAATAACAGCGGAGATGAGAGTCAGAGGAAAGTGTCTGTGGGGCGGGGTGGGGGGGGGTGGGGGGGACTGGGTGTCGTGGCGGGAAGCTACGTGGGCGAAGGGACGGTGTTGGGACATTGTGTGACTGAAGCCTCATCAAGAGAAGGAGAAGGAGGGGGGAGGGGAAGAAGAGCAAATATGGGGCAAACTCAGTGCTTATGCCGGGGATCAGGTTTTGTGTCCCTGGGACGAGGCGGCCCCCAGCACCACGAGGCCCACCCCTCAGCCGCTCTGGCCACGCCGAGGTCCCCCCGGGTCCCCTCGCCCCAGCACCCGACCGCTGGCCCAGGGTCTGCCCACACATTGCCGGGAGTGACCTCTGTGCCCCCGAGCACCACTTGGGCGGCCCAAGGAGAATAAATACAAGGAAAATCCAGAGTAGTAAGAGCAGGGCGACTCCCTCCGGGCCAGGTGCCAGCCCGCCCCGGGCACGGGCGACTCCTCTGGCCGGTGCCCACCCACGGGGCCGCGCCCAGGGGAACTGGGGCGGAGTGACCCGAGCGTCCCTCATGAGTCCTCAGGGAGCGAACTCCAGAGGTCTGTGAGGGGACAGCGGGGGCCGAGGGGGCACCAGCTGCCTCATGGGGACGGGGGAGAGGAAGGACACGGCCAGTCGGGGCCCCTTGGCGCCCCCTGCTGCCCTGCACTGCTCTGTGCTGTAGGTGCTGGGTGCTGCTGCCACAGGGCTCCGAGTCCCCCCCACACACACTCCCACCTGCACACACACACACACACACACACACACACGCACACGCACACGCACACGCACTCGCTCCCACCCAGCACCAGAGCCTGGACCTCACCCTGGCACTGCTCTGCCTGCTTGCAGTTAATACTCTCCCCTCCCCCTCCCGCCCTCCCTCCGTCCCTCTCTCTCCCTCTCCCTCTCCCTCTCTCTCTCTCCCTCTCTCTCCCTCTCCCTCTCCCTCTCTCTCTCTCTCTCCCTCTCTCTACCTCTCTCTATCTATCTATCTATCTATCTGTCTCTCTGTCTCTTTTTGTTTGTCTGTGTGTCTGTGTGTCTCTCTGTCTCTGTCTATCTGTCTGTCTGTCTGTCTCTGTCTCTGTCTCTCTCTGTCTCTGTCTCTCTGTCTCTCTGTCTCTCTGTCTCTGTCTCTCTCTGTCTGTCTCTCTCTGTCTCTCTGTCTCTGTCTCTGTCTCTCTGTCTGTCTCTCCCTCTCTCCCTCGTTTCATCGGCCACACCCAGCAGTGCTCAGGGCTTACTCCTGACTCTGCACTCAGGAATTCCGACCGTGGCGGTGCTCAGGCACCCAGTGCTGGGCCTGAACCCGGGTCAGTCACGCACATTCCCGGCAAGGGCCCTCCCCGCCGGGCCGCTGCTCCTGCGTCTGTGTCTGAACTTCGTTCCTGCCTTTTTTTTTTTTTAGTTTTTTATTGGCTCACAGTGAGACACAGTTACAGGCTGTTCATGACGGGGTTTGTCATTCTTTCCTGCCTTCTTCCTCCCCCGTTGCTGACTGGTCGGGCCGATGCCGCCGTGAGCTTCTCTGGTCGCTGATTCACGGGAGAACGTTGCCGCGGCGTCAACCATCCTCCCGGGGCTCCTTCCCTCCCGGAACAGTCTCGGGAAGCCCAGCCTCGGCGCCCCTCCCGGGGCCCAGCAGACCTTTCCCCGCGTGCTGCCACACAAGGCCGCGGTGTCCCTCGCTGTCCCTGGCCACAGCGGAGCCGAGAGGGTGTGTGACCCGCTCACAGGAGCAGGCCCGGTTCCGGAGGCTGCAGTGACCAGACAGGGCCGGGCCACTCGCTGTCTCTCTGTCTCTGCGCAGCTTTCAGCCGCCGAGTCCCAGGGCCAGCGAGTGTCAGGGCAGGGGCCCCGTGAGGCGGCGTCCGGGGACGTGTGCGGGGGTCGCGTGCAGGGCTCCCCGTCCTCCCGAAGCCTCATGTCACTCAGCAGGACGCCTCGTGGGGACGCCGCAGGCCTCCTCCTTCTCCAGCCCCGCTTCCCTGTTGCATGTGGGGCTGAGCAATGACCAGGGGGTCACGGCCGGGCCAGACACGGGGCGTCTAAGGTGCCGACTGCGGGGCCCCATCCAGCCGCCCGAGTGCCACCGGGGGCAGCGCCGGGCACCCAGCTGCCAGCCCTCCCCATGGCTGCCGCAGCGGAGACACCCAGGGAGGGGCCAGGAGGTACCACGGCGGGGAGGGCGTCACCCCACATGCTGCCACCTGGGTTGATCCCCAGCACCCCATGTAGTGCCCCCAGCCCAGCTGGAGTGATCCCTGAGTGCAGAGCGGGAGGAGCTGGGAGCATTGCAGGGAGTGACGCCCCCACCCAGCAGCAGCACTGGCCTCCCCTGGTTCATTGATTTGCTCAAGCGGGCACCAGTAACATCTCCACTGTGAGACTTGTTGTTACTGTTTTTGGCATATCCAGTACGCCGGGGTAGCTTGCCAGGCTCTGCTGTGCAGGCGGGATACTCTCAGTAGCTTGCCGGGCTCTCCGAGAGGGACAGAGGAATCGAACCCAGGTTGGCCTATGCAAGGCAAAGCCCTACTGCTGTGCTATCGTTCCAGTCCAAAAATGAATTTAAAAATAAGCGCCTTGCCCAGCACACAGCTTACTGTGGTTACTCCCATCACAGTGCTCCCAAGGCACTCCCGTTCCTCTGTGTGTATCTGTAACCTCTTTCTTTGTGCTCTGCTTCCCCAACTGGCCAACTACCTTTACCTCTGATAACGTGTAAATACTGCCTTCCTCTTCTCCGTAAGCCCTTTGCGTGCTAGTTCAGAGCAATGTCCTTTCTGTATGGACACAGGAAGACGGTCAATGCTCTGCTTGTGCAACTTGGGAGTTAACTGACCCTGAGTAATATTCACTCCTGGGCATCTGCTCCCTAAGCCTCAGTTGCCCTTCCTTCCTATCACCCCAAAATCGGGGTCCTGACAAGGGACTGGATGGGCCCCGGCAAGCTGTGAGCTACCCTGGCATCGAATAGGTCAAGCCAAGGCACCACCATATTCAACATTAAGTTCAGATCACGGTCATGGTCATGACCCAAGAAGTAACAACCGGATTAGGACCCTGCCGGGGTTAGGAAAGATTCATCTGGCCTGAGCACTGCAGTCTGGGACCTTTAGCGAGATGCCCCCAGGAGAGCCAGCTACACGTGCTCGGGGGATGCGAGAGGGAGGCTGGGGGTGTCCCCGTCCGCAGCCTGTCCGCTCCCCCTGTGCCTGTGGGAGCAGGGCCCAGCACCCTGGGGAGGGGGTGCCAGCCTCACGGGGAGGGCAGTGTCAGCCCAGGGGGGTGGGTGGGACAGTTCTGTGAGGCCTGAAACACCCCTGGGGGCCCGGCTGCTTCCTGCTTGTCCCCTCAGCCCCCGCCTGCCTGGGGCTGTTTCTCTGGTCCGGGTCTGAGCCGCCTCCCGGAAATGCTGTGGCCTTGCCCTGGGACCCCTCCCCGTCCCTGGGGGGTCATCAGTCTCCTCCCCCGTGACCTCTGGCCCGTGGCTCTGCCCCCAGTGACGCTCCTTTCCCCCCCCCCCCCCCGCAGACTCGCCCCGCCACTTCTGGTGGTACCACCTGGTGTGCTGGCTGCTGAGCGCCGCGGGCGTCGTCTGCATCCTCGTGGCCCACGAGCACTACACCGTGGACGTCATCGTGGCCTACTACATCACCACGCGCCTCTTCTGGTGCTACCACGCCATGGCCAACGAGAAGGCGAGTGGGGTGGGGAGGGCAGGGGGCTTTCTGTCCCCACACACACGCACCCGGCTGCTTCCCTCGCGCCCCGCCCCGCCCTGCTGCTTCCAGCCAAGCCCACCTTAGCGGTGAGGGCAGGCGGGGGAGGCGGGGCCTGGGCACGAGGCACGCAGAGAGCTGAGCCTGGGGAGACTCTGGAAGCTTCTGTCAGGCTGCGAGGCCCACGGCCCTGAGCGCAGGGAGCCGGCACCCACGCTGAGCTGTCAGGCTGGACTCAGCCTCCCCTGGTGGCCTGCAGGCCCCTGCACACCCTCCCTCGCGCCGGGGGGCCCCTTCCCGCCCCTCACTCACTCCCAAAGGACTGAAGTTCGTTTGCTTTCCCGGCCGCTTGTCCCCAAAAGGACCCGCGGAGGCCAGTCCATGAGCCTTGTTATTGTTTGGGGGCCATGCCTGAGGATGCTCAGGGCTGACTCCTGGATCAGTGCTCAGGAATTACCCCTGGCTCAGGGGGGCATATGGGGTGTCGGGGCTCGAACCCAGGTTGGCTGCGTGCAAGGCAAACGCCCTCCCTGCTGTGCTACGGCACGGGCCCCATGCCGGGACTGCCTTCTCCCGGAAGGCACCCAGTGTTGGGACGGTTGGTGAGCGGTGAGGCCGTCCCGGGTCACTAGGTCTCGGCGGCCACAGTCCAGTGTTGGTCTCCTGTCCCCGTGCTCCTCCGCACACTCCATCTGACGCCCACGGGTGCCACGGAATCAAGGCGCTGCTCTCTGCTGTTAAATACGCTCAACCCCGGGCACAGTGCTCCATCTCCCCAGATCAGCCGGGACACCCTCCCTGCCTCCGCAGTGACTCCCCTCCCTCCCACACCCCTGCTCCGGGGGTCGCACCCAGGGCCAGAGGGCTTCCCTCCTCTCCTCCCCGCGTTTGGACAAAGGCACAAAGCTCATTTCCACCTGCGTCCCAGGCTCCGTGGCAGGGGCCGCAAGGGGCGGCGGGACTAAGCGGAGCGATCCTGGGACTGGGGCCTGGCCAGCGCGTCTCACTGTCCTGTCTCACTGTCCGCTCTTCCTTCCCGCTACAGAACTTGAAGGTCTCGTCGCAGACTAACTTTCTGTCTCGAGCCTGGTGGTTCCCCATCTTTTACTTTTTCGAGAAGAACGTCCAGGGCTCCATCCCTTGCTGCTTCTCCTGGCCGCTGTCCTGGCCGCCTGGCTGCTTTAAATCCTCCTGCAAAAAGTATTCCCGGGTTCAGAAGATCGGCGAGGACAACGAGAAGTCCACCTGAGGGGCAGAGCCCCGGCCTCGGCCCTCGGGCCGGGGAGCTGTCGCCGGCACCAAAGGTATAGTTTTGTAGATGTTCAGAGAACTGATGCAAAGTGAAGAAGTGGACCAATTTTATATAAAGCATTAGAAAGATGAAGTATTACCCTTTGGCTGTCTGGGGTTTGGTTTCGAATTCATCCCGAGGAAGATTCTCCTGAAGCCCTTGTTCCTGATGACAAGCCCGCCCGCCGGGGGACGGTCACCGAGAGTTTGTTCCAGATGCCAAAGAACCAGGCCCCTCCCCGCAGCCCCCCCACCAGGCTCGCTGGCCTGCCGGCGTATCTCCCTGCGAGGTCAGAAGCAATCGTTAATGTTTCCAATAAAATCCCTGCCTCTGTCTCCGGTGGCCGTCCGCGGGACGCCCTGTAGCTGAGAGCGGGGGAGTCGGAGGAGGAAGCCTATGGCTTTGGGGCGAGGCGGGGGTGGGTGCGGGGGGGCACGTTCAGCCCCCGCCCTGCCTGGCTGCTGCCCCCGCCCCGCCCTCTGCGCCCTGCATCACTCTGGGTTGCTTTGGTTTCCGTGAGAGCGGAAGGTCACGTCCGTGAGCCGGGGGAGCGTCCGTGGCTGCACCTGCATGGAAACCTCCACCGGTCCCTGGCTCAGCGGGAGGAAACTCGGGCGGGGCTGTTCCTGCAGGGCTTGCCCACACATGGGCCCCCCACTGTGTGTGTCTCGGGGGTGGGGTGGGGGAATGCCTTGGTGACCTGTGGGTGCAGACACCGAGGCCCAGATTCGGGGGCACGGGCCGGCAGACTGCTGGGAGGGCCCCAGGGTGCGCCCTGGTTCCTTGCTCATGGGCGTCTCGGCAGGACAGCTGTTCACTGGAGATTCCCACGGTTGGGGTCATTTCCCTTCAGCAACCAGAGACCTCCCCGTCCTCATGTAAGCAGGGGGAGTGCGGCAGGAGGCGTTTCTAAAGTTCTTTGAGGTGATGCACCCCCCCCCGTACACACACACACACACACACACACACACACACACACACACACATACACATACACACACGGTGGATTCGAAAAATCCAGTCATAGCTCTCACTGTCATAGCTACTGTTTGGTTTGATGCAGTTGAATCTCTGGGGTGATTTGGGGCTAGTGTGAGATTCCTGATCCCCTCAGAAGATGTCAGGATGCCAGAGCAGCCCTGCTGCGTCAGCGGGAAGTGTGACCGGTCGCGAGGCAGTTCGGAAGCGGCCGAAGCTGCAAACTGGCCCTGCTTTGAGTGAGAAATAAGCCTCAATTTGTCACCCAACGCTTGTCAGCCTCGGTGGAGCACATAGGATTGACCTTTAAATTGTAAGCACAATACAGATCTCTTCAGAGGCTCACGGCCCTTTGGTGCTAAAATTTCTGTGTTTTCAAGCCAGCCCCGGCTCCGAGTCGGAGAACCCCTGCAGGAAATAGAGCAGAACTCAAAGGCAGGAAGAGAGCTCTCTGATCTGGTCATTTCAAACAAGAACCTAGGCGGCCTTGGCAGGGTCTGCCCGTAGGAAGTTCGTCTAGTATTTATGAGGACGTGAACCAATAGGAAACATATCTACCATTCAGCCGTTTCTACACCGTTTTCACTTACTTTTCTTACTGACGTTGACTTTTGTGATAGAACCAGGGATTTGCTTACCACCGACATCCTGCTCTCTGGCGGGGCAGGGGCTTGTTCTCCTGGCTCTGTCTTACTCCCGGAGCTTCTGATTCAGGCAAAGCAGCCCAGCATGCCTTTGACTCTTAGCTTTGTCTCTGACAACCCACTTTCCCTTCGATTAGAGAAGGAAAAGTATTTGAGCTTTGAAAACACCACGGTGTGCTGCTCGTGGGAGATCCTTGAAAACAGGAAACTTACCATTTTAGTTCAGATTCCAGCTTTGTGTCTCCTTTCCAAAAGAAGGGGGATACCATCACCTTTCAAAGAACTTTAAAAACATGCAGCACGAGGGGCGCCTGAGTCGCACCTTCTGTCCACGGCCGGTCGCAGTGCCCTGGGGTGCTAAGGAAGTCTGTGGTTTGAAGGACCCACCCACATTTCCAGATGCAAAAATAGGAGGGACAAGTGAAATCCAGCTCCCAGTGTGGGACAGCAGCCCTGAGGGGGAGATCGATGCCTCAGTTTCCCTCTTGGGAGCTGCCTCTTCTCGCTAGTTCCCTGCAGGCCCCCCCAGCCCTGCTTACCCCCCCCCCCCCCCCCCCGCGCTGCGGCCAGAGGGTGGTCCTGCCACGGCCCTCTGTGCATGCAGAGAGTCAGTTTGATGAAGCCACATTGTTTTCCAGATTCTTTCAATGCCCCTGAGATTCTATTTTGGGAGCTTCTTCTCCCCAGCTCTGAAAATAAAGCACTCCCCTCCTCCCACGCCCCACCCCAAGGACCACCCAAAGTCAGCTTGTGCGTTCCTTTCCTGGTCTCTGAGAAGTGGAGTCTGGCCTCTGGCCTCTCACCTCGGTTTTTGCACAGCAGATGGTTCTTTGCTGGACACCGGCGCCCCCTGGTGGAAAGGTGTTATATGACTTGCCACTTTTTAAAGCATCAAGGTGGTTGTGTTTTTTTTTTTTTTTAAAGGCATTTGTTTTGTATTGTTTTTACCAAAAATCTAAAAGCTTTGTGCAAAATAATTTTTTTTTATTTTTTGTAAAAGAAATTATTTTAAAGGCATATGAAACCTTTCTCAAAGGGTTTAGATCACAGGGAGTTGCTATTCTAATCTTTGATCCATTTAATGGAGAAAAAAAAGACCCTAGCCATTTTTACCTCTGATTCTCACAATCGTTAATGTCTCCCTTTATAACTACCTACACTGTGTTTACTTTGAAACACCAAGCGTCCTTCTTGTGATGGGTTTTGCACATGTTGGAAGTCTTGCATTTTTTTTTAATTGAAAGTTCATATCTTATATTTTGACTCTTTGGAACATTTTATTTAAACATTTTTCGTCGTCGTTTTTATTTTGCACTGTAAAACTGATGAAAAATTTAAACCAGTCTTAATATGCTCATTTCTGTAGTCTAAGTGTGAGGAAGAGTAAATGCGTTTACAAGTCTTAATCAAACCTACAAAGGACTATGCCATGTGTTGGAGGCTCTTCTTTTTTGTATGTAAAAAAGTTTCTTGTATTTTTTAAATGTCATTGTACTACATTAATTTAACTTCTTTGACTTAATTGCTAAAACATATTCTGTTAAGACGTGCTCTTGATTTCAATTCCTAGACACTGAAAATCATGTCAAAAGTACCCAAAGTTACATGTTTTTACCAAGAAAGACCACCTAAGTCCCTGATTTATCTTATTACCCATTAATCAAACTGTGCTATGTCCTAGTTGAATCATGAAAGAAGGTGGTTTAATTGTGGAATTATTTTAAATTATCTCTAAAAGAAGAGAACCTATAAACATAAGCTAATCCAGTTGCCAAGTTGGAATTCATTATTTGATTTACCTCCTATGCAATGATTAATGCTGCGAAATGTCAAATGTACAGTTATGTTACGGGATATTCACAAAAGAAATAGCATTACAGGTTCAGAGAGAGCCGACTGCATTCTTTCAGAAACTTACTATACTGTTTGAATGTGTTAAGTGCCTTGTTGTAAAGTAAATTTTGAGTCAAGAATTCATTCTATTCCTGGCATATATTTTTCATTATGACGTATACTATGTCCGACTGTAATCATTTTATTAAGTGCTTATGTTTTGATCAGATACTTGTACATTTCTGAAACTGTTCTCGCCACCAGAACCTTAATCATTGGTCGGCCGCTCAGGCTTTAAATTCAAGTTGTTGTTTTGTTTTTTGCTTTTAAAGAGAAAATAATCTTTGCTCATAGTTGTTTCTGCGCTTGTGCTTCTCTGTTTGTAAAAACATTTCAGGAGGAATTTGGGAGTGTCACAAGAGTTTGTACTTTAAAATGCTATTTTACACTTACATTTTAAGTGCCTAACTGTTAGTTAAAACTAATTTATGTTTCTGGAAAAAAAATACGTGTACATGGTTTCTAATCTCTTTGGCTTTGCTTAAAAAAGAATAAAGTAAGAGCCTATACTTTGTATTTACCCAATAAAGGATAGTGTTGTCAATTGTCTTTTAAAAATTAGCATAATGCTTCTTCTTTCATTTAACATATATATATATTTAAAGCTATTTTTAAAGTTTTTGAAAGTTGGTCCAACTTTATTGAACTCTGTTACAGACACAATCCAAGTAGAAGACACTTCTGTGGTTTTAAAGCCTGTAGAAGTCTGTTATATTTTATGACTAAAGAATATAAGAGATCGTTTAAACTACAGTGTAAGGTTTTCCTTAAGAATAAATAGTGTTTAACTAAACGTTTGCCATTTCCCCCCTAAGCAGGCCAATAGTAAAACTTCGGTTTCAAGCTGGTGTTAAAACCAGCAGCTGTTACTAGAGGGGACCCTGTCAGCACAGTCAGAAATGGGAGGAGAACCTCCCGTCACGGGGACTGGGGTGGGTTACTTTCCTGCCCTCAGATCAGAGACGGAGACTCCTGCAGCACAGCACAAGGGCAGGGGCGAGGGGCTAGGGTGCTCCTGCGGGTCTGCTTCTCGGGGCGCACACGGGTGGGTCTGCTTCTCGGGGTGCACGTGGGTGGGCCTGATTCTCGGGGTGCACGCAGGTGGGTCAGGTTCTCGGGGTGCATGCGGGTGGGTCTGATTCTCGGGGTGCACTGAGTGGGTCAGGTTCTGGGGTGCACGCGGGTGGGTCTGATTCTCGGGGTGCACTGAGTGGGTCAGGTTCTCGGGGCGCACGCAGGTGGGTCTGATTCTCGGGGTGCACTGAGTGGGTCAGGTTCTGGGGTGCACGCGGGTGGGTCTGCTTCTCAGGGTGCATGTGGGTGGGCCTGATTCTCGGGGTGCACGCGGGTGGGTCAGGTTCTGGGGTGCATGTGGGTGGGTTTGATTCTCGGGGTGCACTGAGTGGGTCAGGTTCTCGGGGTGCACTGAGTGGGTCAGGTTCTGGGGTGCATGTGGGTGGGTCTGATTCCCAAGGTGCTTGGTGGGCGTGTGACTCCCGAGCCTTCTGCTTGCTCCCTAGAGGGGCCCTCAGAGCCCTTCCTGACCCGCTGGGTCTGGACCATGACGACAGTGCTGAGGGGCGGGCTGCACGCGGAGGCCCCCTGAGCCCTGGCCCTGCGGAGGGGAAGGCAGGAGCCCCGCGGACAGATGCAGTCGGGGACGTGGGATTCGGCTCACAGACTGGGTGGCCGAGCCTGGTAGCCGTTTAGAGACCGTCCGGGTCTCCCTGGAGCACCTGGAAATGAGCAACCAAGACCCCGAGAGGCCCCGGCCCCACCCGCAGCCTCGGCCGTCGGAGCTGGGGATGACGCCCCAGCAAGCTGAGGGCCCGCGGCCTCGGCACCGCCTCTCTGTAGAGCACCTGCAGGGCCCTGCGCTGGGACCCGCGTGCCCCACCTTCCACTTTCTTCTCTCCAAACCTGTGTCGGCGTCACAGACACCCTTCCCCTCACCCCTCCCTGCCGCCAAGGGGAGAAGCGCGTGTGCACCTGGGCGCCTTCATGTCTGACCTACATTTGTGTGCCTGTGTGTACTTACGTGTGTGCACACATGCGCGCATGTATGTATGTGTGTGCGTGTGTGTGTGTGTGTGTGTGCGTGTGTGTGCGCCCGTGCACATGTGTAGTGGGATCCAGCCCGGGCCTCATCCCCGGCGCCTTGACCTACATCCTTTCTTCTTCCGAGCCTGGAGTATCACTGTGGGCACCTCAACTGCCTCTTCCCCCTGGGCGGCCGTGACCGTCTGCCGGGGCGTGCAGCTGGGCTCAGGGCTCAGGGTGGGGGTGGGGTGCTGCCCCGTCAGCCCGTAGCTTGGAGGGAAACTGGTCCTGGAAAACGGGGCCTCTGCCCAATGCCTCTGAATTTTCTCAGCGTGGGTTTCCCGCCCTTCTGAGGATGGCGGCGTGTCCAGGGGCAGCGTGCTGGGTTTCGGGGCTCCTGGGTTTGCTGGGGGAGAGGGTGCCCGAATGCCCCCCACTGCACTCGCCAAGGCAGGAGAGCACGGGGACTCTCTTGGGACTCGGAGGAGGGACACGATGGCCTTTAGGAAGACCGCCCAGCTGGGTGGGTGTGTGTGAGCGTGGTCTGGGCTGACTGGAATCAACAAGGTAGTGGGATTTCTTGTCCTTGGGCTGAACTTGTGGCTCTCGGTGGTGCAAACCTGTCCTGTTTGGGGCTGCTCTGGGCATCTCCCTTTAGCTCAGTGCCAGCGTGGGCCTCGGGGGAAGTGCCCCGCGGGCAACCCCAGTTTGATCCTCGGAACCCCTGAAGGTCCTACGAGCAACCACCAGGTGTTCCGTGGTTGAGAACCAGGCTAAGGAGCCTTGAAACAGCCCTGGGAGGCTGCATGGGTGGCATCTGCCAAAATGCCTTCCCACTGGCGTCCTTTGTCTATGACAAATGCTCACTGCTTGTCATATTCTGTGCCCATGGGTGTAGCACTGTAGTACTGTCCTCCCGTTGTGATTTGCTTGAGTGGGCACCAGTAACGTCTCCATTGTGAGACTTGTTGTTACTGTTTTTGGCATATTGAATACGCCACGGGGAGCTTGCCAGGCTCTGCCGTGCGGGCGAGATACTCTCGGTAGCTGGCCGGGCTCTCAGAGAGGGACGGAGGAATTGAACCGGGGTCGGCCGCGTGCAAGGCATTATCTTACCTGCTATGCTATTGCTCCAACCCATAGGTGATGTGTGTGAATCCCCCCTTTCCCCCCACACCTGGTTGGGGACACACACAGAGGAAGCAGGCAAGCAGTTTGGAATGGTGGCTGCGGGTCTGATGCCATAACCACGTGCCATGATGGCAGGCATCGGCGAACATTTCCTCTCAGCGCTGGAGGTGGGGGAGGGGCAGGTGGAGGTAGGTGCCCCCGGCACACCCTGGTGAGGAGACCCTGTTCTTGCCATGCTGGGGAGAATGACCCTTGGTCTCACCCTCCAAGCCCCAAGCTCACCTTGGGGCTCCTCCCACCTGGCCCGACTCCCCCAAAGTCCCCACCAGTTAGGCCTGGGGTCCTAACATCTGGATTTCATGATTTTTTCCTACTTCGGGGATACAAAGTGCAACTTAGAGAACAAAATGGAACAAAACAAAGACACTTAGAGAACTACATCGGAAGGTCTTTAGGACCCTGACTCCTCTGAGTCTCTGATTCCCACCCTCTACATTCAGCCCCCTCAGCGCCCCCCCCGCCCCCCCCCGCCGCATCCATCCCTGCAGAACGGCCTCACAGTGCCCCGACACTCCGGGACTGGCCTCAGCTCTGCCGGGGCAGGCTCCACGGGGAAGACGCATTTAGCTGCAGGACTGAAGTAAGGTGACTCGTCTCAGAACCGATGGGAGGACTAAAAGCAAGACGATGTTGTAAGTTACATTCACTAAATGTTAGCTAAAACAAATGAACAAATCTTCTGGGTTCCAGCACCGATATAAATGCCCAGAATTTGCTGGTCCCGAAAATTCAGCTTCGAGTCTCAGCTCCTACCACTTGGCCTTCCTAGTAAAAAGGAATCGTGCAAAGGAATCGCCAACGTGTGACACCCAATCAATGCTTTCAGACTTCTAGATCTCATTTCCATATAAATTAAAGCTTCTTAAGAGGCGATCTGACTGTTCGCTTCAGTGTCTAACGAGCTTCTTCCCACATACAAGATAATCAAGTATTTATTGAACGGATGTTTGGAAAAGGCGCACACCCAGTGGCCCCCAGACTGCCCTTAGCTCTTGAGAGTCACTCCTGGCCATGCTCAGGGGTTTACTCCCGGCTCGGCACTCAGGAATTACTTTTGGTGGTGCTTGAAGGACCCTTTGGGATGTCTGGGATCAAGCCCAGGTTGGCCAGTGTAAGGCAAGCACCTGACTCTCTACTATCACTCCGGCCACTGTTTAAAATAGGTGTCACCACAACTCAGAGAAGGGATCACCAACTATAATGTAGTCGAAGGCCATTCGGTAGAAGGGAGTTGCGGGCTGAATGAGGGCTAGAGACTGAGCACAGTGGCCACTCAACACCTTTATTGCAAACCACAACAGCTAATTAGAGGGAGAGAACAGAAGGGAATGCCCTGCCACAGTGACAGGGTGGGGTGGGGGGAGATGGGATTGGGGAGGGTGGGAGGGATGCTGGGTTTACTGGTGGTGGAGAATGGGCACTGGTGAAGGGATGGGTTCCCGAACTTTGTATGAGGGAAGCACACAAATGTGTATAAATCCGTAACTGTACCCTCATGGTGATTCATTAATTAAAAATAAATAAATTTATTATTAAAAAAATTTTTTAAAAAAGCTTGTAACTATCTTACGGTGATTCAATAAAATTTTAAAAATTAACAAAACAAAATAAAACAAACAAACAAAAAAAAATAGGTGCCACCAGGGGCCGGAGCCATAGTACGGCAGGTAGAGCATTTACCCTGCACACGGCTGACCCGGGTTCAATCCCCAGCATCCCATATTGTCCCCCGAGCACCGCCAGGAGTGATTCCTGAGTGCAGAGCCAGGAGGAACCCCTGAGTATCACTGGGTGTGACCCCCCCCCCAAAAAAAAGCCAAAAAATAAAAAGAAAGTGCCACCTATCCTGGCATTTGGGTTTGTGGACCTCACTGTGTGAGAAAGAGGCTTCTGGATTCTCAGCTGCTTAGACCTGTCCAAACTGCCTGTAACTGAAGCTGTCCCGGCTTAATCCCTGCCCTGATAGTTCCCAAAACACCGTTGGGAGGAGCCCTGCATACTAATACAGCAACATATGCCAATAGATCATACTGACCAACAGACTTCAATGGTCAAAGCACAAAGGAAGTTTGCAAATACCTTGAGATCATGGCATACAAATGGGCTAGGCTGAGAAGTGGGCAACTTAACAGTGCAAATGCCTCCAACAAGAAGACGCCCTCAAGCAAAAACCTACACCAGGCCTTAAAGACTTGAACGAGCAGAGTCCATAGGAGCAGCATAATTCAGCCTCTGGGCCTTTGCACTGCTGTTTCTTCTGGAACATTCTTTCCGGAGGACAAACACTCCCCACAACATCTTAGATGAGAGACACCTCCCACACAGACACCCCCCCCCGCCCCAACACACGCATACACACAGGGGATCCGCTATCCTGTACACGAGTGATGGCAGAATACAGGCGATCTGAAAGGCTGCTATCTCTGAGGGGTCAAAGGCAAAGTGCTCACCTGTGCGTGTGAACTTTATTCCTCGCAGGAATAGCCTCAGCACCAATTCTTTTTCTGGGTGTTTATCCTGCTGATGTAAATTATAATATCACACTATGGCTCCTAACAGCAAGAAACAAACAACGACAGAAAATAGGCTATTGGTCAAACACCTAGAAATATTCCTGTAAGTGTTCTGAGCTTTTTGAATTCAGGGGTCAGGAAAGCATTAAGACCTGCGGGTTAAGTTCCGCTGTTGTCCTTTTAGTTAATAATTGAAGGGTTACTGAAACACGGCCACAGTGTATTTGCACAGGATCTGTGATAACTCCCTCCCACTCCCTAGCAGAGTCCTAGATCATGAGACCTGAAACAGTTCCTCTTTAGCCATTACAGACCTGTTTCCTCTTTTTTTTTTTTTTTTTTTTTTTTTTTTTGCTTTTTGGGTCACACCTGGCGATGCACAGGGGTTACTCCTGGCTCTGCACTCAGGAATTACCCCTGGCGGTGCTCAGGGGACCATATGGGATGCTGGGATTTGAACCCGGGTCGGCCGCGTGCAAGGCAAACGCCCTACCCGCTGTGCTATCTCTCCAGCCCCTGTTTCCTCTTTTTTATTCTTCCTTTCGTTTGGGGCTGCATGCAGTGGTGCACAGGGGTGCTCCCTGCGCTGTGCTCCAGAATCCCTCCAAGCCAGACTAAGGAACCAACCGTGCATTCCTGGGGACACATACACACTGTTTGCACTTAGCCAGTTGAGCTCTGCCCTGCCCCAAACCAAGCTTCTTAAACTGGGGTCACGGCCTTACATGGGACTGCAAACTGAATGTGAGGGTCTCAGAAATGTTGGTAAATGTAAGAGGTTTAGTAATGAATAATGGCCAAAAGTGCCGTCCCGTTGTTCATTGATTTGCTCGAGCGGGCACCAGTAACGTCTCCATTGTGAGACTTGTTGTTACTGCTTTGGCATATCGAATACGCCACGGGGAGTTTGCCAGGCTCTGCCGTGCGGGTGGGATACTCTCGGTAGCTTGCCGGGCTCTCCGAGAGGGACAAAGGAATTGAACCCGGGTCAGCCGTATGCAAGGCAAATGCCCGATAGCACAGTGGGTAGGGCATTTGCCTTGCACACGGCTGACCCGGGTTCAATTCCTTTGTCCCTCTCGGAGAGCCCGGCAAGCTACCGAGAGCATCCCGCCCGCACGGCAGAGCCCAACACACTCCCCGTGGCGTATTCGATATGCCAAAAACAGTAATGGGAGTAAGTAGACAGGAGTAGACATTATTATTATTAATTATTATTATTATTATGGCTTTGGGGACACCCCCAGCAGTGCTCAGGGGTGACTCCGGGCTCTGCATTCAAGGATCACTCCTGGCAGGCCCGGGGGACCATGTGGGATGCTGGGAACTGAAGCCAGGTTGTCCTCTTGCCAGGCAAGCGCCAGGCCCTCTGTACAATCCCTTCAGCCCAGAGGAACGTGACTTGAGCCACTTTCTCCTCTACTCCCCTTTGCGAATCAGAGGATGTCCCTGTTGTAACAACCACTTCCCGGACGCGTCGAGAGGCTTCCTCTCCGCATGGAGAGCCAGCTCTGCCTATCTGGCCCTTTTCCTCCCCAAGTAGTAAATTTTCTTCCTTCCCGGCCTGTTTGACAGAGGCAAGTAGCGGTGCTCCTGCCGCTCAGGTCCTTCCCGGCACCCTCCCAAGCCTCCTGGCTCGTCCCCAGCAATCCCCGGCCCTCTGCTGAGCAGCAAGCACCCTGGCTTAGCTGAGACTCTCGAGATCGTCCTAGAAACAAAACTCTTCAGGCTGGACACATGGGACAGGAGGCGAAGACGATGTGCTCGCTTAGACTGACCTTTGACACTGCAGAGCACGGGGCGGTGGGGGGGTCACTCTTGAGCACTTTGGTCCTGAGCATTGCCAAGAGGAGCCCAATCCTCCACCCCGCATGCATCTATTCTAGATCTATTTATATATAACTAAATGCATTTATTTATATATACATATAAACGCTTTATTATATACTATATATAGGAGTGATATAGGAATATATCTATTATATATACTATTATATATATAAATGCATTTATTCCTAATTGTGTCTGCCTTTTCCGACCCCCTCCCGTTGAATCAGCATAAAACTATTTTGAGTCCAGCCCTGCTGTGGTAGCTCCTACCGCTGAGGAGACTGCGAATAAATCCCTGCCTTACTCCGGTCTCCTCCGCTGGAGGCCAGCTGGACAGTCCCAGCGGAGTCTTCAGCTGTGTTCCCACCTAGCATCTACTTTAGCCAATCACAAGGTTTCCGGCTTTGCTGGGCTTTGCTACTTCCCTGATTCTGCCCTCCAGCCATACCTTGATTTTCTAGGGCCTACCACCCCCCTCTTCCCTCCTCCTATAGGAAAATGGAGCAGACACTTGCAAAGCGGAGAACCCGCCTGTGGCCAGCCCGAAGCAGCCAGGCTGGGCCATCCTGACCGGTCCGTGTCTAATTTTGGAAAGCGCAGGCCTTGCGCGAGGGCCAAGAAAGGGCAGTACTGCTGGAGGTCAGCGGGGGAAGCAGCTGAAAGTCCTTGGGGAGGGACTGGGGCTGTGCGGGAAACGGAAGGTCAGTCTGGGACTGGCCAGCCAAGCGGAGAAGCTAAACGGGAATCGGCCTTTCTCCCTCCTCCTTAGCGTTTTGCAAACCTGCGCCTGAGGACTGGGTTAGCTCGTTGACTCCAGGCTGCGCGGGAGGCACTTCCCTCCCAGGGATTTATAAACCAGGTGGACCATTGTAGCTGGACAAAGAGAGTAACTGAAGCCACTCTTTGATAACAAAGTACTAAGTGCTGGGCTACTTCCCAGCTACAGTTACCAACACTTTGGCCCAGAGCCATCAGCAGCCAAAGGGTGTCTGTGGGGAGGCACAGGGCTCAGAATGACCTTTGGGGTTCAGCTGAAAGAAAAAAAAATACTTTCCCCTTAATACTCTCTACCCAAGACCTTTCAGTTTTGTCTTCCTTTACTATGCCTGATAATGATTTATTTACTTATTGAGACAGTCCACATGGGACAGACTCTGGAGTCGGCTGTTCTTTCTTTTTTTTTTTGGGGGGGGGGTAAACCTGACAATGCTCAAGGCTTATTCCTGGCTCTGCACTCAGGGGTCACTCTGCCTGCAGGCTTAGAGGACCATCTGGGGTGCCCAGAGTCAGGCTGACCTGTGCAAGGTAAAGCCCTTCCCGCTGTGCCATTAGCCCGAGAATATAGGCTGGGATTCAGAAACCCCCTCCCTAGCCTCCCTGGCTTCCTGTGCCCCCCAAGAGCGGTTCCCCAGCATGAGTGGGGTATGAAAGTGAAAATACTTTAGCGCATGAACTCTAAAGGCAGCGGAAAGACACTTCCTTTCTCAGCTCTTGCGGCTAAATGTGGCGACGGGGGCGCTGGGCTAGGCGTGAGACCCCAGTGCTATCCTCGGCAGCACCCACAAAACGGATCTGCCTTTTAAAACCACATCCTGGCTGGGAGCGAGCGCAAAAGGGCTGGAGCGCACACACCCGGTGCAGTTCCAGCCTCCGGGTCCCACGCCCTGCAAGCTGGCAGGGAGCACCTCAGGGTGTATCCTCGTCCCCGCAAGGCCTATTGTTAGTTTGATGCCTATAGAACCGATCTGTTGGATTTTTTAAAAATATAGTCTAGGTTCCACAACTTTATGTATCCGTTTAACCTATGAGAGAGGTCAGGATCCGAGAGAGTACAGAGGGAACGCAGTTGACCCAAGTTCCTTCCCAGTGCCTTAGAGGGTCCCCTGAGCACAGAATCAGGAGTCAGCCCCGAGCACCAACGGGTGTGGCTCCAAACCCCAGACGAGAGAGACCATAGCAGAGAAAAGGGAAGCGCCCGCAGGAGCCCCGAGGGTGGGATGAAAGGACGCTGGGTTGGTTCCAAGTCTGCCACTCGCCCCCGTCAGCATCCCGCGCGGGGTCTCCTACCAACAATACCGTCGCCCCTCGCTCTACATTTTCTTTGCTCCATTTCTTAGCGACTCAGACCCCCGGCCAGCCCTGGATTTGGTGTCCGTCCCACCCCGCTTGCAAGCGGGACGCCCGGGCGAGGGGCGCGCGCCCAAGTGTGCGGGGAACCGCGGGGGGCGCCGGTCCCGCCCCCGCGCGCCGCGAGCACGGCCCTGGGCGCGCCCACGCTGCAGGTGGAGGGAGCAGCGGGATCTGGACCCGCGGCCCAGGACGCGGCCGCCTCGGCCCAGCTCGGATAACGGGGCCGGGAGCGGGCCCGGGTCACGTGGGCGCACTGTGGCCCCAGCTGACCCCGCATCCAGAGCACCGAGAGCCAATCGGAGCGCGAGGCTGGGTCGCCAGCATCTCCGCGTGGGGCGGCCACGGCCACGCTCCCGGGCGCGAGGCGGCAGGGGCGGCGCGACCCGGGACTTTAGGCACCGAGCTCCGCGCGCTCCCCCCGCGCGCGCACGCTTCCCCCGCCGCCGCCGCCTCCGCTCGGCGAAGCGAGCGCGTCCGGGTTCGGGGCGGGGGTGGCGCTGATTGGACGGGCCGCGGCCGCCGTGGCCAATCGCCGCGCCCGACCGCGCTGTCCCCGCCCCCGGCCCCGCGCGCCCCGCCCCCGCCCCCGCGCGCCCCGCCCCCGTCCCGCGCGCCCCGCGCGGCCTCCCCGGCGCCCGCCGCTCCCTGCGCGCGTCGGCCCGGGCGGCGCGGCCCCGCCATGGGCTCGGGCGGGTGGTCGCCGCCGCCGCTGCCGCCCCTGCCGCCCCTGCCGCTGCTGCTGCTGCTCGGGCTGGCGGCGCTGCTGGGCTGGGGCTGGCGCTGGCGGCGGCGCGCGCGGGGCATCCCGCCCGGCCCCGCGCCCTGGCCCGTCGTGGGCAACTTCGGCTTCGTGCTGCTGCCGCCCTGCCTGCGCCGCCGCGACGCCCTGGCCCGGCCCGCGCCCGCGCCCCGCGGCCCGCAGCTCGTCCTGGCCGACCTGGCGCGCACCTACGGCAACGTGTGCAGCTTCTTCATCGGCCACTACCTGGTGGTGGTGCTCAGCGACTTCAGGAGCGTGCGCCAGGCGCTCGTGCAGCAGGCGCGCGTCTTCAGCGACCGCCCGCGCGTGCCGCTCGTGTCGCTGCTCACCAAGGAGAAGGGTGAGCGCCGGGCGGCGGCGGGGAGCACTGCTGCGGGGGAGCCCGGCTGCGGGGTCTGCAGGGAGCACCGCTGCCGGGGCGGCTGGGGGCGCGGCTGCGGGGGCTGCGGGGACTGTGGGGACCGCCTGGAGCGCAGCTGCGGGTCTACCGGTGCTGCGGGGAGCGCAGCTGCGGGGGCTGCAGGGGCGCCCGGCTGAAGGGTCTTGCGGGTCTGCGGGGTCTGCGGGGAGCGCGGCTGCGCACCTCGGACAGCTCAGGCCCGAGCGTCCGTCCCGACCCCTGCTCGCGCTGCAGGGGGTCTTCCCTAGTCGGAGAACCGAGCGGGAAGCCCCGCCGGAGCCCGGGGCGGGGTGCGGGGTGCGGGAGGCGGCTGGCATCCTCTCCCAGCGCGTGGCTCCTTCCCGGACCCGCCTCCTGCCCCGGCCGCGAACTCGGGAGAAACGGGGCGGCGCTAGGAAGGAGGGGTGCGGGGCGGCGCGTCCGCCGGGCCGTCTGCGGGGCTGGACGGGATGGGGAGAAGATCTTCGACCCCGCAGGTTGCAAGAGGTGGGCTCGGGCTGGGCGCTGCTGGGGGAGGCGCCTGGCCAGGCAGTTTGGCCCGACAGACCCCAAGTTAGCGGCCGCTCCCCCGGGGCGCCTTCTCCAGCCCCGCGCTGGCGGGTTTATGCTCATCCTTCCTCCCTCGGGCCGCGTCTTTATTGAGCGCGGGTCCCCCGCGGGCGCGGACCCTCGCTGCCTCGCCCCTCTCCCACGTCCCTGCCAGTTTTGCGCCACTGATTTTCCTTTCTGCCCTCAGCGCCAGGGAGGCTGCGGGATGTGTGGCCTGGAGCCCGGCGTGCGTCCTGGAAGGGCGACGGTCCCCATCCGCCCCAGCGCCCTAGAGACCCGAGGGTCTATGTTACTCAAGTGCGGTTTTGCAACAAAGATGCGAGGGTGGCCCAGGGCCTATTCCGGCCTCTGGGCCCAGGGATCACTCCTGGGGGCACTTAGAGGGGCACAGGGGGTGCCGGGATCAATGCATGCGAGTGCCCTGCACACAAGGCAAGCGCCTTAGCCCCTGTTATGCCACTCCTGCCCAAATTCTACCACTCAGTCACTTTTAAATGTAGGCTAGAAAAAAAAAAAAGGCGCACACTCAGTGTCCTTGGCTCGTTCACACGGTTGTGAAAGGATCGTGGATATTTCCAGGAACCCCAGTTTTTTTCTCATTTTGGAAAAAGACTTTGTACCCTTTGGACAAACATGGGGGGGTGTGAAATACCACTTTCTCCCGTTTTCACTTACGCACTCAGGTGGGCAAACGCTTTTTCTTTCTGTCTAGGTGAATTTGCCCGTGTTCTGGGGTCTTATAAGTGGTGGAATCCCACAGTGTCAGTGACACACACATCTGGGTTAACTCTAATCAGCCTCGCCGGTGGGAATATTCCCCCCACACCTGTCCCACCTCCCCCGCCCACCCCAGCTTGCTCTCTAGGCCGCCTCTGGGTTGGATGGTGGCACCTTCTTGCCCTCCATCGTGGCTGCATCATGGCACGTTCCCTCTCGCCGAGACGCCCGTTTCCGTGTCTCTCCCCCCCTCACCAACGCTTGTTCCTCTGTGTTTCCTCGTCTAGTTAGAGCGGCCTTTCTGAGGACGCCTGTCCGCGCCAGGAGAGCTGGCTCCCAGCCCATGTCAGAGCCCGGCGGCCTCGTCTCTCGGTCTGCACTGGTGCCCGGCCCTCCCTGGGTGCCATGAGGTGCCCTGCCCCTCGCCCGCACACAGCTGTGTTGCACAGAGCAGTCAGGGGCTCTTGTTGCCGAGAAGCAAACGCACTGCTGGACTTTGCTGCCTGCTGGGGCCCCAAGGCTCCCTTGGACCCCAGCCCGCCCATCCCTCCACCTCTCTTTCCTGCGGGGTGCCAGCCACTCCACCAAATGGGCAGAGCCCGCTCTGAATGAGTTGCCGCAGAAGCACATGCTCTCACATTGCCCATCTGACCTTCAGACCGTGTGATGCGGGAACTCGGTTTCCTTCTCTGACATCCATCGTGGCGGGCTTCCACTTTGGTCAAGAGTTGTCGGGAGGCCGTTTCCCAGTCTTCCTTGGACCCCAGGTGGTTTGAGTGAGGGGGCCCACACCCGGTGGTACTCAGGGAGGACAGGTCTTCTCAGGCCAAGAGCTGCTGGGGCCCACGAGGGTCAGCCACGTGCAGGGCGAGCGCCCTGACTCCTGTGCCGTCTTTCTGGCCTGGGTGGTCTCGCTGTCAGATGTGTCTTGGTTTGGGGGAGCCTGAGGTGACGGCTGCTTCTGCTAACGTGTCCATTCTCCTGAGACCCCACAAGCATTCTCTTTCGGCGTGGGAGTAGATGGTGTGACTGAGCTGTGGAAGATGGGGCAGCGATTTCTGTGCCTGGCGAAGGAGAATCCCGAGAGAAGGCAGAGCAAGACCCAGAGGCCCTGAAGGAAATGCACGGAACTGGACGTGGAAAAGAAAACAGACACCCAAGTGGGGAAATGGAGGCAGCTGAGGCACCTGCTTTAGACATCCGGCTAAGTGGAGGCAGTTTTGGGGGTGGGGTCCCAGGGCGGTACTTGGGGAGCCTAGGCTTCCTCCCCAGTGCTGGGGACAGTGATGCAGCTGCTCGCTGCCACCGGGACCACTCGAGGCACTGTGGGGGTTAGAGCTCGGGGCTTGCCTCGCGGCGGGTGATTCACGGAGAGCTGAATAGAGCTTTGTGTGCGTGAAGAATGAAAGGGACACGAGAACTCAGCAGGCTGGGGCTTTGTCTTGCCTCAATTTGATTCCCAGAACTGCATGATCCCAGAGGTCCGAGAGTGGCCACTGAGACGTCCAGGGGTGGAAATGGCCGCTGTGGAGACTCGGGGCTGGGGAACAGGGAGGAGCTGCCATTTCCAGTGGCGAAACTGTACAGCAAGAAGCTTCATCCAGAAGCTTCCAGTGTGACGTCCAGAAACAAGATCCATTGAACTATTGGAGAAGGGGGAAATGACAGGAGGAATTACAGGCCAAGAGAATTCCTTTCGTGTACAGTGGGGAGGGCATTTGCCTTGCTGGCGGCCGACCCAGGTTCAATCTCCAGCATCCCATCTGGTCCCCCAAGCACCGCCAGGAGTGATTCCTGAGTGCAGAGCCAGGAGGAACCCCTGAGCATCTCTGGGTGTGACCCAGAAAGCAAAAAATACAATGAAATAATAAAAGAATTCCTTTCGTTAGGTTTGGGGAGGGGCCAGCTCTGTTTTCTCTCGGAAACATCGAATTTGCCCTCAGCCCCGATGATGGTTTACCAAGCTTGCTGCATCGCTGAGTTCCCGCCTGCTTTTCCTTCTTTCTCCGTAAAGCATACAGCGCTGAGTGTCTTTGTATTTCGCTCTCCATCTTCAGTAGCAGAATTGGATCTTTTATGACCTCCCCAAATTCAGGCCCCTGTCCAGCCCAGAGTGGCAGAGGACAGTGGGGAGGCCAGGCCTGTGTTCCCACGCTGTTACTAGGGGGTTTCTTTTGAGGTTACTAGAGTGTTACTAGGGGGTTTCTTTTGAGCCTGTTCCAGAAGTAGGACTGGCCAGAAGGGCCATGGAAACTTTGCTGACAAACCCGTGAGTGTTCCCCGGCTTCTCGCTGCCCTTCGACACTGTTTCATAATGAGCAGTGTCCTGAGACCTCAGGCTCACAGGGTGACCGGTTAGGAAAAAAGTTTTAAGAGGTTCTTCCACATCCCTTTTCCTTACTTCCCTTTGGTAGCTGCTTAGCCAGAGTCACCCTAGATGCACTGATAGATAGTCCATGTTCGTGCTGAAGGCCGTGTTCTCCGTTTCCTCTTGTCGCGTTGGAATTCGTTTTTATATTTTAATTCTTAACTGAGTCTCTCTTGGGAAGTGACTCCATTTTTATGATTGATTATGAAAGGAAATAGAACCACCAGAGAAGAGATGTTCCTGCAGATATTCTGTGGGCTCCATCTTCACCCACTGGACCCCACAGGTGATTACGTAAATGAAATCCTTAACATTCTTAGCAGACAGATCTGCACCTGCGTGGGGCCAGAGAGCTAGACAGCGAGCGGGTGTTTGCCTTGTATGTGACCAAACCAGGTTCACTCTCTGCCATTCCACATGATCCCTCGAGCCTCACCAGGAACGATCCCTGAGTGCAGAGCCTGGAGTAACCCTGAGCACCACTGGGTGTCACTCTCTCACTCTGTAGCACTGTCCTAGCACTGTCCTAGCACTGTTCAGTCCATTGTTCATCAGTTTGCTCGAGCGGGCACCAGTAACGTCTCTGTTGTGAGACTTGTTACTGTTTTTGGCATATCGAATATGCCACGGGGAGCTTGCCAGGCTCTGCCGTGCAGGCGGGATACTCTCAGTGGCTGGCCTGGCTCTCTGAGAGGGACGGAGGAATCAAACCTGGGTATGCCGCATGCAAGGCAAATGCCCTACCCGCTGTGCTATTACTCCAGTCTGAAAAACATAAATAAAACCAGATCTGCATCTGTGTGAGCAGGGGGGGTGCTCTGAGATCAGAAAACTCCAGGTTATCTTTATGCAATGGGTCTTTTATTACCTCCCCAAAATTCAGACCCCTGTCCAGCCCGGAGTGTCACGGGACAGTAGGAGAGCCAGGCCTGTGCTCCCTCTGCTGCGGGCTTGTCCTGTGTTTGGAACCAGGAGGAGACAGAGCCGGCCCCGGGCAGGACCCAGCGTGACTGGGGCTGTACACAGCAGGAAGTAGAGCGCCGTTCCCGAGGCCAGCTCCCTGGGGAGTGGCAGAGCCGTTTCCCAGGCCACTGGGCGTGAGCCTCCGGGGAAGTGTGACGGTCAGGAGACGCCCACCCCGGAGGCACCAGCGGTCCCGGATAACGGGCAGATGTCCCATGGGTCTCCGAGGGGCCTCCGACCTGCCTTAGCACTGCTCCACCCCCCAGCAAACACAGGTGTCCAGCCGCAGGGCACCGGGCCCTTCCGCCTCCGGGCTCCCAACAGACGTGAGCAGCGAGGTCGGCAGAGACACGGCGAGACAGTGATGAGGTTCTCGCCAGAGCCACCGTCGCCAGCTGCAGATACAGGACGGAGCGTGTGGGCTCGGGAGTAGACGTTCTCCGACGGCTTTCCCCAGCTCTGATCTACCGCTCCTGGCCCAGCACAGTGCCAGGAGAGGCCAGTTAGTCTCCGTGTGGTCAGGAGAGGGCCTCGCAGAGCGTCCAGCCAAGGGCAGTGCTCCGAGCAAAGCGGTGGGAGGCAGCGTGGTCAGGCTGCTCCTTGCGTGTCCTGCGGCCCCTCTGATTGGGGATACTCTGGGCTGTGGAGGGTGTCGCAGAGGGTCGAGGACACGCTTTCCTCCCAGCATGCTGGGCAGTCCCTGCCGTAACATCGTCAGGCTTCTGCTCCTCAGGCGTGGCGGCAGAAGCGCCCGTTCGCGCCTGAGTCAGTGTCCGATAGTGGGTGCCCGGCGCCCCTGAGTCAGTGTCCGATAGTGGGTGCCCGGCGCCGAGCCAGCCACTCTCCTTCTCCCGTGCCCTCCCTCTGGCAGGCGCTGCAGATGCCGAGCAAGACGGTCTCTACTTTCCTTCTCTGCTCGTTTGTGCCACAGCCAGCAGTGTTTGCAGGTTACCCCTGGCTCTGCACTCAGAGATCGATCCTGGGTCCTGGCAAGGCTGGGGGGACCCTCTGGGGTGCTGGGGAGCAGACCCCGGTCGACCGCATGTACGACAAGCGCCAGGCAGAGATCTGCTAATGACATGTTCTCCGCCGTATACCACTAGCGGTTGTTTGATCCTGGAAAGAACAACTCTTCCGCTCCATTCTAAGTGATGTTCAGGGAACCTGCACGCCAACAGCAAAATTAAATATTGACTGCAGTGTTTAAGTAGCACTGGCGCAGAGCATTACGAACGTTTGAGATGCACCATCTTAAAACCAACATAAGGTTTCCCCGCCTGCTGTTTGCCACCAGACACCCAAGTTTCATCCATCACCAAGTACTTGATTCCCCGATACAAGGTATTTTTTGAGAATTCTGCTCCTAAGCAGTAGGAGAAGGGAACATCTCATAAACAGCCATGAGCACGAGGAGACGGGGAATGCTGATCTAGCGCGTTGCCCGGAGCCCCTGGGGTGTACGGGGGCGGTTGCTTGTATCCCAGACGGTTTCATGCTCAGACTAGTTCACGCCACAGTAAACTAGACGGGCCATCAGCCTTTCCGCATCAGCAGCGCCTTCTCGCTTATCAGCCCGTGATGTTCTTCCTGCGCAGGAAGAGAAAATAAAGTCGCAAAATCAGCTCTGTGGCTGCCAAGGAGTGCTGTGCGCAGACTGTTTCTCGAAGGTTGGTGTGCAGCAAATGCTACCCACGTGTTATTTCAAAGTTAAAATGTAGAGAGATGGGACTGGAGTGATAGCATAGCGGGTAGGGCATTTACCTTGCACGCGGCCGACCCAGGTTCAAATCCCAGCATCCCATATGGTCCCCTGAGCACCGCCAGGAGTAATTCCTGAGTGCAGAGCCAGGAGTAACCCCTGTGCATTGCCAGGTGTGACCCAAAAACCAAAAAATAAATAAATAAATAAAATGTAGAGAGCAGTATAAATTCATTTACCCACTCTCAGATTGCTTCAGACTCATAAATAGGCAAGGATTAAAAAAAAATCTTTGAAACACTTCCCTGTTGGTAGAAATAAAATCATTTCTAGCACTTAACAATACTGAGTGGTTAGAGATTTGGCACAAGAGCGAGAGCAAATGCAAAGCCATCAAGATGGAAGGCGGCAGGGAAGTCCGGAGAGGTTTGAAGGTGGAATAGTCACTCAGGACGCTTGGGGCAACAGGATGCAAAAGGAATTGGGGAAATGAAGATAGTGAAAGATAAGTGAGCGCTCATCTGTCAGCTTGAAAAAAAAAGTCAGTGAGTCTCGTGTCTGAATGCTCGGGGTCTGAACCTGCCGAGGGGAGTTTGCTCAGCCCTGCAGGCAGGAGGCATCGGGACGAGCCTCGCTCTGTCCCTGACTCCGGGGGGCAGAGCCAGCGGGCGCTCGGCACGGGGTCACTGCAGACGCGTGCGTTTTGCTATAGTGATATTTATTATTTTTGTGCAGCAGAACAGAGGGAAGGAAAAACAGTTCTTTGCATTCTTCTCAGACAGGGAGCAGCCGGGGAGATAGTCAGGGACGGGCTGGGCCTTGTGCGTGCGAGGCCCTGGCTGGAAGCCCAGCACCGCAGGACCGGCCCTCACACAGCTGCCGCCAGCGCCCCCGGGCGGGACCCTCCTGCTCTTAGCACTGCTGAGAGGAGCCCCCACAAAAGTAGATCTGAATTGTTGCGACAGAGCCATTCTCACGGCTGGGCCGGTGAGGTATAGGCTCCCGGTTTGGAAACCTCAAGTCATGGAATAACCTGAAAGTGTCCCCACCAGTGCCACGGGGAACTCCTGACATTTGAGTCCCAGTATTGTCCAGGTTGTACCTGAAGATCTGTGAGCTTCTCCTGAGGAAGGGCAGCTCCCCTGAGGAAAGGCACCCCCTGAGGAAGGACACCCCTGAGGAAGGACACCCCTGAGGAAGGACATACCCTGAGGAAGGACAGCCCTGAGGAAGGACACCCCTGAGGAAGGACACCCCTGAGGAAGGACACCCCTGAGGAAGGGCACCCCTGAGGAAGGACACCCCTGAGGAAGGACACCCCCTGAGGAAGGACACCCCTGAGGAAGGACACCCCCTGAGGAAGGACACCCCCTGAGGAAGGACACCCCTGAGGAAGGGGAGACCTCTTGAGGCAGCTGCGGATTCTGGGTGCTGCTGCCCCATGTGTGCGAGTAGCAGCCGGGCAGCTGTGGGGACTTGTTCTTTCCTCAGGTGGTGACCTCTGGCATCCCCAGCTGTGGGTCCCACAGGATTTACCATTTCATCATATAATTGTCATAGATTTTTTTTTTTTTTGCTTTTTGGGTCACACCCGGCGATGCACAGGGGTTCCTCCTGCCTCTGCACTCAGGAATTACCCCTGGCCGTGCTCAGGGGACCATATGGGATGCTGGGATTTGAATCCGGGTCGGCCGCGTGCAAGGCAAACGCCCTACCACGCAAACGCCCTACCCGCTGTGCTATCGCTCCAGCCCCTAATTGTCATAGATTTTATGACAATTTTATTTTTGCCAAAAAGTGGGGTACGGCCATCATGTGGAACTTTAAAATATGGCGCCCTGGCATTCCTGAGGTGGAGAGAAACGGGTACTGCGTGGTGAGGTGCGGTGAGGGCTTATGTGGATGCTCGGGGCCTGAATCCCGACCATGGCCCAAGTGGGCGATATGGGAAGCGATGGCACTTAGCGTTTGCTTGGCCTGCGGGAGCGCCTGTTTCAAGCGAGAGAGTTGTGGGTTTTGTCATTTTTCACTATTTCCGTCTGTGGCGTCACTCCTGGCGGACAGGGACAGGCCGCGCAGCGCCAGGACCTCCCTGTGTGCCTGGCACGAGCGGGCGCGCGCTGTGCCACACACCGTCCGGCATTCGTCTGTCTGTGCATCCTGGCAGGCCTTGGTCCGCCTGCGGAGTCTCCTGGCCCACGCGCGAGGGGCGGCCCCCCGGCTGCTGCTTGTGGGTGGGCTCTGGGACCCGAGTTTCCCGTCAGCCTTGGCTCCGACCTCTCGCTGCTGCCCTCCTCCCCTCTGGCGCCCGGCGCCTCGCTCTCCCGCACGTGTGGTCTCAATCCCCAGTGCTCAGCGAGGGCCTCCCCGAGTTGTTCACCCACTGCCGGCCCCTCTCCACGGGGCCCCCCTGCCCTTTTGGGAACCCGCCGACCTGGGCAGGCCCCTCCCTTTCCTCAGGCGCGTTCTGGGTGACGGATGAGCTGCCGCTCGTCCTCTCTCCTGAAAAGCGCCGCCTGCCCTCGGCTGACCCTGGTGCCCGCTGCTGCTCTGCTGCCACTTCACCCCCGTGTGGGCCGTTTCCTCCCGAGCTCCCCAGGACGGCCACTGCAGACCCGCCTCCTGCAGCCCGGCCCTGGCATCAGCCTGGTCCCTTCCCCGCCGATCCCCGACCCCCGGCCCTTTGGCTCAGCAGCACGATCTGAGCACCGGGTGGAGGGGGGCCCCGGGACGGTTCCGACCCAACAGGATCTGGGCGCCTGGGACGGTCCTGGCCCAGAGGGCCGTGGTTTCTGTCCCGAGAAGCCCCTCGCCTGCTAACGACGCTTTCCTCCTCCTGGTTCCCGCGGTGGGGGCCGGTGACGGGCCTGGGGGTGGGACAGCGTGGCGCGTGTCCCCCGTGGGTGCCGGGGGGGGGGGTCCCCGCTCCCTCTCACGCCCCTCCCCCCGCAGGGATCGTCTTCGCCCGCTACGGGCCCGTGTGGCGGCAGCAGCGCAAGTTCTCGCACGCCACCCTGCGCCACTTCGGCCTGGGGAAGCTGAGCCTGGAGCCGCGCATCCTGGCCGAGTCGCAGTGCGTGCGGGAGGAGATGCGCCGGCAGGGGCAGGGGGGCGCCGCCTTCAGCCCCTTCCCCGCCGTGCACCGCGCCGTGTCCAACGTCATCTGCTCGCTGTGCTTCGGCCAGCGCTTCGACCCCACGGACGGCGAGTTCCAGAGGATGCTGGAGCTGATGTCGCGCTCGCTGGAGATCTGCCTCCACTCGCAGCTGCTGCTGGTCAACGTCTGCCCCTGGCTCTACTACCTGCCCTTCGGCCCCTTCCGCGAGCTGCGGCAGATCGAGCGGGACATCACCGGCTTCCTGAAGAGGATCATCCGGGAGCACCGCGCGTCCCTGGACGCCGCGCAGCCGCGCGACTTCATCGACATGTACCTGCTGCAGGTGGAGGCGGCGCGCGGCCAGGGCGGCCCCAGCAGCTTCGACGAGGACTACCTCTTCTACATCATCGGCGACCTCTTCTTCGCCGGCACCGACACCACCGCCAACTCCCTGCTCTGGTGCCTGCTCTACGCGGCGCTGCACCCCGACGTCCAGGGTGAGCCGCGCGCCCTTGGCTGGGGGCGAGTCGGGCGGGCCGGCACCCACGGGGGAGAGCAGGGCGGGGGTCGCAGCGACCATTCACGTCCTCGTGCCCTGCCCAGCGCCGCCTCCACTTGTTTGGGGGCCTCCGACTGGGGGCTTCGCTCCTGTGCCCCGGGGTCAGTCCCGGCCCGCCGCAGGGGAACCTGAGTGGTGCCCGCGTCGTCGGGTTCTGAGGCCGCGGACGCCGCTTCTGTGTGGGACCTGAGCTGAGGAAGAACCTTGGGGGACAGCAGAGCCTCGGGCGTCCTGGGGGCTGCTGCTGAGGGGCTGCTGTGGCCCCCCGTGGTGAGGCGAAGAGGAGGACCATGGCCCCCTCACCGTGACCCCGCGCCCAGTGGCCGCAGAGAACACGGCCGCCCGCTTTGGTTCCAGACACTGGGGGACCTAGGCGTCGCCCCGGGGACGGGAGCCAAGATGGGGACAGGGCTGGCCTCTGTCCTCGCTGCCTCCGCTGCGTCCCCTTGCCCCGGCCGGCGGCCCCCACAGCCCCCAGATTCAGAGCTGGCCACGCTGCCTCTCTCCCACGGCCCCACCCCTCTGACCCCAGCATGTCAGCCTGAGTCGCTAGAGTGGACCCGGGCCGGGCTGGGGCCCGGTGACACCCTCCAGGTTCCCGAGCTGACCACAGGAGCCCCGTGGCAGGTCCCAGCGGGGGCGGCTCATTCTTGGTTCACCTGGTTTGGGGCATTCTTCCGCCCTGCGGCTGTGGCCCAGGGTCACTCTGGGGTCACAGTCAAGGTGTCACGCAGGCCAGCTGTCACCTCCAGAGCCCAGAGCGAGGGAGCCGAGAGGGGGCAGAGCCGGAAGGGGCGCCAGGCGCTGGGCCTCTCTCCCTGGCTCTCGCGCACTGGGGCCGCACTTGGTGCCGGGCAGGAGGGGAGGGAGCAGGTCTGTGATCCCCACAGACAGGGGCCCCTTCACGCTGCCACGTGTCACCGCGGTGCAGAGCCCCCGTGCAGCCAGCTTTGTCCCTGGCTCGGTCTGTCCCCTTCCAAGGGGGGCGGGGGGCTCTCCGAGGCTGCCCGGGTCCACACAGTAGGGCAGCCTTCGTCTCTCTGGCTCACCGTGTGCTTTGTTCTTTGCCCTCCTGTGTGTGTGCGTGTGTGTATGTGTGTGTTGCTTGTGCATGTGTGTGGCTGTGTGTGCATATACCTGTGTGCATGTGTGTGGCGGTATGTGTATTGTGTGTGCATGTGTGGTTTGTGTCCGTGTGTATGTGCGTGTGTGCCGGGTCGTGTGTTTTGCATGTGCCTATGTGTGTGCATGTGCATCTATGTGTGTGTATTGCATGTGTGTGTGCGTGTGGTTTGTGTCCGTGTGCATGTGTGCGTATGGTTTGTGTCCGTGTGTGTGCGTGTGTGTGTATGTGTGTGTTGCTTGTGCATGTGTGTGGGTGTATGTGCATATGCCTGTGTGCATGTGTGTGGCTGTATGTGTATTGTGTGTGCATGTGTGGTTTGTGTCCGTGTGTATGTGCGTGTGTGCCGGGTCGTGTGTGTTACATGTGCGTGTGTGTGTGCGTGTGCATCTATGTGTGTGTATTGCGTGTGTGTGTGTGTGTGGTTTGTGTCCGTGTGTGTGTATGTGTGTGTGCGTGCGAGAGAGCAGAGAAGGTTCACGAAGAGATCGAGAGGGTCATTGGCCGTGCCCGAGCCCCCTCGCTCACGGACAAGGCGCAGATGCCCTACACGGAGGCCACCATCATGGAGGTGCAGCGGCTGACGGTGGTGGTGCCCCTCGCCATCCCACACATGACCTCGGAGGACACAGGCGAGTCGCCCTTGCCCTGCCCCGCGCTGTGTCCGGGCGGCGCGTCTCCTCCTGGGCACTGAGGGGCAGTGCTGGGGCGGAGACGCCCTCGGGAGCCCCAGGGGGCCATCCTGCCCGTTGTACAGTCCTGGACCACAATGGCGAGTTGGGGGCTGGGGTGGGCCGCACCCACAAGCAGCTGGCCTGCGGCGCCCGCCTGGCGGCTGCGGGGGCTGGGGGAGCATCGACCCGCAACGCCGCGCTGCAGACACTGCAACTCTCTGTGCTGGCTGCCGGGAGCCTCCGGGGCCTGGTGTCAGCCGGGCACGGCCAGGCCCTTCTCACGTTGGGCTTTATTCCCGTGCGGAGCCTGTGGCATCTGGGGACACGTTTCCCCGCACTCTCCGCTCTTCCCACTGTGAGGGCCATGGGGCCCTTGCAGCCTCTCGGGGCGCCTTCTCTTGGGCCCTCCCGTGGCGCCTTCCTGTGATACCCTCCCCTGGCACCTTCCAGTGGCACCCTCCTCTGGCACCTTCCAGTGGCACCGTCCTGTGGCACCGTCCCGTGGTGTCCCCCACAGAGCCCTCCCGTGGCTCCCTCCCATGTCCCCACCCCGCTCCCTGGGGTGGTGCTCCGTTACAGGAATCAGGGTGCTCGTATGCGCTGCCCCCTCACCCGGCCTGGGTCGGGACGTGTGAGGAGCGTGGGTGAGGCCGGCGAGGTGACTCCATGCTCTTGCTCCCAGTGCTCCAGGGCTACACCATCCCCCGAGGCACGCTGGTGCTGCCCAACCTGTGGTCCGTCCACAGAGACCCGGCCGTGTGGGAGAGGCCCAACGACTTCTGCCCGGGCCGGTTTCTGGATGAGCACGGCCGGCTGGTGAAGAGGGAGACCTTCATTCCCTTCGGAATAGGTCAGTTCCATCTTCGTATATCCCGACCAGCGTAGCTCTGAAAAGGAGCAGGACGGGCCACGTCTCTCTGTCGCTTACGAGTAGGTCTCTCCGAGTAGGTCTCTCCCCGAGTAGGTCTCTCCCCGAGTAGGTCTCTCCGAGTAGGTCTCTCCGAGTAGGTCTCTCCCCGAGTAGGTCTCCCCGAGTAGGTCTCCCCGAGTAGGTCTCTCCCCGAGTAGGTCTCTCCGAGTAGGTCTCTCCCCGAGTAGGTCTCTCCGAGTAGGTCTCTCCCCGAGTAGGTCTCTCCCCGAGTAGGTCTCTCCCCGAGTAGGTCTCTCCGAGTAGGTCTCTCCGAGTAGGTCTCTCCCCGAGTAGGTCTCTCCCCGAGTAGGTCTCTCCGAGTAGGTCTCTCTCTGAGTAGGTCTCTCCGAGTAGGTCTCTCCCCGAGTAGGTCTCTCCCCGAGTAGGTCTCTCCCCGAGTAGGTCTCTCCGAGTAGGTCTCTCCCCGAGTAGGTCTCTCCGAGTAGGTCTCTCCGAGTAGGTCTCTCCCCGAGTAGGTCTCTCCGAGTAGGTCTCTCTCTGAGTAGGTCTCTCCGAGTAGGTCTCTCCCCGAGTAGGTCTCTCCCCGAGTAGGTCTCTCTCCGAGTAGGTCTCTCCCCGAGTAGGTCTCTCCCCGAGTAGGTCTCTCCCCGAGTAGGTCTCTCCGAGTAGGTCTCTCCGAGTAGGTCTCTCCCCGAGTAGGTCTCTCCCCGAGTAGGTCTCTCCGAGTAGGTCTCTCTCTGAGTAGGTCTCTCCGAGTAGGTCTCTCCCCGAGTAGGTCTCTCCCCGAGTAGGTCTCTCCCCGAGTAGGTCTCTCTCCGAGTAGGTCTCTCCCCGAGTAGGTCTCTCCCCGAGTAGGTCTCTCCGAGTAGGTCTCTCTCCGAGTAGGTCTCTCCCCGAGTAGGTCTCTCCCCGAGTAGGTCTCTCCCCGAGTAGGTCTCTCCCCGAGTAGGTCTCTCCCCGAGTAGGTCTCTCTCCGAGTAGGTCTCTCCGAGTAGGTCTCTCCCCGAGTAGGTCTCTCCGAGTAGGTCTATCCCCGAGTAGGTCTCTCCGAGTAGGTCTCTCCGAGTAGGTCTCTCCCCGAGTAGGTCTCTCTCCGAGTAGGTCTCTCCGAGTAGGTCTATCCCCGAGTAGGTCTCTCCGAGTAGGTCTCTCCGAGTAGGTCTATCCCCGAGTAGGTCTCTCCGAGTAGGTCTCTCCGAGTAGGTCTATCCCCGAGTAGGTCTCTCCGAGTAGGTCTCTCCAAGTAGGTCTCTCCGAGTAGGTCTCTCTCCGAGTAGGTCTCTCTCCGAGTAGGTCTCTCCGAGTAGGTCTCTCCCCGAGTAGGTCTCCCCGAGTAGGTCTCTCTCCGAGTAGGTCTCTCCCCGAGTAGGTCTCCCCGAGTAGGTCTCTCCGAGTAGGTCTCTCCCCGAGTAGGTCTCTCCCCGAGTAGGTCTCTCTCCGAGTAGGTCTCCCCGAGTAGGTCTCCCCGAGTAGGTCTCTCCGAGTAGGTCTCTCCCCGAGTAGGTCTCCCCGAGTAGGTCTCTCCCCGAGTAGGTCTCTCCCCGAGTAGGTCTCTCCGAGTAGGTCTCTCTCCGAGTAGGTCTCTCTCTGAGTAGGTCTCTCTCCGAGTAGGTCTCTCCCCGAGTAGGTCTCTCCCCGAGTAGGTCTCTCCGAGTAGGTCTCTCTCTGAGTAGGTCTCTCTCCGAGTAGGTCTCTCCCCGAGTAGGTCTCTCCCCGAGTAGGTCTCTCCGAGTAGGTCTCTCTCCGAGTAGGTCTCTCCGAGTAGGTCTCTCCCCGAGTAGGTCTCTCCCCGAGTAGGTCTCTCCCCGAGTAGGTCTCTCTCCGAGTAGGTCTCTCTCCGAGTAGGTCTCTCTCCGAGTAGGTCTCTCCCCGAGTAGGTCTCTCCGAGTAGGTCTCTCCCCGAGTAGGTCTCTCCCCGAGTAGGTCTCTCCCCGAGTAGGTCTCTCTCCGAGTAGGTCTCTCTGAGTAGGTCTCTCTCCGAGTAGGTCTCTCCCCGAGTAGGTCTCTCCGAGTAGGTCTCTCCCCGAGTAGGTCTCTCCCCGAGTAGGTCTCTCCCCGAGTAGGTCTCTCCGAGTAGGTCTCTCCCCGAGTAGGTCTCTCCCCGAGTAGGTCTCTCTCCGAGTAGGTCTCTCTCCGAGTAGGTCTCTCTCCGAGTAGGTCTCTCCCCGAGTAGGTCTCTCCGAGTAGGTCTCTCTCCGAGTAGGTCTCTCCCCGAGTAGGTCTCTCCCCGAGTAGGTCTCTCTCCGAGTAGGTCTCTCTGAGTAGGTCTCTCTCCGAGTAGGTCTCTCTCCGAGTAGGTCTCTCCCCGAGTAGGTCTCTCCCCGAGTAGGTCTCTCCGAGTAGGTCTCTCTCCGAGTAGGTCTCTCCCCGAGTAGGTCTCTCCCCGAGTAGGTCTCTCCCCGAGTAGGTCTCTCTCCGAGTAGGTCTCTCCCCGAGTAGGTCTCTCCGAGTAGGTCTCTCCCCGAGTAGGTCTCTCCCCGAGTAGGTCTCTCCCCGAGTAGGTCTCTCCGAGTAGGTCTCTCCCCGAGTAGGTCTCTCCCCGAGTAGGTCTCTCTCCGAGTAGGTCTCTCTCCGAGTAGGTCTCTCCCCGAGTAGGTTTCTCCGAGTAGGTCTCTCTCCGAGTAGGTCTCTCCGAGTAGGTCTCTCCCCGAGTAGGTCTCTCCCCGAGTAGGTCTCTCTCCGAGTAGGTCTCTCTGAGTAGGTCTCTCTCCGAGTAGGTCTCTCTCCGAGTAGGTCTCTCTCCGAGTAGGTCTCTCCCCGAGTAGGTCTCTCCGAGTAGGTCTCTCCCCGAGTAGGTCTCTCCCCGAGTAGGTCTCTCCCCGAGTAGGTCTCTCTCCGAGTAGGTCTCTCTGAGTAGGTCTCTCTCCGAGTAGGTCTCTCTCCGAGTAGGTCTCTCCGAGTAGGTCTCTCCCCGAGTAGGTCTCTCCGAGTAGGTCTCTCCCCGAGTAGGTCTCTCCCCGAGTAGGTCTCTCCGAGTAGGTCTCTCCCCGAGTAGGTCTCTCCCCGAGTAGGTCTCTCTCCGAGTAGGTCTCTCTGAGTAGGTCTCTCTCCGAGTAGGTCTCTCTCCGAGTAGGTCTCTCTCCGAGTAGGTCTCTCCCCGAGTAGGTTTCTCCGAGTAGGTCTCTCTCCGAGTAGGTCTCTCCGAGTAGGTCTCTCCCCGAGTAGGTCTCTCCCCGAGTAGGTCTCTCTCCGAGTAGGTCTCTCTGAGTAGGTCTCTCTCCGAGTAGGTCTCTCTCCGAGTAGGTCTCTCTCCGAGTAGGTCTCTCCCCGAGTAGGTCTCTCCGAGTAGGTCTCTCCCCGAGTAGGTCTCTCCCCGAGTAGGTCTCTCCCCGAGTAGGTCTCTCTCCGAGTAGGTCTCTCTGAGTAGGTCTCTCTCCGAGTAGGTCTCTCTCCGAGTAGGTCTCTCCGAGTAGGTCTCTCCCCGAGTAGGTCTCTCCGAGTAGGTCTCTCCCCGAGTAGGTCTCTCCCCGAGTAGGTCTCTCCGAGTAGGTCTCTCCCCGAGTAGGTCTCTCCCCGAGTAGGTCTCTCTCCGAGTAGGTCTCTCTGAGTAGGTCTCTCTCCGAGTAGGTCTCTCTCCGAGTAGGTCTCTCTCCGAGTAGGTCTCTCCCCGAGTAGGTCTCTCCGAGTAGGTCTCTCCGAGTAGGTCTCTCTCCGAGTAGGTCTCTCCGAGTAGGTCTCTCTCCGAGCCCTGCTTTCGGGCCGTCCTTGCTGGCTTTTCCCCTTGGTGAGCTACTCCACGGGTAGGTCCTCAGGTAACGCCTCGCCCCTGTGCTCATTTCAGCTCTCAGAGACGCAGTGAGGCCCCGGGGCCAAGCGGAGGGCAGGTGTGCTTGCTTACAGGTGGGAGGCCACGGTTGGAGGCCGGCACTGCGTGCCCCACTGAGCACTAAGTTAGGAGCAGCCCCTGAGCACCAAGCCAGGAGTAGCTACAGACTCTTCCCAGTGTGGCCCCAAGGCCCGAAGAAAGTGAAGGCAGATGGCAAAGAGCTGGCACCAGGTCTCTGAGCAGGTGCAGAGAGATCTTCCCTGCCGAGGGCCGACCACTCCCAGGCCCAGCTGCCCACCTTGAGCTGGGCAGGAGCGGAGACTGTGGCCGTCAGGGTTCTGGGTCAGGCCCAGCGGGTCCCTCCCACAGAAGCATTGCTCAGAGACCCTTATCTGACGCCCTTTGCCCACGGCCTCCCACGTAAGAGCGGCGAGTGGGAAGGGGCCCGGCTCCTGCCAAGGGTGGAGGCAGGGGTTAGACCCCTGGCGTTGCAAGGCCCCGAGCATGGCTAGAGCCCCCCCGGGTCCAGAGCTGGAAGTGGCCCCCAGGACTGCTGGGTGGGCCCCAAGGCCCCAAACAGGGAAGCATGCACTTGGCGTGGAGAGATTTTTACCAGCAGACACTGCTCCGTGGAAACAGTTTTCTTTGAAACGTTTGTTCTGTTCTTTGATGGGTTTGGTCTTTTTCAGGGGGCTGCCCATATCTGGTGGTCCTCAGGGCTCCTTCCTGGTTCTGAGCTCAGGGGTCGCTCCTGGCAGGGCTCGGGGGATCGTCTGGGGTGCCGGGGATCAAACCTGGTCCCTCCCTCTTGCGTCTCTGGACGGTTCCCCGTGTTGAGACGGGGCTGCTGGTGTGCGCGGCCAGGGCGTGGTCACCGCCCCTGCTGGTCTCTTGCAGGGAAGCGGGTGTGCATGGGCGAGCAGCTGGCCAAGATGGAGCTCTTCCTCATGTTCGTCAGCCTCCTGCAGAGCTTCAGGTTCACGCTGCCCGAGGACTCGCCGAAGCCCAGCCTGGCCGGGAAGTACGGCCTCACCCTCGCCCCCCACCCGTTCAACGTCATCGCCTCCGAGAGGTGACGGCAGGGCCACGCTCGCACAGGCCAGCCCTGCTCGGGTTGGGGTTGCAGAGGCTGCAGGGCGGGGGGCGGAGCTCCTGGCGGGGGTCGGTGGCTGGGGGGCTGGTGTCTTCCGGCCCGCCTGTCCCTTTCCTGAGCTGTTTGCAGGACGGCACCCAACTCGCCTCTCCTGTCTCCCAGCATGAGCCAAGGCCGGGGGCCACGTCTTTGCTGAGCCCCCGGGGCAGCCCCAGAGAAGGGGGGAGGGAGACCTGTCGGCGTGCAGGACCGAGGGGGTGCCCGAGGCGGGCGGCCTGAGCTCTGGTCAGGGTCAGGAGTGTTTGTGCCCAGGAGTGCCCCTTGCTGCTGGCCTTCTGTGTGAGATTCAGCCGATCCTCTCTCTACTGGCCGCACCGGGCCCTGCCCACGGAGGGCGGGTCAGTGTGGGAAGTTTGGGGTCCCTCTCCCTCCTGCCACCAGCGGGAGGCGCTGTAGCTGCTCCCGTGGGATGTGAGCCCGCAGGGGAGCGGGAGGCCCTGGACGGAGGGGGCATCGGGCAGGAAAGGCTGGGGCTGCCCAGGTCACCCGCACTCAGGAAGGGCCCCGCAAGGAGAAGGAGCCCGGGGAAAGGCCACGGCCTAGTGCAGGCTGGCTGTGTGGGCGGCGTGGGCAGCTGCTGGCCATCCTGCCTGGGGTCGGAGCCGGGCGCTGTCTAGCCCTCTTGGAACTGCCCCCGCGCAGGCCCCGAGCAGGGTCCCCACTGCACTTTACGTAGCAAGGCTGGGAATGCGGGCTCGCCTGCAGGTGCTCCAGGGCCAACGCACCAATGGAAAAGGGTCCCGGACCCCCATAGCTCTGCGTGGCCGACCCTCCCGGGCTCCCAGCCTCTGCACCAAACCGCCCCCAGTTTCCCCAGAAGAGGGTCCCCTGGAAGGACGCCACTGGGTCACACAGTGCCTTAGCCTGGAGCACTTGAGAGCAGGAAGCGTCTCGGGCGAGTCCCCGGGCGTTGCTTCCCACACACCTGCTGGCGTGACTCTGGACATCATGATTGGTCGAAATCACGACATTTCCTCGAGTGTGGAAACAACAGTATTCTGTTTTCTAAACTCCCCGAGAAGCCACTTTCTAG